>NC_081555.1:3698966-4017246 GCF_963082655.1 Stomoxys calcitrans | reverse complement strand
AGGCATGTTTTGGTAAATATTCGTCAACACTGACAGTCGTAATGGATGAACAGACAATTTGTGAATTGCCAGGCGAGGAGTCAATCAAAACTGCAAAACGGAGCAAAAAAGCAAAAAAAAAAACCATAACAAAAATTGTAATGCCGCACAAATGAGCACATTGGCTCACTAGCAGCAGCATTAGCCATGGATGGGGATGATGACTTTCGTAGCCGCCACTTTGGAAGACACAACAACATTGAGGACGATGTCAAGCGAAATTGCGCTATTTAGTTAAAAATGAAAATTGGATAATATGCTTTTCATTTTCAGGCCTGTCTACATCTTATGCGACAGACAAAACGATAGGGGGGAGGGGAAACCGGACAACCAAAAACCTGGGGATGGTGAACATTTGCATGTTTTGGGCATTGTGGAATTGTCATATGGGCACCTATGAGCATACATTGCTGGAGTGCTGCAGAGCCACACTCGCACACACACAGACACACCATAAATAGATAGGGTGTGTTGCCATCTCTGACAAACGTGGTAAAGTTCCTTTTGACGACTTCAAATAACTACCTTTGGCTGTGGTCACAGATCAGTAGGCATATGGTGAGGTGTATCGACAACCTCATTTCCGGATAATTCTCATGACCGGACAATAAAGAGCAACACTATTTAATCGAGCATGACTTTTGGCCATCCAAGCCAAACAGCAACACCCTGCTCTTACTGATCCGGATGTGGTGGGAAACTAGCTGCATAACCCCAAACGCGGCTATTGCGTGGACTCTGCGGTGACGAAACCGCCGCGTTACCACGCCACGCAACCCTTTCAATTGTGGTCCGAAGCAACATAAACGGTTACAGATCATTGAAGCATATCAGCAATAAAACCTCGTTGGTTAGCTAAAGTACTTGTGAATATCGATCGATCGATTGATGGCTGGCCCGATGCTTGGATGAGGCGATGGATGGCTGGCATTTATGCATATTTTCTTTTGCTCGATACCCACTATTCATTTGGGCGAATTAAAATAACGTCAAATATCCCAAACAAACTTGACTCATTTGCATTTAAATGGCCCATCATCGTAGCCCTGTTTCATTTCATTTGAATAACAGACTGAGTGAGCATAACCCTTTTCTTAATGGCCCTTCTGCTGTGGCTTTGATAAATCGTCACAGGTGTTTCAGCGGCAGGAAACATCATTGTTTCTCTCCCCAACCCTTTGCGAGAGAATGAAAAACCCACCAAAATAAAAGCAAACGCAGCAAAATCAACTAGAGAAAGCCACGAAAAAAAGAAACAAACGAAAAAAAAAATGGGGAAAAACACCCAAATAATAAATAAACAATTTATAGCTAAGGAAACGCGTTGCTTTCCAATTCATTATCAGTGATTATCATCAGAAAGACATCAGATTCGATTTTGTCCTCCTATTGATTGCCTAATGCCATTTGCTTTCTCTCTATTTTTTTATTAGAGAACATTCCCGTCAAAAGCACCCAGGTTAACTCCTTCGCCGAAACAGATGTCTTTGGTTTTGAGGAGGGGGGAAATAACTTCAAGGGAAAATCATAAAGTGCAGTGTGGCTGTGTAGAAAATTTGTAGCCTTTAATGGGATTAGGGGACATGCAATAGTGGACAAAATTGATTTCTCCAAACAAGGTGTAGCTCCCCGACATGCCACACAGTGATCTGCATTCAAAATTTTTCCAACAAAATTCCAGGGATAGTTTCAAAAGACAAGTACCAGCATTCTTTTGAGCTGCGAGCGAATATGAGGCACACCAGCGAATATGGGGAACATTCGTTTTGTCACTCAAAGTCGTTCCATCTTTCTGCCGAAATCACTATAGCCATCGAATGAATAAAGAAAGATATGCGCATGAAATTTTTCACAGATATTTCTTGGTGATGTAGGTCTTTGGGGTTTGCAAATAGGCCATATCGGTTCAGATTTGAATATAGCTCCCATATAAACCGGTCTACCGAATTGACATCTGGAGCCTCTGGAAGCCGCCATTATTATTATCTTATTATCCATTGAGACTTGCCAGGTAAGTATGGTTAATTTAGATACATAACTTAATATAGCTCCCATATTAACCGATGTCCCGATTGGACATCTTGAGCCACTGTTAGTCGTAATAGTTGTCCGATTTCGTTGAAATTTTGCCCATTGTATTCTCCCAGCAAAACCTAACACCCAAAGGGAAGAGAGATAGACCCATTGGTAAGTATACCGATCGACTCACTTTCCAATTCGATTTAGCTATGTCCGTCTGTCCATGTTAATTTGTGTGCAAACTACAGGTCGCAATTTTCATCGGATCGTCTTCAAATTTGGTATGGACATGTTTTTCAGCCTAGAGACGCTCCCATATATATATCGCCCGATTTTAACTTCTATACCCTCTGCAAGCGAACTTATTGACTAATCTTTCCAAAATTTTGTACAACATTTTCCTGGACGACTTCAACAATATCGATAAAGTTTGCTCGAAATCGATTCAGATTTAGATATAGCTCCCATGTATATGTCAGATTTTGGATAATTTGTTGTCATTTGTCAACCGTAGTTATTACATAACCTATCTGAATTCATCCGCCGAGGTCCATCAAAATTGGTTCAGAATTATATATAGCCCACCTTTTGTATTTATAGGGTAGGTGTAGGGTATTATGTCGTCACCGCCCGACTTTTGTCTTTCCTTACTGTTTTTTTCCTAACTATTCGCAAACCCCCTAAAATACGAATTCAGGATAACGTACTGAAGTCCGCTTTGGTTATCAGACACTGAATTCCCTGAAACTGGACACAATGTCGTACTCAAGTAATGGAAATTTCCCATTGATTACAAATAATATAAAGATAGGCCAAAAATTGGACGCGCTAAGAATCCAATAGGGTCCTGAGAATTTTGAACCCCTTCAATCTACACGATATGGTGCTCAAATGAAAGGACATTTTATGTGGATAACCAGTACGAAAAATTCTGACCAGTAAGAAAGCCCGGGAAGGGTCCAAGATGCTTTTGAGAATTTTGAACCCCAAAAATTGGACGTCCTAAGAATCCATTAGGGTCCTGAGAATTTTGAACCCCTTTAATCTACACGATATGGTGCTCAAATGAAAGGAAATTTTATGTGGATAACCAGCCTTAACATAGCCCCACAAAAAATCGTTTAAAGGCGTTAAATCGTACGATCTAGGCGGCCAATTGATCGGTCCCGAACGTGAAATAAAATGTTCACTGAACTCGCCTCTCAATAAGTCCATAGCTATGCGTGCTGAGTGGCATGTGGCACCGTCTTATTGAAACCACATGCCATGCAGGTCTAGCTCTTGCTTTTTGGGCAAAAAAAAAGTTGGATATCATCTCAAGATAGCGCTCACCATTCGCGTTACGTTACGTCACGATTCGTATCATCTTTGAAGAAGTACGGTCCAATGATGCCACCAGCCCATAACCCGCACCAAACTGGATGCATTGGTAGCTCTTGCAATGCTTCTGGCTGATCTTCACTCCATTGAGTCAAAAATGAGCTTTAGCGTAAATTGGAAGAAGCGCGCGATGAACTTTCTCAACAGGCGTTGTTCATTTATAAGATGATACATGGTTAAATTATAGACCAAGCTGTTTAAACAAGTGTTGCCAAAAATGTTAATAGCTAAAAAGTCACCCTTTAGAAAGGAAGCCCGGGAAGGCTCCAATAGGTAGTCTTCTCTACCCCTACAGCAAGAATTTATAAATAATTTATATGTTTGTGAGGGATTGTTTATACCATGGCCCAAAATTATTGAAGAGATTTCTAGAACAGCTTAAACAAGTAAAAGCGTGCTAAGTTCGGCCGGGCTGAATCTTGGGAACCGACCACCATAGATTCTACTAAAATATGAGAGCTATATCTAGTTATTGACTGAATTGGACCGTACATGGCGCAGTTGTTGAGCGTCATAACAGAACACTCTACGCAAAATTTCAGCCAAATCGGATAAAAATCGAGGCTTGTAAGGGGTCAAGAAGTCAAATCGGGAGATCGGTTTATATGGGAGCTATATCATGTTGTTAACCGATTTGGACTGTACTTGGCACAGTTGTTGGAAGTCATAACAGAACCTTATGTGCAAAACTTGAGTCAAATTGGACAAACATTGCGGCTTCGAGGGGCTCAGGAAGTCAAATCGGGAGATCGGTTTATATGGGATATATATCAGGTTATATACCGATTTCGACCATACTTGGCTCCGTTGTTGGGAGTCATAACAGAATACTATGTGCAAAATTTCAACCAAATTGGATGAAAATTGTGGCTTCCAAGGGCTCAAGAAGTCAAATCGGGAGATCGATTTATATGGGAGCTTTATGAGGTTCTTGACCGGCACAACTGTGCCAAGTACGGTTCTCTCTTAACAGAACACTACAAAACACAGCCAAATTGGACGAAAATTGTGGCTTCCAGGGCCTCGGTGTACATGGGAGCTATATCCAAATCTGAACGGATATGGCCCATTTCCAATCCCCAATGACCTACATCAATATAAAGTATCTGTGCAAAATTTAAAGCGACTAGCTCTACGCGTTCGACCGCTATTGTGATTCCGACAGACGGACGGTCATGGCTAGTTCGAATCAGAATTTCGAGACGATCAAGAATATATATATACTTTATGGAGTCCTAGATCAATATTTCAAGATGTTACAAACGGAATGACCAGATTAGTATACCCTTTCCTATGGTGGTGGGTATAATAAATTTAAAACAAATAAATCCCAAAATCATAAAAAGAATAAAAAATTTTTTTGTTTCTTGCGATTTCATTTTCAAATTTTATTTTGGATTTTTGCTTTATTCTAGAGCATTATTTAATCTTAGGTATTCCTACAAGTGATAAGATTTTGATCACCAGTATTCCAGTAATCAAAATCTGGGCTGTTATGACTTCCAACATCCGTGGTTAGAATGGAACAAATCGGTTTATAACCGGATATAAATTTCCAAATTTGCCCATTAACATTCCATTTAGGAACAGCAGGAATACTTCTCTTATATCAATGAGTGATATTCGATGCAAGTTTCAGCTCAATTATAAGAGATATTGTCTTTTGTATTGCCGAGTCCGAACGGCATGCCGCAGAGCGACAACACTTAGTAGAGAAGTTCACACGGCTGATTATCTAAGAGAATTATCTCACAAGTGTCGTCAGAGCTAAGAGGGGAAATCACCTCTGAAAATTTTTTTCTAATGTTATAGCCGGAACATGGACCCAGGCGTCCAGCGTCAGAGTTGGACATTCTAACCTCTGTGACCTGATATAGCTCCTATATGTGACCTATATAAGCGCATTTTTTCTTGTTTCTATTCGATTTTGTTACGATTTCTACTAATGCCTTCTACCTGTTAAATATGGACTATTTTAAGTTTCATGACATGTTTAGATATACTTCAAATATGGACGGGAGAGGCCAATGTATTCATATGAAGAACATTTCATTATGATTGGGTAACAAATGTGTCCTCGATCTTGATTACAAAAATGGATGGATGGACATGGCTACACCCAATCCGGAGGAATTTTTGCATCGAATCTTACATTTCATCACTGCCACGATATAGGTGCAGGGTACAGTTCTTATTTTAGTGATAAATGCTATTTAAATACTTTTTGCGTACGAATTTCATTCTAAGTCCTAAAATTCGCAACCGGATATCTTAAAAGGTAATACATCTATCTTTGGATGTCGTCGACATCGACATCGTTATGTTTTCAAAAACATTTGAAGAGAAAACACGAAAGACTTTTTTAAATCTGTTTCTTTTTTTCGAAACTAACTTAAAAATTACTTAAGTTACTGAAATGTCTCTTATTGACCTGAATAGCGTAGCACCATTTGATTTTAATGAAATTGAAGCTGATCTAGAAGCATGTTCGTGGAAAATATACACTATGGCTGCTCAAAATTTTAGGACAAAACTGTAATCTATAAATTCTTATATTTTCTTAAATTCATTCATTTAATTGCGAATATCTCTAAATAATAATGTTTTATTAGTATATGTAACATATGTTCAATATTTATTTTAAATTGATTTTAGATATCGAAAGTGAAGATACGGCAATTAGCATGAATAAGGAGGTCAAAGTTGCAATCGCACACTTCAAGATAACTCATGCAAAGTCTGTTGTATAACACGGCACACAACTAGAGGATTCATATAATTATTATTATTAATATTGTTAATATTGTTAAATGGATATCTAAACGACGAAATAAATTTCAATTGACAATGTAAAACAAAGATTTTAAACATAATGTTCCATGCAGAATAAAAAGGTAAGTTTCGGAAATAAAACAAAATCGAACACGTAGACATAACAATTGGTGGTGGCGTAAAAAGTTTGGTGAATATAATTCCTCATCGGAGACTGATGTTGAAGTATGTGCTGAATTCAGTTAAGATTCAGACTTTCAAGCTCCCATTTTTGGCTTAAAATCGAGTGATTTCAAGAATTTAAATTTTGCCTTGTCTGAAAAATGGTCAAAAAAACTTTTTTTCGCTTTTCGCAAAAAATGTTGGCGAATATAATTCCCCATCGAAAACTGAATTCAGAGCATATTTCAAAGTTCAAAATACCCATTTGTTGACAAAAAACGTGTCGATTTAAATGAAATTACGCGCGATTTTGACGTTCTGATGACAGATTTCGAAAATTTGCCTCATTGTCCTTTAGATTCGCCAACAGTTTTGAGATTTTGAAAACTTCGAAATTTTGGCGATTTTCGAAAATTTCAATGACTTATAGCCTTGTCTGAAAAATGGTCAAAACAATTTTCTTTCGCTTTTCGCAAAAAATGTTGGCGAATATAATTCCCCATCGAAAACTGAATTCAGAGCATATTTCAAATGTTCAAAAAACCCATTTGTTGACAAAAAACGTGTCGATTTAAGTGAAAATACGCGCGATTTTGACGCTCTGATGACAGATTTCGAAATTTTGCCTCATTGTCCTTTAGATTCGCAAACAGTTTTGAGATTTTGAAAACTTCGAAATTTTGGCGATTTTCGAAAATTTCAATGACTTATAGCCTTGTCTGAAAAATGGTCAAAAAAACTTTTTTTCGCTTTTCGCAAAAAATGTTGGCGAATATAATTCCCCATCGAAAACTAAACTCAGAGCATATTTCAAATGTTCAAAATACCCATTTGTTGACAAAAAACGTGTCGATTTAAGTGAAAATACGCGCGATTTTGACGCTCTGATGACAGATTTCGAAATTTTGCCTCATTGTCCTTTACATTTGCCAACAGTTTTGAGATTTTGAAAACTTCGAAATTTTGGCGATTTTCGAAAATTTCAGTGATATATCCCTTGTCTGAAAAATGGTCAAAAAAACTTTTTTTCGCTTTTCGCAAAAAATGTTGGCGAATATAATTCCCCATCGAAAACTGAACTCAGAGCATATTTCAAATGTTCAAAATACCCATTTGTTGACAAAAAACGTATCGATTTAAGTGAAAATACGCGCGATTTTGACGCTCTGATGACAGATTTCGAAATTTTGCCTCATTGTCCTTTAGATTCGCCAACAGTTTTGAGATTTTAAAAACTTCGAAATTTTGGCGATTTTCGAAAATTTCAATGACTTATAGCCTTGTCTGAAAAATGGTCAAAAAAACTTTTTTTCGCTTTTCGCAAATAATGTTGGCGAATATAATTCCCCATCGAAAACTGAATTCAGAGCATATTTCAAATGTTCAAAATACCCATTTGTTGACAAAAAACGTGTCGATTTAAGTGAAAATACGCGCGATTTTGACGCTCTGATGACAGATTTCGAAAATTTTCCTAATTGTCTTTTAGATTCGCCAACATTTATAAGATTTTGAAAACTTCGAAATTTTGGCGATTTTCGAAAATTTCAATGACTTATAGCCTTGTCTGAAAAATGGTCAAAAAAACTTTTTTTCGCTTTTCGCAAAAAACGTTGGCGAATATAATTCCCCATCGAAAACTGAATTCAGAACATATTTCAAATGTTCAAAATACCCATTTGTTGACAAAAAACGTGTCGATTTAAGTGAAAATACGCGCGATTTTGACGCTCTGATGACAGATTTCGAAATTTTGCCTCATTGTCCTTTAGATTCGCCAACAGTTTTGAGATTTTGAAAACTTCGATATTTTGACGATTTTCGAAAATTTCAATGACTTATAGCCTTGTCTGAAAAATGGTCAAAAAAACTTTTTTTTGCTTTTCGCAAAAAACGTTGGCGAATATAATTCCCCATCGAAAACTGAATTCAGAGCATATTTCAAATGTTCAAAATACCCATTTGTTGACAAAAAACGTGTCGATTTAAGTGAAAATACGCGCGATTTTGACGCTCTGATGACAGATTTCGAAAAATTTCTTCGTTGTCCTTTAGATTCGCCAACATTTTTAAGATTTTGAAAACTTCGAAATTTTGGTGATTTTCGAAAATTTCAATGACTTATAGCCTTGTCTGAAAAATGGTCAAAAAAACTTTTTTTCGCTTTTCGCAAAAAACGTTGGCGAATATAATTCCCCATCGAAAACTGAATTCAGAGCATATTTCAAATGTTCAAAATACCCATTTGTTGACAAAAAACGTGTCGATTTAAGTGAAAATACGCGCGATTTTGACGCTCTGATGACAGATTTCGAAAATTTTCCTAATTGTCTTTTAGATTCGCCAACATTTATAAGATTTTGGAAACTTCGAAATTTTGGCGATTTTCGAAAATTTCAATGACTTATAGCCTTGTCTGAAAAATGGTCAAAAAAACTTTTTTTCGCTTTTCGCAAAAAACGTTGGCGAATATAATTCCCCATCGAAAACTGAATTCAGAGCATATTTCAAATGTTCAAAATACCCATTTGTTGACAAAAAACGTGTCGATTTAAGTGAAAATACGCGCGATTTTGACGCTCTGATGACAGATTTCGAAAAATTTTTTCGTTGTCCTTTAGATTCGCCAACATTTTTAAGATTTTGAAAACTTCGAAATTTTGGCGATTTTCGAAAATTTCAATGACTTATAGCCTTGTCTGAAAAATGGTCAAAAAAACTTTTTTTCTTGTTTTTTTGTTTTGTTGATGGGCTTTTTTGGTCAGGTTGAGGATTTTTTAAATAAAACAAATCGTTTTCATTTTTTCTCTCGACGTTTCGTTGGTTATTTTTTCCAACTTCATCAGGACAGAGTTTATTGAAGTTCCTGTTTAAAGTATTCTTGTATAAAGTATATGTTTTGTATTGCTTAGTTTTTTCATTTAGACTTACGATTAATTTTACATCTTCGTTGAATTACTTATATTACTATAAAAACTGGACACCACGACACAGAAAATATAATAATATAAATAATTGCACTTTGAGGGAAGTATATAAAGTCTAAACTTATTACTAATATCACAGAACAGTCGTTTTCAAGTTATTGCAATGGAATACTGCAGCTTAGTGTTGTCTTTGTCTTCTTTGGTGTTTATCGACTCTTTAAGTCTTTGTTGAATCCGTAGGCTCTCTAATGTGTATCGCTTGTTCTCTATTTTCTCTCTGTCAAGTACTCTTACTGTCTTAAAGTTTGCCGCATGTCCGCTCTCTTTTATATGTTGTGCTAGTGCTGTCGATTGTCTCCCTTTTCTTATGTCGGCTTCGTGCTCAGCCAACCTAGTGCCTAGTGTGCGTCTGGTGGTTCCCACATATTTTTTGTTGCATTTTTCTTGTTGATCTCCATCACACGTAATTTCGTATACGACGTTGCTTAGTTTAAGTTTGTCTGTTTTGGTTGTTGTTCCTTTTTTCCTGAATATTTGGTTTAGAGTTTTGTTTGATTTATATGCTGTTGTTGAGTTTTCGTCAAGTATGATATTTCCCAAAGATGCGCGGTCGGTAAGCTTAGGGATGTACGGTACACTGTAAAATTTTTTCGTCGTTGATGCTTTTTCTTCATGGGGTCGTTTGGATCCGTTGGTGACGTCGCGAATTAAATTATTTATTAATGCCATTGGATAATTGTTCTGTTTTAAAATTTGTTGTATTTTATTTATGTTGTCTGCTTTGAAACGTTCATCGCTTTTCGCAAAAAACGTTGGCGAATATAATTCCCCATCGAAAACTGAATTCAGAGCATATTTCAAATGTTCAAAAAACCCATTTGTTGACAAAAAACGTGTCGATTTAAGTGAAAATACGCGCGATTTTGACGCTCTGATGACAGATTTCGAAATTTTGCCTCATTGTCCTTTAGATTCGCCAACAGTTTTGAGATTTTGAAAACTTCGAAATTTTGGCGATTTTCGAAAATTTCAATGACTTATAGCCTTGTCTGAAAAATGGTCAAAAAAACTTTTTTTCGCTTTTCGCAAAAAACGTTGGCGAATATAATTCCCCATCGAAAACTGAATTCAGAACATATTTCAAATGTTCAAAATACCCATTTGTTGACAAAAAACGTGTCGATTTAAGTGAAAATACGCGCGATTTTGACGCTCTGATGACAGATTTCGAAATTTTGCCTCATTGTCCTTTAGATTCGCCAACAGTTTTGAGATTTTGAAAACTTCGATATTTTGACGATTTTCGAAAATTTCAATGACTTATAGCCTTGTCTGAAAAATGGTCAAAAAAACTTTTTTTTGCTTTTCGCAAAAAACGTTGGCGAATATAATTCCCCATCGAAAACTGAATTCAGAGCATATTTCAAATGTTCAAAATACCCATTTGTTGACAAAAAACGTGTCGATTTAAGTGAAAATACGCGCGATTTTGACGCTCTGATGACAGATTTCGAAAAATTTCTTCGTTGTCCTTTAGATTCGCCAACATTTTTAAGATTTTGAAAACTTCGAAATTTTGGTGATTTTCGAAAATTTCAATGACTTATAGCCTTGTCTGAAAAATGGTCAAAAAAACTTTTTTTCGCTTTTCGCAAAAAACGTTGGCGAATATAATTCCCCATCGAAAACTGAATTCAGAGCATATTTCAAATGTTCAAAATACCCATTTGTTGACAAAAAACGTGTCGATTTAAGTGAAAATACGCGCGATTTTGACGCTCTGATGACAGATTTCGAAAATTTTCCTAATTGTCTTTTAGATTCGCCAACATTTATAAGATTTTGGAAACTTCGAAATTTTGGCGATTTTCGAAAATTTCAATGACTTATAGCCTTGTCTGAAAAATGGTCAAAAAAACTTTTTTTCGCTTTTCGCAAAAAACGTTGGCGAATATAATTCCCCATCGAAAACTGAATTCAGAGCATATTTCAAATGTTCAAAATACCCATTTGTTGACAAAAAACGTGTCGATTTAAGTGAAAATACGCGCGATTTTGACGCTCTGATGACAGATTTCGAAAAATTTTTTCGTTGTCCTTTAGATTCGCCAACATTTTTAAGATTTTGAAAACTTCGAAATTTTGGCGATTTTCGAAAATTTCAATGACTTATAGCCTTGTCTGAAAAATGGTCAAAAAAACTTTTTTTCGCTTTTCGCAAAAAACGTTGGCGAATATAATTCCCCATCGAAAACTGAATTCAGAGCATATTTCAAATGTTCAAAAAACCCATTTGTTGACAAAAAACGTGTCGATTTAAGTGAAAATACGCGCGATTTTGACGCTCTGATGACAGATTTCGAAATTTTGCCTCATTGTCCTTTAGATTCGCCAACAGTTTTGAGATTTTGAAAACTTCGAAATTTTGGCGATTTTCGAAAATTTCAATGACTTATAGCCTTGTCTGAAAAATGGTCAAAAAAACTTTTTTTCGCTTTTCGCAAAAAACGTTGGCGAATATAATTCCCCATCGAAAACTGAATTCAGAACATATTTCAAATGTTCAAAATACCCATTTGTTGACAAAAAACGTGTCGATTTAAGTGAAAATACGCGCGATTTTGACGCTCTGATGACAGATTTCGAAATTTTGCCTCATTGTCCTTTAGATTCGCCAACAGTTTTGAGATTTTGAAAACTTCGATATTTTGACGATTTTCGAAAATTTCAATGACTTATAGCCTTGTCTGAAAAATGGTCAAAAAAACTTTTTTTTGCTTTTCGCAAAAAACGTTGGCGAATATAATTCCCCATCGAAAACTGAATTCAGAGCATATTTCAAATGTTCAAAATACCCATTTGTTGACAAAAAACGTGTCGATTTAAGTGAAAATACGCGCGATTTTGACGCTCTGATGACAGATTTCGAAAAATTTCTTCGTTGTCCTTTAGATTCGCCAACATTTTTAAGATTTTGAAAACTTCGAAATTTTGGTGATTTTCGAAAATTTCAATGACTTATAGCCTTGTCTGAAAAATGGTCAAAAAAACTTTTTTTCGCTTTTCGCAAAAAACGTTGGCGAATATAATTCCCCATCGAAAACTGAATTCAGAGCATATTTCAAATGTTCAAAATACCCATTTGTTGACAAAAAACGTGTCGATTTAAGTGAAAATACGCGCGATTTTGACGCTCTGATGACAGATTTTGAAATTTTGCCTCGTTGTCCTTTAGATTCGCCAACATTTTTAAGATTTTGAAAACTTCGAAATTTTGGCGATTTTCGAAAATTTCAATGACTTATAGCCTTGTCTGAAAAATGGTCAAAAAAACTTTTTTTCGCTTTTCGCAAAAAACGTTGGCGAATATAATTCCCCATCGAAAACTGAATTCAGAACATATTTCAAATGTTCAAAATACCCATTTGTTGACAAAAAACGTGTCGATTTAAGTGAAAATACGCGCGATTTTGACGCTCTGATGACAGATTTCGAAAAATTTCCTCGTTGTCCTTTAGATTCGCCAACATTTTTAAGATTTTGAAAACTTCGAAATTTTGGCGATTTTCGAAAATTTCAATGACTTATAATAGCCTTGTCTGAAAAATGGTCAAAAAAACTTTTTTTCGCTTTTCGCAAAAAACGTTGGCGAATATAATTCCCCATCGAAAACTGATTTCAGAACATATTTCAAAAGTTCAAAATACCCATTTGTTGACAAAAAACGTGTCGATTTAAGTGAAAATACGCGCGATTTTGACGCTCTGATGACAGATTTCGAAATTTTGCCTCATTGTCCTTTAGATTCGCCAACAGTTTTGAGATTTTGAAAACTTCGAAATTTTGGCGATTTTCGAAAATTTCAATGACTTATAGCCTTGTCTGAAAAATGGTCAAAAAAACTTTTTTTCGCTTTTCGCAAAAAATGTTGGCGAATATAATTCCCCATCGAAAACTGAATTCAGAGCATATTTCAAATGTTCAAAAAAGCCATTTGTTGACAAAAAACGTGTCGATTTAAGTGAAAATACGCGCGATTTTGACGCTCTGATGACAGATTTCGAAAATTTGCCTCATTGTCCTTTAAATTCGCCAACATTTTTAAGATTTTGGAAACTTCGAAATTTTGGCGATTTTCGAAAATTTCAATGACTTATAGCCTTGTCTGAAAAATGGTCAAAAAAACTTTTTTTCGCTTTTCGCAAAAAACGTTGGCGAATATAATTCCCCATCGAAAACTGAATTCAGAGCATATTTCAAATGTTCAAAAAACCCATTTGTTGACAAAAAACGTGTCGATTTAAGTGAAAATACGCGCGATTTTGACGCTCTGATGACAGATTTCGGAAATTTTCCTAATTGTTCTTTAGATTCGCCAACATTTATAAGATTTTGAAAACTTCGAAATTTTGGCGATTTTCGAAAATTTCAATGACTTATAGCCTTGTCTGAAAAATGGTCAAAAAAACTTTTTTTCGCTTTTCGCAAAAAATGTTGGCGAATATAATTCCCCATCGAAAACTGAATTCAGAGCATATTTCAAATGTTCAAAAAAGCCATTTGTTGACAAAAAACGTGTCGATTTATGTGCAAATACGCGCGATTTTGACGCTCTGATGACAGATTTCGAAATTTTGCCTCATTGTCCTTTAGATTCGCCAACAGTTTTGAGATTTTGAAAACTTCGAAATTTTGGCGATTTTCGAAAATTTCAATGACTTATAGCCTTGTCTGAAAAATGGTCAAAAAAACTTTTTTTAGCTTTTCGCAAAAAATGTTGGCGAATATAATTCCCCATCGAAAACTGAATTCAGAGCATATTTCAAATGTTCAAAAAAGCCATTTGTTGACAAAAAACGTGTCGATTTATGTGAAAATACGCGCGATTTTGACGCTCTGATGACAGATTTCGGAAATTTTCCTAATTGTCCTTTAGATTCGCCAACATTTATAAGATTTTGAAAACTTCGAAATTTTGGCGATTTTCGAAAATTTCAATGACTTATAGCCTTGTCTGAAAAATGGTCAAAAAAACTTTTTTTCGATTTTCGCAAAAAGTGTTGGCGAATATAATTCCCCATCGAAAACTGAATTCAGAGCATATTTTAAATTTTCAAAATACCTATTTGTTGACAAAAAACGTATCGATTTAAGTGAAAATACGCGCGATTTTGACGCTCTGATGACAGATTTCGAAATTTTGCCTCATTGTCCTTTAGATTCGCCAACAGTTTTGAGATTTCGAAAACTTCGAAATTTTGGCGATTTTCGAAAATTTCAATGACTTATAGCCTTGTCTGAAAAATGGTCAAAAAAACTTTTTTTTGCTTTTCGCAAAAAACGTTGGCGAATATAATTCCCCATCGAAAACTGAATTCAGAGCATATTTCAAATGTTCAAAATACCCATTTGTTGACAAAAAACGTGTCGATTAAAGTGAAAATACGCGCGATTTTGACGCTCTGATGACAGATTTCGAAATTTTGCCTCATTGTCCTTTAGATTCGCCAACAGTTTTGAGATTTTGAAAACTTCGAAATTTTGGCGATTTTCGAAAATTTCAATGACTTATAGCCTTGTCTGAAAAATGGTCAAAAAAACTTTTTTTCGCTTTTCGCAAAAAATGTTGGCGAATATAATTCCCCATCAAAAACTGATTTCAGAACATATTTCAAAAGTTCAAAATACCCATTTGTTGACAAAAAACGTGTCGATTTAAGTGAAAATACGCGCGATTTTGACGCTCTGATGACAGATTTCGAAATTTTGCCTCATTGTCCTTTAGATTCGCCAACAGTTTTGAGATTTTGAAAACTTCGAAATTTTGGCGATTTTCGAAAATTTCAATGACTTATAGCCTTGTCTGAAAAATGGTCAAAAAAACTTTTTTTCGCTTTTCGCAAAAAATGTTGGCGAATATAATTCCCCATCGAAAACTGAATTCAGAGCATATTTCAAATGTTCAAAAAAGCCATTTGTTGACAAAAAACGTGTCGATTTAAGTGAAAATACGCGCGATTTTGACGCTCTGATGACAGATTTCGAAAATTTGCCTCATTGTCCTTTAAATTCGCCAACATTTTTAAGATTTTGAAAACTTCGAAATTTTGGCGATTTTCGAAAATTTCAATGACTTATAGCCTTGTCTGAAAAATGGTCAAAAAAACTTTTTTTCGCTTTTCGCAAAAAACGTTGGCGAATATAATTCCCCATCGAAAACTGAATTCAGAGCATATTTCAAATGTTCAAAAAACCCATTTGTTGACAAAAAACGTGTCGATTTAAGTGAAAATACGCGCGATTTTGACGCTCTGATGACAGATTTCGGAAATTTTCCTAATTGTTCTTTAGATTCGCCAACATTTATAAGATTTTGAAAACTTCGAAATTTTGGCGATTTTCGAAAATTTCAATGACTTATAGCCTTGTCTGAAAAATGGTCAAAAAAACTTTTTTTCGCTTTTCGCAAAAAATGTTGGCGAATATAATTCCCCATCGAAAACTGAATTCAGAGCATATTTCAAATGTTCAAAAAAGCCATTTGTTGACAAAAAACGTGTCGATTTATGTGCAAATACGCGCGATTTTGACGCTCTGATGACAGATTTCGAAATTTTGCCTCATTGTCCTTTAGATTCGCCAACAGTTTTGAGATTTTGAAAACTTCGAAATTTTGGCGATTTTCGAAAATTTCAATGACTTATAGCCTTGTCTGAAAAATGGTCAAAAAAACTTTTTTTAGCTTTTCGCAAAAAATGTTGGCGAATATAATTCCCCATCGAAAACTGAATTCAGAGCATATTTCAAATGTTCAAAAAAGCCATTTGTTGACAAAAAACGTGTCGATTTATGTGAAAATACGCGCGATTTTGACGCTCTGATGACAGATTTCGGAAATTTTCCTAATTGTCCTTTAGATTCGCCAACATTTATAAGATTTTGAAAACTTCGAAATTTTGGCGATTTTCGAAAATTTCAATGACTTATAGCCTTGTCTGAAAAATGGTCAAAAAAACTTTTTTTCGATTTTCGCAAAAAGTGTTGGCGAATATAATTCCCCATCGAAAACTGAATTCAGAGCATATTTTAAATTTTCAAAATACCTATTTGTTGACAAAAAACGTATCGATTTAAGTGAAAATACGCGCGATTTTGACGCTCTGATGACAGATTTCGAAATTTTGCCTCATTGTCCTTTAGATTCGCCAACAGTTTTGAGATTTCGAAAACTTCGAAATTTTGGCGATTTTCGAAAATTTCAATGACTTATAGCCTTGTCTGAAAAATGGTCAAAAAAACTTTTTTTTGCTTTTCGCAAAAAACGTTGGCGAATATAATTCCCCATCGAAAACTGAATTCAGAGCATATTTCAAATGTTCAAAATACCCATTTGTTGACAAAAAACGTGTCGATTAAAGTGAAAATACGCGCGATTTTGACGCTCTGATGACAGATTTCGAAATTTTGCCTCATTGTCCTTTAGATTCGCCAACAGTTTTGAGATTTTGAAAACTTCGAAATTTTGGCGATTTTCGAAAATTTCAATGACTTATAGCCTTGTCTGAAAAATGGTCAAAAAAACTTTTTTTCGCTTTTCGCAAAAAATGTTGGCGAATATAATTCCCCATCGAAAACTGAATTCAGAGCATATTTCAAATGTTCAAAAAACCCATTTGTTGACAAAAAACGTGTCGATTTAAGTGAAAATACGCGCGATTTTGACGCTCTGATGACAGATTTCGAAAATTTGCCTCATTGTCCTTTAAATTCGCCAACATTTTTAAGATTTTGAAAACTTCGAAATTTTGGCGATTTTCGAAAATTTCAATGACTTATAGCCTTGTCTGAAAAATGGTCAAAAAAACTTTTTTTCGCTTTTCGCAAAAAACGTTGGCGAATATAATTCCCCATCGAAAACTGAATTCAGAGCATATTTCAAATGTTCAAAAAACCCATTTGTTGACAAAAAACGTGTCGATTTAAGTGAAAATACGCGCGATTTTGACGCTCTGATGACAGATTTCGGAAATTTTCCTAATTGTTCTTTAGATTCGCCAACATTTATAAGATTTTGAAAACTTCGAAATTTTGGCGATTTTCGAAAATTTCAAAGACTTATAGCCTTGTCTGAAAAATGGTCAAAAAAACTTTTTTTCGCTTTTCGCAAAAAATGTTGGCGAATATAATTCCCCATCGAAAACTGAATTCAGAGCATATTTCAAATGTTCAAAAAAGCCATTTGTTGACAAAAAACGTGTCGATTTATGTGCAAATACGCGCGATTTTGACGCTCTGATGACAGATTTCGAAATTTTGCCTCATTGTCCTTTAGATTCGCCAACAGTTTTGAGATTTTGAAAACTTCGAAATTTTGGCGATTTTCGAAAATTTCAATGACTTATAGCCTTGTCTGAAAAATGGTCAAAAAAACTTTTTTTCGATTTTCGCAAAAAATGTTGGCGAATATAATTCCCCATCGAAAACTGAATTCAGAGCATATTTCAAATGTTCAAAAAAGCCATTTGTTGACAAAAAACGTGTCGATTTATGTGAAAATACGCGCGATTTTGACGCTCTGATGACAGATTTCGGAAATTTTCCTAATTGTCCTTTAGATTCGCCAACATTTATAAGATTTTGAAAACTTCGAAATTTTGGCGATTTTCGAAAATTTCAATGACTTATAGCCTTGTCTGAAAAATGGTCAAAAAAACTTTTTTTTGCTTTTCGCAAAAAACGTTGGCGAATATAATTCCCCATCGAAAACTGAATTCAGAGCATATTTCAAATGTTCAAAATACCCATTTGTTGACAAAAAACGTGTCGATTAAAGTGAAAATACGCGCGATTTTGACGCTCTGATGACAGATTTCGAAATTTTGCCTCATTGTCCTTTAGATTCGCCAACAGTTTTGAGATTTTGAAAACTTCGAAATTTTGGCGATTTTCGAAAATTTCAATGACTTATAACCTTGTCTGAAAAATGGTCAAAAAAACTTTTTTTCGCTTTTCGCAAAAAATGTTGGCGAATATAATTCCCCATCGAAAACTGATTTCAGAACATATTTCAAAAGTTCAAAATACCCATTTGTTGACAAAAAACGTGTCGATTTAAGTGAAAATACGCGCGATTTTGACGCTCTGATGACAGATTTCGAAATTTTGCCTCATTGTCCTTTAGATTCGCCAACAGTTTTGAGATTTTGAAAACTTCGAAATTTTGGCGATTTTCGAAAATTTCAATGACTTATAGCCTTGTCTGAAAAATGGTCAAAAAAACTTTTTTTCGCTTTTCGCAAAAAATGTTGGCGAATATAATTCCCCATCGAAAACTGAATTCAGAGCATATTTCAAATGTTCAAAAAACCCATTTGTTGACAAAAAACGTGTCGATTTAAGTGAAAATACGCGCGATTTTGACGCTCTGATGACAGATTTCGAAAATTTGCCTCATTGTCCTTTAAATTCGCCAACATTTTTAAGATTTTGAAAACTTCGAAATTTTGGCGATTTTCGAAAATTTCAATGACTTATAGCCTTGTCTGAAAAATGGTCAAAAAAACTTTTTTTCGCTTTTCGCAAAAAATGTTGGCGAATATAATTCCCCATCGAAAACTGAATTCAGAGCATATTTCAAATGTTCAAAATACCCATTTGTTGACAAAAAACGTGTCGATTTAAGTGAAAATACGCGCGATTTTGACGCTCTGATGACAGATTTCGAAATTTTGCCTCATTGTCCTTTAGATTCGTCAACAGTTTTGAGATTTCGAAAACTTCGAAATTTTGGCGATTTTCGAAAATTTCAATGACTTATAGCCTTGTCTGAAAAATGGTCAAAAAAACTTTTTTTCGCTTTTCGTAAAAAATGTTGGCGAATATAATTCCCCATCGAAAACTGAATTCAGAGCATATTTCAAATGTTCAAAATACCCATTTGTTGACAAAAAACGTGTCGATTTAAGTGAAAATGCGCGCGATTTTGACGCTCTGATGACAGATTTCGAAATTTTGCCTCATTGTCCTTTAGATTCGCCAACAGTTTTGAGATTTCGAAAACTTCGAAATTTTGGCGATTTTCGAAAATTTCAATGACTTATAGCCTTGTCTGAAAAATGGTCAAAAAAACTTTTTTTCGCTTTTCGTAAAAAATGTTGGCGAATATAATTCCCCATCGAAAACTGAATTCAGAGCATATTTCAAATGTTCAAAATACCCATTTGTTGACAAAAAACGTGTCGATTTAAGTGAAAATGCGCGCGATTTTGACGCTCTGATGACAGATTTCGAAATTTTGCCTCATTGTCCTTAAGATTCGCCAACAGTTTTGAGATTTCGAAAACTTCGAAATTTTGGCGATTTTCGAATATTTCAATGACTTATAGCCTTGTCTGAAAAATGGTCAAAAAAACTTTTTTTCGCTTTTCGCAAAAAATGTTGGCGAATATAATTCCCCATCGAAAACTGAATTCAGAGCATATTTCAAATGTTCAAAATACCCATTTGTTGACAAAAAACGTGTCGATTTAAGTGAAAATACGCGCGATTTTGACGCTCTGATGACAGATTTCGAAATTTTGCCTCATTGTCCTTTAGATTCGCCAACAGTTTTGAGATTTTGAAAACTTCGAAATTTTGGCGATTTTCGAAAATTTCAATGACTTATAGCCTTGTCTGAAAAATGGTCAAAAAAACTTTTTTTCGCTTTTCGCAAAAAATGTTGGCGAATATAATTCCCCATCGAAAACTGAATTCAGAGCATATTTCAAATGTTCAAAATACCTATTTGTTGACAAAAAACGTGTCGATTTAAGTGAAAATACGCGCGATTTTGACGCTCTGATGACAGATTTCGAAATTTTGCCTCATTGTTCTTTAGATTCGCCAACAGTTTTGAGATTTTGAAAACTTCGAAATTTTGGCGATTTTCGAAAATTTCAATGACTTATAGCTTTGTCTGAAAAATGGTCAAAAAAACTTTTTTTCGCTTTTCGCAAAAAATGTTGGCGAATATAATTCCCCATCGAAAACTGAATCCAGAGCATATTTCAAATGTTCAAAAAACCCATTTGTTGACAAAAAACGTGTCGATTTAAGTGAAAATACGCGCGATTTTGACGCTCTGATGACAGATTTCGAAATTTTGCCTCATTGTCCTTTAGATTCGCCAACAGTTTTGAGATTTCGAAAACTTCGAAATTTTGGCGATTTTCGAAAATTTCAATGACTTATAGCCTTGTCTGAAAAATGGTCAAAAAAACTTTTTTTCGCTTTTCGCAAAAAATGTTGGCGAATATAATTCCCCATCGAAAACTGAATTCAGAGCATATTTCAAATGTTCAAAATACCCATTTGTTGACAAAAAACGTGTCGATTTAAGTGAAAATACGCGCGATTTTGACGCTCTGATGACAGATTTCGAAGTTTTGCCTCATTGTCCTTTAGATTCGCCAACAGTTTTGAGATTTTGAAAACTTCGAAATTTTGGCGATTTTCGAAAATTTCAATGACTTATAGCCTTGTCTGAAAAATGGTCAAAAAAACTTTTTTTCGCTTTTCGCAAAAAATGTTGGCGAATATAATTCCCCATCGAAAACTGAATTCAGAGCATATTTCAAATGATCAAAATACCCATTTGTTGACAAAAAACGTGTCGATTTAAGTGAAAATACGCGCGATTTTGACGCTCTGATGACAGATTTCGAAATTTTGCCTCATTGTCCTTTAGATTCGTCAACAGTTTTGAGATTTCGAAAACTTCGAAATTTTGGCGATTTTCGAAAATTTCAATGACTTATAGCCTTGTCTGAAAAATGGTCAAAAAAACTTTTTTTCGCTTTTCGTAAAAAATGTTGGCGAATATAATTCCCCATCGAAAACTGAATTCAGAGCATATTTCAAATGTTCAAAATACCCATTTGTTGACAAAAAACGTGTCGATTTAAGTGAAAATGCGCGCGATTTTGACGCTCTGATGACAGATTTCGATATTTTGCCTCATTGTCCTTTAGATTCGCCAACAGTTTTGAGATTTCGAAAACTTCGAAATTTTGGCGATTTTCGAAAATTTCAATGACTTATAGCCTTGTCTGAAAAATGGTCAAAAAAACTTTTTTTCGCTTTTCGTAAAAAATGTTGGCGAATATAATTCCCCATCGAAAACTGAATTCAGAGCATATTTCAAATGTTCAAAATACCCATTTGTTGACAAAAAACGTGTCGATTTAAGTGAAAATGCGCGCGATTTTGACGCTCTGATGACAGATTTCGAAATTTTGCCTCATTGTCCTTAAGATTCGCCAACAGTTTTGAGATTTCGAAAACTTCGAAATTTTGGCGATTTTCGAATATTTCAATGACTTATAGCCTTGTCTGAAAAATGGTCAAAAAAACTTTTTTTCGCTTTTCGCAAAAAATGTTGGCGAATATAATTCCCCATCGAAAACTGAATTCAGAGCATATTTCAAATGATCAAAATACCCATTTGTTGACAAAAAACGTGTCGATTTAAGTGAAAATACGCGCGATTTTGACGCTCTGATGACAGATTTCGAAATTTTGCCTCATTGTCCTTTAGATTCGCCAACAGTTTTGAGATTTCGAAAACTTCGAAATTTTGGCGATTTTCGAAAATTTCAATGACTTATAGCCTTGTCTGAAAAATGGTCAAAAAAACTTTTTTTCGCTTTTCGCAAAAAATGTTGGCGAATATAATTCCCCATCGAAAACTGAATTCAGAGCATATTTCAAATGTTCAAAAAACCCATTTGTTGACAAAAAACGTGTCGATTTAAGTGAAAATACGCGCGATTTTGACGCTCTGATGACAGATTTCGAAATTTTGCCTCATTGTCCTTTAGATTCGCCAACAGTTTTGAGATTTCGAAAACTTCGAAATTTTGGCGATTTTCGAAAATTTCAATGACTTATAGCCTTGTCTGAAAAATGGTCAAAAAAACTTTTTTTCGCTTTTCGCAAAAAATGTTGGCGAATATAATTCCCCATCGAAAACTGAATTCAGAGCATATTTCAAATGTTCAAAAAACCCATTTGTTGACAAAAAACGTGTCGATTTAAGTGAAAATACGCGCGATTTTGACGCTCTGATGACAGATTTCGAAATTTTGCCTCATTTTTCTTTAGATTCGCCAACAGTTTTGAGATTTTGAAAACTTCGAAATTTTGGCGATTTTCGAAAATTTCAATGACTTATAGCTTTGTCTGAAAAATGGTCAAAAAAACTTTTTTCGCTTTTCGCAAAAAATGTTGGCGAATATAATTCCCCATCGAAAACTGAATTCAGAGCATATTTCAAATGTTCAAAATACCCATTTGTTGACAAAAAACGTGTCGATTTAAGTGAAAATGCGCGCGATTTTGACGCTCTGATGACAGATTTCGAAATTTTGCCTCATTGTCCTTAAGATTCGCCAACAGTTTTGAGATTTCGAAAACTTCGAAATTTTGGCGATTTTCGAATATTTCAATGACTTATAGCCTTGTCTGAAAAATGGTCAAAAAAACTTTTTTTCGCTTTTCGCAAAAAATGTTGGCGAATATAATTCCCCATCGAAAACTGAATTCAGAGCATATTTCAAATGTTCAAAAAACCCATTTGTTGACAAAAAACGTGTCGATTTAAGTGAAAATACGCGCGATTTTGACGCTCTGATGACAGATTTCGAAATTTTGCCTCATTGTCCTTTAGATTCGCCAACAGTTTTGAGATTTCGAAAACTTCGAAATTTTGGCGATTTTCGAAAATTTCAATGACTTATAGCCTTGTCTGAAAAATGGTCAAAAAAACTTTTTTTCGCTTTTCGCAAAAAATGTTGGCGAATATAATTCCCCATCGAAAACTGAATTCAGAGCATATTTCAAATGTTCAAAAAACCCATTTGTTGACAAAAAACGTGTCGATTTAAGTGAAAATACGCGCGATTTTGACGCTCTGATGACAGATTTCGAAATTTTGCCTCATTTTTCTTTAGATTCGCCAACAGTTTTGAGATTTTGAAAACTTCGAAATTTTGGCGATTTTCGAAAATTTCAATGACTTATAGCTTTGTCTGAAAAATGGTCAAAAAAACTTTTTTCGCTTTTCGCAAAAAATGTTGGCGAATATAATTCCCCATCGAAAACTGAATTCAGAGCATATTTCAAATGTTCAAAATACCCATTTGTTGACAAAAAACGTGTCGATTTAAGTGAAAATGCGCGCGATTTTGACGCTCTGATGACAGATTTCGAAATTTTGCCTCATTGTCCTTAAGATTCGCCAACAGTTTTGAGATTTCGAAAACTTCGAAATTTTGGCGATTTTCGAAAATTTCAATGACTTATAGCCTTGTCTGAAAAATGGTCAAAAAAACTTTTTTTCGCTTTTCGTAAAAAATGTTGGCGAATATAATTCCCCATCGAAAACTGAATTCAGAGCATATTTCAAATGTTCAAAATACCCATTTGTTGACAAAAAACGTGTCGATTTAAGTGAAAATACGCGCGATTTTGACGCTCTGATGACAGATTTCGAAATTTTGCCTCATTGTTCTTTAGATTCGCCAACAGTTTTGAGATTTTGAAAACTTCGAAATTTTGGCGATTTTCGAAAATTTCAATGACTTATAGCCTTGTCTGAAAAATGGTCAAAAAAACTTTTTTTCGCTTTTCGCAAAAAATGTTGGCGAATATAATTCCCCATCGAAAACTGAATTCAGAGCATATTTCAAATGTTCAAAATACCCATTTGTTGACAAAAAACGTGTCGATTTAAGTGAAAATGCGCGCGATTTTGACGCTCTGATGACAGATTTCGAAATTTTGCCTCATTGTCCTTAAGATTCGCCAACAGTTTTGAGATTTCGAAAACTTCGAAATTTTGGCGATTTTCGAAAATTTCAATGACTTATAGCCTTGTCTGAAAAATGGTCAAAAAAACTTTTTTCGCTTTTCGTAAAAAATGTTGGCGAATATAATTCCCCATCGAAAACTGAATTCAGAGCATATTTCAAATGTTCAAAATACCCATTTGTTGACAAAAAACGTGTCGATTTAAGTGAAAATACGCGCGATTTTGACGCTCTGATGACAGATTTCGAAATTTGGCCTCATTGTCCTTTAGATTCGCCAACAGTTTTGAGATTTTGAAAACTTCGAAATTTTGGCGATTTTCGAAAATTTCAATGACTTATAGCCTTGTCTGAAAAATGGTCAAAAAAACTTTTTTTCGCTTTTCGCAAAAAATGTTGGCGAATATAATTCCCCATCGAAAACTGAATTCAGAGCATATTTCAAATGTTCAAAATACCCATTTGTTGACAAAAAACGTGTCGATTTAAGTGAAAATGCGCGCGATTTTGACGCTCTGATGACAGATTTCGAAATTTTGCCTCATTGTCCTTTAGATTCGCCAACAGTTTTGAGATTTCGAAAACTTCGAAATTTTGGCGATTTTCGAAAATTTCAATGACTTATAGCCTTGTCTGAAAAATGGTCAAAAAAACTTTTTTTCGCTTTTCGCAAAAAATGTTGGCGAATATAATTCCCCATCGAAAACTGAATTCAGAGCATATTTCAAATGTTCAAAATACCCATTTGTTGACAAAAAACGTGTCGATTTAAGTGAAAATGCGCGCGATTTTGACGCTCTGATGACAGATTTCGAAATTTTGCCTCATTGTCCTTAAGATTCGCCAACAGTTTTGAGATTTCGAAAACTTCGAAATTTTGGCGATTTTCGAATATTTCAATGACTTATAGCCTTGTCTGAAAAATGGTCAAAAAAACTTTTTTTCGCTTTTCGCAAAAAATGTTGGCGAATATAATTCCCCATCGAAAACTGAATTCAGAGCATATTTCAAATGTTCAAAATACCCATTTGTTGACAAAAAACGTGTCGATTTAAGTGAAAATACGCGCGATTTTGACGCTCTGATGACAGATTTCGAAATTTTGCCTCATTGTTCTTTAGATTCGCCAACAGTTTTCAGATTTTGAAAACTTCGAAATTTTGGCGATTTTCGAAAATTTCAATGACTTATAGCCTTGTCTGAAAAATGGTCAAAAAAACTTTTTTTCGCTTTTCGCAAAAAATGTTGGCGAATATAATTCCCCATCGAAAACTGAATTCAGAGCATATTTCAAATGTTCAAAATACCCATTTGTTGACAAAAAACGTGTCGATTTAAGTGAAAATGCGCGCGATTTTGACGCTCTGATGACAGATTTCGAAATTTTGCCTCATTGTCCTTAAGATTCGCCAACAGTTTTGAGATTTCGAAAACTTCGAAATTTTGGCGATTTTCGAAAATTTCAATGACTTATAGCCTTGTCTGAAAAATGGTCAAAAAAACTTTTTTCGCTTTTCGTAAAAAATGTTGGCGAATATAATTCCCCATCGAAAACTGAATTCAGAGCATATTTCAAATGTTCAAAATACCCATTTGTTGACAAAAAACGTGTCGATTTAAGTGAAAATACGCGCGATTTTGACGCTCTGATGACAGATTTCGAAATTTTGCCTCATTGTCCTTTAGATTCGCCAACAGTTTTGAGATTTCGAAAACTTCGAAATTTTGGCGATTTTCGAAAATTTCAATGACTTATAGCCTTGTCTGAAAAATGGTCAAAAAAACTTTTTTTCGCTTTTCGCAAAAAATGTTGGCGAATATAATTCCCCATCGAAAACTGAATTCAGAGCATATTTCAAATGTTCAAAATACCTATTTGTTGACAAAAAACGTGTCGATTTAAGTGAAAATACGCGCGATTTTGACGCTCTGATGACAGATTTCGAAATTTTGCCTCATTGTCCTTTAGATTCGCCAACAGTTTTGAGATTTTGAAAACTTCGAAATTTTGGCGATTTTCGAAAATTTCAATGACTTATAGCCTTGTCTGAAAAATGGTCAAAAAAACTTTTTTTCGCTTTTCGCAAAAAATGTTGGCGAATATAATTCCCCATCGAAAACTGAATTCAGAGCATATTTCAAATGTTCAAAATACCCATTTGTTGACAAAAAACGTGTCGATTTAAGTGAAAATACACGCGATTTTGACGCTCTGATGACAGATTTCGAAATTTTGCCTCATTGTCCTTTAGATTCGCCAATAGTTTTGAGATTTTGAAAACTTCGAAATTTTGGCGATTTTCGAAAATTTCAATGACTTATAGCCTTGTCTGAAAAATGGTCAAAAAAACTTTTTTTCGCTTTTCGCAAAAAATGTTGGCGAATATAATTCCCCATCGAAAACTGAACTCAGAGCATATTTCAAATGTTCAAAATACCCATTTGTTGACAAAAAACGTATCGATTTAAGTGAAAATACGCGCGATTTTGACGCTCTGATGACAGATTTCGAAATTTTGCCTCATTGTCCGTTAGATTCGCCAACAGTTTTGAGATTTTGAAAACTTCGAAATTTTGGCGATTTTCGAAAATTTCAATGACTTATAGCCTTGTCTGAAAAATGGTCAAAAAAACTTTTTTTCGCTTTTCGCAAAAAATGTTGGCGAATATAATTCCCCATCGAAAACTGAATTCAGAGCATATTTCAAATGTTCAAAATACCCATTTGTTGACAAAAAAACGTGTCGATTTAAGTGAAAATACGCGCGATTTTGACGCTCTGATGACAGATTTCGAAATTTTGCCTCATTGGCGAAATTTTGGCGATTTTCGAAAATTTCAATGACCGCTTCATATTATTTTTTCGAATTTCTCAAAAAACTTTTGCGAATATAATTCCCTATCGAAATAAAACAAATATCAGACGTTTTTATTTACTATTTCTGGCTTAAAATTGTGGCGTTTTCAGTTCTAGAAAGCTCAATTTTTATGCATTAATGATGAATTACAAAATTTTTTCTCATCTTTGTTTATTTTGAAGCAAAAATATTGCAATGTGAAATGCAAAAATTCTCATTGCAATGCACTGTTTGTTTAAACAGCTTATCTCTTAGTTTGTGAGGGTTTAGTCCTTTAGCTGGTTTTAATCCCTTTTCGATTTGCAATCATATTCCTTTATGGGTAGGTGTAACATTGTTTGATTAACTAATGGAGTTCACTCATTCATGAATGGATATGACTGTACGTACACTAGGGTTAATATTTCGCTTAGGGTGCATGGCATGAGAGGGTGGTAATAGCGTTTTTGGATGGCTTATCGCATTTGGATAATCCGCCTGTTATACTTACTTTAGTCGTTTAATACAAACCGTCGGCTAGGCTAGCAGGGGCCTTTACCGTGGACGCCATCACATGGGCCGTGTGACATGCGATCAACACATTTTTTGTTTCTTATCGCGTACTTAATTTTATGCTTAAAAAGCCATTCGTTATTTAATTACTTGCCACTTTAGTTGACTGGAACTGAAATTGGCAAAGGCAATGGCAACTTGAATGAGTTGGGTGGTGTTGATGGCTTACAGCAGTGGCATGCTGTTGCCTTTAAGCTGCTGTTTTTTGGTTTTAGCATTTATTTTTCATTGTTACACCAAATTTGTTGTGTTGGATTTTCATTACTAAAACCAGGCGTTTTTGATGTTGTCGTTGTTGTTGATTTTTTTTTTGAAGAGCCGTCGAAAAGGTGCGAAATATTACGGTTCACTTGCGTTTGGTACTCTTGACGCCATTGATGTTGTTATCGCCGGTGTTTCACTTCAAACCGAAGCGCAATGGCTGTTAATTAGGAAGCAATTATACCACTCGACCACTTTACTTGAGAAATGCGACAAAAGGATGTTTGTTTTGCCCCTTTAACGCCTACACATTGCTAATTATGGCGGGGGGGGCAAGAAAATATGGTGGATTGAAAAATGATGTTCAAACTTAAAGAACTAAAGGGGAAGTGGGGACATCTTAAGCATACAAAATGTTTTATAAAGGTTCACAGATAAAAGCTTACCTTAGTTTTCTCACATTTCAGAGCTTACCTTGTGGTTTTTATAATAATTTTTTTTTTAATTTTTTCCGAATTTTGGTTATAATTTTCTATTTTTCCCTTTTAACAAAAAACACATGTTTTTTTAATTTTTATTTTTACAATATAGTTTTTCTTTGTCTTTTTATTTTTCTTCTTCGCATATTTAATTATTTAAAATAACAAATGTACATTTGTAACTCTTTTGTAAAATCCTAAATTCGAAATTAAAATTAAAATTGTTTATATTAACTTGTTGGGTTTTCATTTTTGTTTTGTTTTGTTTTTATACTTGTTATTAATTCTTATTTCTTACAATTTGATAATGAATCTTTTTTGGGGGTTTGTTTTGCATTTTTTATAGTTTTTGTATTATTTAGTTTTTTGTTTTTTTTTTATTATATATTAATTAATTATATAATAATATATTATTTATAGTATATATATATTTGCATTTCCTCTGTGAGATAGATGTGTGTCTGTGTAGATGTGAATGAGTTGGTGTGTTCAAATATCTTTTTTTGGGCTATAAATTTGGTTTTCCTTTCAATGTAGCCATGAAAATTGAATTTATAACTCTGAGGTGTCCAATATCATATAGAATAGTGTGAGTGTGTGTGTGTGTTCTTTTATAAATGTGTGTATGGGGAAGTGTTTATTAACTAAATATATATATATATTTTTTTTGTTATAATATTTTAACGTATTAGATTTTTGTTGTATTTTTATGTTTGTTTTTTTTTTATATTACAATACATATGGGCATGTCACGCACTACAAAGTAGTCAAAGGCTTTCAAATGGCTGAACCTGAAGAGAATTATTTAGTTTTGATATTTACAAACTATCTTTATTGTGAATAATTCCAAAGATTGAGCATTAATTGATATAATTTCCCTTTTATGTGTTTTTTCTCTTTCCAACGATCATCTGTAAAATGTTCTCAGTTTTGCCATAGCCTTTGAGGTTACTTTAGTTGTGACATTTATATGTGAATTATTTTTTCCTTTTGTTTGTTTTGCTTCTTTGTATTTGTTATATAAATATTTTACTTAAATAATGCACTTTTAATTGCATTGGATGATTTCAGGAGTTTTTTACACTTAGCACACAAAGGAGTAAAACAGAATTGCAGTATACTATTGCCCTTTAAACATAGAAAAGGGAGTAGGAAAAAAGAGTTGACCAAAACTTATAAAAGGAATTTGGATTCAACATTGAAATCCCAAAGAGAAAACAAACACGACTCTAAACAGAACAAGTAAGAGCGTGCTAAGTTTGGCCGGGCCGAATCTTATATACCCTCCACCATGGATCGCATTTGTCGAGTTGTTTGCGCGGTATCTCATTTTAGGAAAACAAAGAATATTGAAAAAGAACAGGTTATGTGCCGATCAAGAAGCCCTCCAGAGGCTCAAGAAGTCCTCTAGGGGCTTAAGAAGCCCCCAAGGGGCTCAAGAAGCCCTCTAGGGGCTCAAGAAGCCTTCTAGCGGTTCAAGAAGTCAAGATCCCAGATCGGTTTATATGGCAGCTATATCAGGTTATGTACCGATTTGCGTCATACGTAGTACAATTAGTGGAAGTCATAACAAAACGCCTCATGCAAAATTTCAACCAAATCGGATGAGAATTGGGCCCTCTAGAGGCTCAAGAAGCCCTCTAGAGATTTAAGAAGTCAAGATGCCAGATCGGTTTATATGGCAGCTATATCAGGTTATGTACCGGTTTGCGCCATACTGAGTACAGTTATTTGAAGTCATAACAACACACCTCATACAAAATTTCAACCAAATCGGAAGAAAATTGGGCCCTCAGGAGGCTCAAGAAGCCCTCTAGAGGCTCAACAAGTCAAGATCCAAGATCGGTTTATATGGCAGATATATCGGGTTATGTGCCTATTTGCGGAATCATACTTAGCACAGTTGTTGGAAGTCATAACAAAACACCTAATGCAAAATTTCACCCAAATCGGATGAAAATTGCGCCCTCTGGAGGCTCAAGAAGCCTTCTAGAGGCTCAAGAAGTCAAGATCCAAGATCGGTTTATATGGCAGCTACATCGGGTTATGTGCCTATTTGCGGAATCATACTTAGCACAGTTGTTGGAAGTAATGCCAAAACACAACGTGCAAATTTCAGTCAAATCGGGCGAGAATTGCGCCCTCTTGGGACTCAAGAAGTCAAGATTCCAGATCGGTTTATACGACAGCTATACCAGATTATGAACGAAATGAATCATACTTAGTATAGTTGTTGGAAGTGATACCAAAACATTACGCGCAAAATGTCAGTCAAGTCGGACCCAAGATCGGTTTATATGCCAGCTATATCAAAACATGGACCGATTTGAATCATACTTAGCACAGTTGTTGGAAGTGTTACCAAAACACTACGTGCAAAATTTCAGTCAAATCAAACGAGAATTGTGCTCTCTAGAGGCTGAAGAAGTCAAGACCCAAGATTGGTTTATATGGCAGCTATATCAAAACATGGACCGATTTAGCCCATTTACAATCCCAACCGATCTACACTTATTGAGAGTATTTGAGCAAAATTTAAAGCGGATTGCTTAACTCCTTCGAAAGTTAGCGTGCTTTCGACAGACAGACAGACGGACGGACATGGCTAGATCAATTTAAGATGCCATGACGATCAAGAATATTTATACTTTATGGGGTCTCAGACGCATATTTCGAGGTGTTACAAACAGAATGACGAAATTAGTATACTCCCATGCAATGGTGGTGGGTATACAAATAAGTAAAAAAACGCTTCATATACGCTTCAGCTGAAGGTCACAACAGGAGTTCGTATGCAAAACTGCAACCAATTTGCTAAAGATCTACCTACTTTAGTCGGTTAAGAGCTCAATCGGGTTATATAGCGGCAATATACAAGTTGTAAACCTATATTAACTATACCTAAAGTCACAGAACACATTATACAAAATGGTAGTCAAATCAGATACAAATATGCACTTCAAATCGGGAGATCAGACCTTGAATGAAGTCGGCCTACAAATGAACCATTGCCCAGCAGAAAATCTCATTACTAAATCATCTGATTGGTAAGCCAACTCAAAATGTAGCAACTACTTGTTCTTTGGCATACCTTCAAATTACTTTGACATGTAAGTACTCAGTAAGGAGGCCACCGTAGTACAGAGGTTAGCATGTCCGCTTATGATGTGGAATGCCTGGTTTCGAATTCTGGCGGGAACATCAGAAAAAATTACTCAGCGGTGGTTTTCCCCTCCTAATGCTGGCAACATTTGTGAGGTATTGTGCCATGCATAGAAGCCATATAACAAGTTCTCCCCAAAGAGTGGTCGACCTTCGGACTTGGTAACCTTACCAATCGACCTTCGGATTGGTAAGCCAACTACTTATTCTTTGGCATACCTTCAAATTACTTTGACATGTAAGTACTTCGGTAATAGCGAGGAGTGTAGTAAGGAAGTCGCTGTAATACAGAGGTTATCATGTCCGCCTATGATGCTGAACGCCTGGGTTGGAATTCTGGCGGGAACATCAGAAAAAATTATTCAGTGGTGGTTTTTCCCCCCTAATGCTGGCAACATATGTGAGGTATTGTGCCATGCATAGAAGCCATATAAAAAGTTCTCCCCAAAGAGTTGTCGTTCTTCGAACTCGGTTATTAAAAGAAGGTCCCTAATCATAGAGCTTAAAACTTGAATCCTACAGCAATCATTGATAAGTGAGAAATTTGCCCCTGTTCCTGTTAATGGAATGTCCATGGGCAAATTTGCTTATGTGGTATGTACTGATTCACCCATTTACTGGGGGCTCAATCGTCGTCTTAATTTTTCTCTTGCTTCCTCGGTTTATGTTCTTTTGCATAACTAGTAGGTACCGGATTGCTATGAATAAGTCATTATTCTTACGCCACAGGTAATGCTGAGGGTAATGGTATACGAACGGTTATTCTGTAAAAAATGACATGTATCAAGTATAGAAGAATATCTAGAACAAACTGTTAAAAATTAAAATCAAGTATTTCAGCGAAGGGCCGAAGCTGTTAAGCTTTTGCCTTGATAACAAGGCATTTATGGGAACCGAAAAAGTAGATGCACTATGGGATGGGTGTCGCTAAAATGGCTATCAAAGTTTACTATCTGAAACAACAGAGATATGTCTAAAGCAGCGTAACTAGTCCTTTACGGTGGTGTTGATGGCCAATCAATGTGATTTAGTGTTTCCCAAACATCCCATTGCGGAATAAATCATAGGGACACTAACTTTTCACAATATCAATTGAGTGCTGCGCGATTCAAGTTTAAGCTCAATGATAAGGGGACCTCCTGTTTTATGCCGAGTCTGAACGGTGTGTCACTAAAAAGTGACACCTCTTTGTTGAGAAGTTGTACATGGCTGAAATACTCACAAATGTTGCCAGCATTTGGTGAGGGAATAACCACCGCTGAAAAATGTTTTAGGGTGTTCTCACCGGTGGGAATTAAACCCGGGCACGATAGGCGGGCATGCTAACCTATGGACCACAGTGACTCCCATTTGATGGCCAATCATTCAGTCGATTTTTTTAAAAATTTTGAGAGACGCATCCCCTATCTTCATTGCCTCATTTAGGCTATGGAGATAGGCCTTGAAGAGTCTGTGAGATACCTCAACTTATCCAGGTTAGATATTGGAGTTTAAGAGTGGGTTGTATGGATAGGGAGTCCTCAGTTGATTATAGGTTTGCATGTCCGCCTATGACAGTTTTTGCATAGGTTCGCGTCCTGGCCAGAACTAAGTTAGGTCGCGACATATCTTTTGTACTCAACAAAACTTGATTGGGACAGCACTTATTGATAGGATTGAAATACCCACACTGTCATTTACGGAATGGTTATGGGAAAGTTTGCAATGGATGCCTTCTAGTCGCCAGTTTATAGGCCAGTCCATAAGGCTTGGCACAGTTAATTGTTTTTGCCATAGGCTGGTTGAGTTCTAAGAAAAGCTATATCTTGATATAGCCCCCATATTTACTGATTTTCTGATTAAACTTCTTTCGCTCATAAAATATGGTACAAAGATTTATACCTAACAAATTTATCTAAAAGTGCCGATTTTCCATCCAGTTAAGCTGGCAGCCCTGATGGGACTCTCTTTTACTTGAAAAAGTAAAGCCAAAAGATACCACAATACAAACCATGGTATGACGCCCTTCGACATCTTGTTAAGGAGGTCATCATCGAACGCTTTTCAGGCTTCAAGAGCCATACGTCTGAAGGCTTCCAGAGCCATACGTCTTACTTATATCGAATTTATTTGCGAAAAAGCTTTTGTGATGTAAGTTCGACACCCTGTCTACCTGTTGTTCTTTTTCCAATGAGAGTTTTGTTGCAGTATGGAGTTTTTGTCAACCAACTACAATTACATCCATTGATATAGGTAGTATAAATCTTTAAACAGCATAAAAAAGCGTTTCGTAAGGAAACTACGAATGTAAGAGAACCAAATTACAAGGGAATACTTCGACAATTCTTCGACTAGTTTGAAATATTTAGGTTTGAAATGAGAGAAGTTTTCATTCGAATTACTAAAATATTTCAATAATTTTAGGATTAAATTAGTTTAACATCTCACAAAAAATAGTGCATACTTTAAGGAGAAGATTTAAACTGTAATGTTTTATTTTAGGCGTTAGAATAAACTTTTTCACGTTAAATAAAATCTACGCATAAACTTAGGGACAGGTTCGAGCTTTAAATATGTAACAGTTTTATTGAAGGGAAAATTTGTTCAACAAAATTCTAAATGTACAAAACTGGACGCTGGAAAGGACAACAAATGAAGTAGTCTGAAGTAGTCTGAGTTTCTGAGCTGGACTTTTGGATATAGACAAGGGAAAGTATTTTAAACCCTCTTGTTCCATAAATTTTTAAAAGGGCAATAGTTGTTTCTTCTGGGAGGCTTTTACTTATTGAACAATATAACAGAAATTGAGAAATTTATAACAAAATCCGTGTGCATTAGCGCTATTTTTATATTTTTGTGTTATTTTCAGTGTAATTTTCTGTTTTTTTTTTTCGTTTTCGGGAAAAAGGAATTTGTAATTCTAGTGTTTTTTGTTGTTTGTTTTGCGTTTTTTTGTTTTTCGGAAATATATGCAACTAAAATTCGTAATCTAGAACTTATTTTTGTTTTCTTATTTTTCTTCATTTTTTGCTGTTTGTTTGTAAGATGATGTCTCGTTACAGGAAATGTTTGCTTGTCTGTTGTGTGAGTTGTGAGTAGGTGTATGTGTGGGTGTGTAAGTGTGCTTGTTTGTAAATCATACATACATATACGACGACACTGAAGACGACAGCTCGTTAAAGGAACATAATGGAGATTGAAAAATTCAAATTCAAATTCAAAGATTCAAACTTGAATTCAAATTCAAATTCACATAATCAAAATGGACTACACTAACAAAAAAAAAAAACATAAAAATTATTTATATATATATATATATATATATATAAATTGTATAATACTAGAGAGTGCTGCTTGAGGACAGAACTTAAGCATAAATTTACATATTGTACAAAGTACGAAGCTAGGTTGCTGTTGTTGTAGTTTCTTTCTAGGAGCATTTGTCCTAGCTTGGGAATCGGGATTTGGGTGGTAGTTATAGGGTCTGCTTGGAATGGTCTTGGATTGGTTGTAAGTGGTAAGCTCTACATACATATACATACACATTACTTATAATGATAATTTGTTTTTTTAAAAATAAGAAAAAAAAAACATGAACAATAAGGGGAGGAGAGGAGAACATAAAAGTAAGATACGGTCTTTGGTTTAAATTAATCGAAAGAAGTTTGTAAAACGAAAGGGACAAATAAAGAGAGAGGGAGATCGATTGGGAATAAAGGAGATATATAGAGTTAGAAAATATAAAAGAGGGGTGTTTTGGGGTAATTTTTTGTCGATTTCACACTACAAGGACAACACTGGAAGTATTTTGGGCTAGGGACTTACATCGATACATTCATGGGTGCCATCTTACATACGTGTTCGTCGTCCATCGCCTTCATTCATTCACTCGGTTGCTCGATAGCATTGAAGTTATATCCGCTTTTTTTGTTTTGGGTGATCAACAGAATGTTGCTGGTGCTGGAGAATGAATGGGTGATTGGTGTTGTAGTGCTTTATCAGTTCCATTGATCTGGCGCCAGGCATTTATAACGGGCTGCAAATGCAACGAATAGCTAACTTGTCACACGTCATCGAGATCTATGACAGATGAGCGATCGTTGTCGTCCCGGTCATACAATTGTCACTGATCCGCATGCAGGCCTGGCGATTTCCTATGCAGATCATCCATGGAGCCACCACTGGTGCTGCAGGCACTGCCATTGTGTTGCACTTCTAGCCCATTGACCATGTTCTCGATACTTTTGAGCTCTGACGGTGAGTTGGTGGTTCGCTTCAGCAGCGAGGGCGGCGTGGTGGGTGACATGGATATTGGCCGCGTCGGTGGCGAATGCGATGAGGCACGAGGTCTTGGACTAGAGCTAAGGCTGCGAGGCCCATTGTCGACACTGCCCGTGCCACTACTCATGCCGGGGCACTCGGAGCCGGAACGATTCGCATTGGAGCCCGGTGTGACTGCATCAAAGGCCGAGCCTAAACTGCCCGGCAGGGTGTAGGGCGAAAATCGATGACCCTTAAGACCATGCAACGGTGAGGCTGGTGTGTGTCCTGAGTAATGTCCAAATAAGGCGGGATGCTGAGCGGCTAAAGCAAGTTGAGCATTGAATAGCAGACCTGGATTGAGGCCTGCCGCGGCGGGATTGTGCAACAAACCCAAATGGTGTGGCGGGTACAGGCCATGTGGATATAGGTAAGGCAACAGGTGTGGCGATGGATGTATGGGTGGACCCACTGAAATATTGGGCGAGGGATACGAACCCGAAGCATTTAGGCCAGCGGCTCCCTCCTTGGGACTGCCCGATGAAGTGGGCCTAAACGCACCACCCGTACTGCCACCCACACTTTCCGAGCAACTGGAATCACTGCCATCTCGTTCCACTTCGTCCGATTGTAGGCGCCGCCGCAAAGCATCATCGCTGCCATGATCGCTGGCCCCGGCCAAGTGGTTGAACCAAGCTGCAAGGGCTTTTGATTGATTAGAAGATTAGATTAACCAAAAAAGGAAAAGAAAAATTTAAAATAAAATTAAAGGGCATAGATTTTAAGTGGGAAGAGCTTTTTGTTTCTAAAAAAAAATTAAAAAAAGAGAATAACACAGCGCTTTAAAATACTGAAACTGCTGTTTGTTTTACACTTTGATCCAAGGAGACGTTTTCAGAACATTTTTATCCCAGAATAGTTTAAATGAAAACCTTAATAGGGAAGAGGTAAAAGTTTAAGAAGCAAACACTACCAAGCCTGTGTTACCGTAAAGAATAATTTTGTATGCCTGATCAATTCAAATGTGTGGTTTTCCAACTGTAACATCACCTTATTTTAATATTACCAAAAAGTCCTGAAAATGAGAAACGCTCAGGCGGAAATCTTCCTTCTATGGAAAATTATTATGTTATTGCTATGAACGAAAATTTGTAAAAGGCTTTACTGTATTCGAAGGTCAACAAAACCTGATCGTTTAAGTGTCAAAGCTTTGGTAGATTTGGTTTTTTACTTTTGGTGCATACTTTAAGGCGGGTATTATATTAAAATTTCGGATTCGATCTTTAAATGGTAGGATGTATTTGCAACTTTAAATTCTTCCCAATGAAATGTTTGCCCAAAATAGTTTCTGATAAATCCAAATGAGTGGTTTTCAAAATGTAACATCACCTTATTTTAGTATTGCTAAAAGTCCTGAAAATGATTATCGCTCAGACGGAAATCTTTCTTCTATGGAAAATTATTATGTCATTGCTGTGAACAAATCTTTGTAAGACGGCTTTACTGTAAAGGTCAACAACACCTGATGGTTTAAAGTGTCACAGCTTTGGTAGATTTACACTTAACGGTTTAATTTCTTAGCTTTTACTTTTGGTGCATACTTTTAGGCGAGTATCAGATTTAAAAGTTCGGATTCGATTTTCTTATGGTGGGATATATTTTCATCTTTAAACTCTTCCCAATAAAATGTTTGCCCAACATAATTTCTTAAAAAATGTTGGCTTATTAGAAATACTTTGATAACACTTACCCGAATGTTGATGGGCATGCATTTGCTGCAACGAATGACTTAAAGGCAGCAAAGGGCTCTGTGGCGGCCCCACCACATCCAATAATTTATCCTCATCATCCTGTTGATTGTCATGCATGGAGGGGTGCGAGTGTAAATGATGGGGCGGCCTGCCCGTATGGCCCAAATGCAAAGGAGCTCTCGAACTGCTGACATGTGTGGGGTTTAGCTTATCCGAATCGGACCCGCGATTCGAGAGTAACGCTTGCCTGTAACAACAATTGGTACAAACGAACGGCTGATTAGAATATCCAAGGTTCAGTGGGGACGAAAATAAAAATATAATATCGAAAAGCAAATGTCGGCCTGATTATTGCTATTGGAATAGAAACTGGGCATGGTTTAGTCTTTAGGTTCTAAGTTTAAGTAGTAGCTAATAAAAGGATTACGAATTTTCTTCGTTTCCTTTAATCAGTAAAAGAGATTTACTGGTTCTAAATTAATTTCTTATTAATTCAATCGTCCTTAAAAACTTGATGTTGTACAAATGTTGTTCCTACCAACATGGTGAGAGACTTTACCCATGCTTTCATAATTATAAGGCCCAACCCACCAAAAGACTTAAGAGTTCTTTTGTTTTCTCAGCCAACGTTCAGTCATTAGCTTAAAAGCGGCTTAGAGACAAACTTTTTGTTAAGAAACTTTTCAACAATTAGCGTGGATTTTTGAAGCCCAAATTACAAGGAATCTTGGTGACAAAAAAACTGGAAAATACTAGAAACATTTAAGCCTTCCACCCACCCCCCTTCTGAGTAACCTGGAAGTCAGTTAACTTTTTCAATGATGACTTTCGTCCCCTTCCTTGCCTGCCATCTAATATTTTATTTGTTTTGTCTGTTTGTTTGTCATGTTTGATTGTTCGATTTAACCCTTCATTACTTTGTTGTTCTCATTTGATTTCCTTTGTTTTAATCCTTCCACAGGGAATGTTGCCACGCCATATTTCGAGTGGGCCCCGGCTCATCCCTGGGTGTAAATTTCACAAGCACATGCGTTTGGCGGCAATCAAAGAGGAATGTTTAAACGTCGTCTTAGTAGTCAACTCCTCTACACAGTCAGAGCTTTGGGTGTTGGATTGCACCAGAAGAAACCATGGTGTTGTTACAAATGCTTGGCTAATTTAATAGACAGGGGAAAGGGAAGGGGCAGCGGATAAGGGACAATAGGCTAGAAATAATTATGAGAATACGCATAGGAAAATGCGTGTGCGTGTGCATGACCAACCAACCCTTTTACTGAGGTGCTCACATTCACGCATACACACACACACACACGTACTTTGACATTTATACTGATACCCCATACTAGCCTAGTTATAATAACACCAATGCTAATAATAATTTTGTGGCTTTGCACCCTTCACCACAGGATTTGTTTAATGGTTGTTAAGTGCGTTGCTTATGCTCTAAGTGTGTGAGTGCTTTTCTGTGTGTGTGTCGATGGTGATATTTAAATCGGTCTTAGGAATTCATCATTATCGCCCCATGAAGGTTTAGATAAAAGGGACATTTAAACATTTTACACAAAAGGATTATGACTTAAACAACGCCCCCCTTCCCCCTGAAAGGCTACATTTTAGCCACAGCCTAACATTTAGGGAGTCATAGCGTCCTTAGAAAAACAACATACGCTAATTGATGTTTTCTATTTCCTAAGGAAAATTTTCATAAAACAGGAATGAACCCCATCTCTGCAGGGGAATTTCCCAGAATATGGGACATATTCTGGCAATTATCAACGACAACAATTGAAAAACAAATTCAAATACACCACAACATATCTCCGGGATACTTCGAATGGATGGCAAAGAAAACAATAGCCTGCATAAACGGCAAAACGGAAGGACCCCTCTGTTGTTTGAGTTGAATGTTATTTCGAAGGCAATTGCGTTTCAACAAAAGCCTTTGCCAAACTGTTTGGAGAAGAGCCCAAGGGTGACAGGGGCACAATAAAACGTTTTATTTTGTTTTGCCACCGAATTCGCAAATCAATTGCGCCAAATGCCCGAAGACAGATCACATCAAACAGCAGCTACCGCAAAACAAAAAAAAAAAAAAACCAAGAGCATATCCTTTAACCCACATAAGCCATAATCAAATGGGGGTAGTCTAAATTCTTGGCGAAAAATTGCAAAGAAAATTAAAAAACTGACAATAATAGGAAAATTACAGGGTTACAATCCCAGTTAATCTCTTATGCAGAGTTGCCGTTTGACGAGCTTTGACCAAAATTTTTACAGGAATAAAACTAACATCTTACATAAAAATAAAGCCGTAATGATAACAAAATTTTGGAAATTTTTCTATTCCAATAAAATTTTCTATAGAAATTAAAGTTTGCTAAAATTAATTTTTTATTGAAATTAAACTTTGATAAGATTTTCTAACAAAAATAGAATTTTCTATAGAAATACATTTGTGAAAATTTTCTATAGACACAAATTTGAAAAAATCTTTTATAAAAATAAATTTTAAAAAATCTCTTCCGTTGGCCGGCGGTTATTGATTTTGCTGCTATTAGAGATGCTGTTTAAGCAAAATGTTTGCAATTTCAGAACAGCAGGCTAACTGCTAATAGATCTGTTGTTTGCTGAAAATGGCTGATGCTCAATTTATGATGGAGTTGTTAGACGGTGGGTAAAAAATGATCAAAAAATACTTTAAAATAAAATAAAATAAATTGAAATAAACTAAAAAAAAATTAAAATAAAATAAAATAAAAAAATAAAATAAAATAAAAAAATAAAATAAAATAAAATAAAATAAAAAAAATAAAATAAAATAAAAAAAATAAAATAAAATCAAGTAAAATCGTACAACAAATGCGCCTTTTATGGCCCCAAAACCTTAAATCGATTGATCGGTCTAGATTGAAGCTATATCCAAATCTGGACCGATCTGTGTCATATTGCAAAAGTATGTAGCTCACTGTCCCAAATTTCGGCGACATCGGATAATAAATGCGCCTTTTATGGGCCAAAAACCTTAAATCGAGAGATCGGTCTATATGGCAGCTATATCCAAATCTGGACCGATCTGAGCCAAATTGAAGAAGGATGTCGAAGGGTCTAACACAACTCACTGTCCCAAATTTCTGCGACATCGAACAATAAATGCGCCTTTATGGGCCCAAAACTTTAAAGCGAGAGATCGGTCTATATGGCAGCTATATACAACTCTGGACCTATCTGTCAAATTGCAGAAGTATGTTGAGGGGCTTAACCTAACTCACTGTTCCAAAATTCGGCGACATCGGACAATAAATGGGCCTTTTATGGCCCCAAAGCCTTAAATGGAGTGATCGGTCTATATGGCAGCTATATCCAAATCTGGACCGATCTGAGCCAAATTGAAGAAGGATGTCGAAGGGTCTAACACAACTCACTGTCCCAAATTTCGGCGACATCGGATAATAAATGCGCCTTTTACGGGCCCAAAACCTTAAATCGAGAGATCGGTCTATATGGCAGCTATATCCAAATCGGGACTGATCTCGGCCAAATTGAAGAAAGATGTCGAAGGGGCTAACACAGCGCACTGCCCCAATGTCAGCAAAATCGGATAATAAATATGGCTTTTATGGGCCATAAGACCCTAAATCGGAGGATCGGTCTATATGGGGGCTATATCAAGATATAGTCCGATGTAGCCCATCTTCGAACTTAACCTGCTTATGGACAAAGAATCAGTGCAAAGTTTCAGCTCAATATCTCTATTAGTAAAGACTGTAGCGTGATTTCAACACACAGACGGACGGACGGACGGACATGGCTAGATCGTCTTAGATTTTTACGCTGATCCAGAATCGGATATGGATATTTCGATGTGTTGCTAACGGAATGACAAAATGAGTATACCCCCATCCTTCGGTGGTGGATATAAGAAAGACACCTCTATTACATGGTTGATATTTTCAATAATATGAGCTTCAATGTACGCTCTCAATGCAGAACAATTTGTTTGTTGTAGTAGAAAAACATTTTTGTTAGTTTTCGCAGAAGACGAGGCTATTACTGAAAGGAAGCAAGAAGGAGGTCTGTATAGCTATTGGTATCACAACGGAACACATAGGACTACGAGCTCACTTATGTTAAATCGGTGTGGCAAGTGATAGCATGTGTAGGGCATGCGGGGAAGATGATGAGACATTGTAGCATTTCCTTTGTCAGGCTTTTGAATTACAAATTTCGTCGAGAGCAAGTTTGTCAGAAAAATATTTTTCCAATGGCAACACTACTCTGAATATTTGAGACATAGCTGCTCATTTACACCATGAATCTTCCCATAATACCCTAAATACCCATAATATATGGATATACATGATCTCACTTGCAATTTTCTTCCTTAAGAGGATTAAAGAAGTCTTTATTTTGCTCGTTTTTTTTTGTTTTTGCACAAGATGAGGAAGTTTATAAATGCTAGACATTCTAAATTGATTTACTATTAAATTAGTCTCATATACATCCCACACATAGCCCAGGAGGAGGTACATAGGTTTTAGCCCATCAATTTGCCGACGGCATGCTTTGTGCTTGTTTTCTGGCCAACAGGCTCAACTCCTCGACAAGTTACGGTGGGGTCTGTTGGCTGATGGCCATTGCCATGACGTATTCCCGTTTCGTTTAAATTGCCCAATTTGGCGAAAGTAGCAAAATTGTAACGCTTTGATGTGTGAACACCAAAAGGAGGTTGTTTTTTTTTTTTTGTTTTGCTATTTTATGTGTATGTGTGTGGTTTTTTTCAGGCTTTCGACGTTGATTTAATTCACTGCCTGCTTGCCTGACTGCCTGCCTTGTGGCAACAAAATTGCGCTAACGTGTTTTGAATTAATTTTTTATACATTTTCCTCTTTTTCAATTAAGGCAATGCGCCTGAGGTTATGCCCACATACACACATACATACATACCTATTCGTTCTCTCACACATACACATGAATACATAGGTACGTAAATATTAAGGTAAATTTTCTTGGGTCTTTTATTTTGTTTTTCCCTCAATTTGGTGGCTTAGGAGCAAAACTGCAATTTGTGAAGTTTTTTGTGTGTTGAGTTTCGGTGTGCTAAAATAAAGATATCAGAATATTGTCCGTCCATGGGCTGAGAATAGGCGATTCATCATTTGTGTAGCGGAAAATTGGAATGGGAAATATTTTAATCCAAGCATTCTGTATGACAAAATTTAGATATCAAAATGGCCAAGTGTTAGCATTTGGATGGGAATTGGGGGAAAATTAAGCAAATTTAAAATCATAAAATGGCACTGTGAAATATGTAGATAAAAAAAATTTAACACATAATGAGAATGTTTGGGCAAAACCGTACGGTTGATACCGATGTTCTCCACATATCCTTGCCTGCTTTCCCTCAGTGTCTTATATGGTATGTTTAAATTGCTGCAGGAAATCCCCATGCAAATTTCCCATGCAAGACAAATGACCACCAAGTCATCATCCTCATCAAGTGGAGTTTAGTTTAGTAATCCAAAAACAAAAAAAGAGAATCCCCAGTATACAATTGATTGATTGATTTTAATTTCCGTTTCTAATAGAATCACAATTTCCCCCCACGTCTCATGTAATCTCTGCCATGGAAATAAACACCACCACAAGTCAAAACCAAATGTGTAGTAACATCATCATCATCATCATCAACAGCAGCAGGGTTGGATTAAGGGACATAAAGTCTTCATCATCGTTCAGCCTTGGAATAGAGATGTATGTTTCATAGAGTAGAGATTGCTATACAAAAGCTAGAGCGGAAATCCGATACGGCTGCAAATCTCTAAAGCATACGCTATCGGTCATTTAGCTGAAGTTAAGCTTCAGAGTTTGGCGATATCCTTGAAAAATTCCTAGGGGTAGTTTAACAAATCACAGTAATTGTTAACACATGTCCAGCCAGAAAAACCAAAGAGCGGGAATGGCGAGTCGAGAGTGTATGTGTGAGTTGATGAGAACGTGGCGTAGTACATTTTTCTCCCAGTCATTGTTTTGATGGCTGGCTTTTGGTCGTTGTTAGGCTGGTGATACAGGACATTTCATTTCGCATGATGATGAATGGCATTTCAGGCGTATGCCTGCCTCGTTTGATGTGGCTTCCTGATTTTGAAGCATGAAGATGTTGATGACTCCATCAGTTCAAATCAATTATAGTTTCTATTGCCTTCAATTGCTGTTGATTTTTGCTTCTTCTCTAAGGCTAAGATTTGGTTTCGCCAGCTTTCGTGTCTTTGACACTCGAGACTTGTGGGTTGATGATAGGGTGTTGATGGTTTGCCAACAACTTTCGCAGTCAACTGTCAACTAACATGAATTTCAAAAACGAAAATAAAAATCCAGTTGTCAGCGTTAATGTTAATTTTCGTTTTGGGGCGAGTCCTGTTAAACTGACACAACCTCAAACTTTTTGACATAACAGTAACTGCGAAAATATGTCAGTCAGTTAGGTTGCAAAGGGGCAAAATCACCAGCAAAAGAGTGAGCCAAAGGAGAAGATTAAGCAACTGAGACACAACATGCAAGGGAAGGGCCAACATAGACACCATGACTTGACTGACACCCGTAGAGTGTGGCTGGCATCTTCATTTTCCATTTAGACATGATACGACTTTTTTGGCAGAAAAAAATGCAAGACATGGAAAAAATTGAGAACAAGGAATGTGACTACTGTGTGACATATCATGTCACTGCCAGTTGTTGGTGAATCCTTGTGGTGTTGTTGGTAGTTGTCTATCTAATACATAGAGTCACCCCAAAACTTTTGGCCAATTTTACACTCGGAAAATTACTTTAAGGGATATAAAGGGAAAATGGCAAAATTTGGCCAATTTTACACTAGGACAATCGTTTTAGGGGTATAAAGGATAACTTGTTAACCAAATGTTGAATATCCACGATCATGGCATAGTATCTCACAAATGTCGCCAGCATTAGAAGGGGAAAACCAACGCTGAAAATTTGTTTTCTAATGTTCTCGCCAGGGATCGAATCCAGGCGCTCAGTGTCATAGGCGGACATGCTAAACTCTGCGCTACGGTGGTCTCCCCCAAAAATGTACCCTTATTAATTATTTTTTAACAATTAAATCATGTATTGCTTCTATGATCTCATGAAGTCATAACGGGGTATCGGCCTATATCTTTTTACAAATCTATCTGGTTTGGGGGTGGGTATTGGAGGACACATGTGTACTTCAGGTACCAAATTTCAGCCAAATCGGCCAAGAAATAAGGTTTCTAATAGCTCCAGAAATCAAATCGGGAGATAGATGAATAAGGGGGCTATATATATTTACGGACCTAGCTGGGTGGGATTTGGTGTGTGTTTTGGATATCATACCCAAAATTTAAGCCAAATTGAACGAAAATTGTGGCTTCTAGGGCTTCAAGAAATCATATAGGGTTTCTAAGGGGGCTATAACCACAGTAGGCCACTGTGGCGCAGAGGTAAGCATGTTCGCCTACGATGCTGAACTCTTGGGTTCAAATACTGGCGAGAATATCAGAAAAAATGTTCAGTCGATGGTTATCCCCTCCTAATGCTGGCGATATTTGTGAGGTACTTACCATGTTAAAACTTCTCCCCATAGAGGTGTCAAACTGGGGCACGCCGTTCGTACTCTGCTAAAAAAAAGGAGGCCCCTTATGATTGAGCTTAAAATTTGCATCGGACAGTACTCAGTGATATGCGAGAAATTTGCCTCAGTTCCTTAGTGGAATATTCATGGGTAAATTTGCATAACAGTTTTTAGGCAAACTCGGATCATGATTGACACGAATATAAGAAGTCATAATTAAAGTCTTTTTGCCAAATTTCAGTCAAATCAGGTGAAAATTGATGGTTTGGCTCAAGAAGTCAAATCTGGGATCGGTTCATACGGTTGATATATCAGTTTATGAACCGATTCGGAACATACTTGGCATGGAAGTTGCAGGTCATAACAAAAGTCTTAGTGACAAATCAAATCAATCAAGAATCAAATCAAAAAATCAAAACCGGGGGTCGGTTTATATGGGCCATATTCAAATCTGACCCGATATGACCTACCTAGTATGACCTACATCAATGAGAAGTATCGGTGCAAAATTTTAAAGGGATATCTTTATTCGTTCGAATGCTTTCATGATTACGATAGACGGACGGACATGGTTCTTGTAGGCTCTACGATCAATATTTCGAGGTGTTGCAAATGGATTGATTAGGTTAGTATACCCCCATCTCATGGTGGTGGCTACTAGTAAGAACGCGTTAAGTCCGGCCTGGCTGAATTTTTTATACCCACCATTTCGGATAAATCTGTGGAAAAATACGGTGTTTATAAAACTGAAAGGTATATTCAGGACATCGGTTTTTATGGAAGTAGGGACCGACCGAGGCACCTCCTATAGACGGAATACCTGATATTAGGAAATCGGTCTACTGTACATGACACCTATATTCAAATATGTGCCGTACTCGGCATGGATATCAAACGATCAAATATGACATACCGTACCAATTTACAGCGACATTGCATAGTTAATGAGCCCAAGACCTTGAGTCGGGAGATCGGTGAAAATGGAGACTATATCAAAATAGTATATATAGCCCATCTTCAAGCTTAAACTGACTGTGGCTAAAAAAGGAATTTGAGCAAAGTTTCAGCTCATTACCTTCAGTTTTTAAGAGCTTGGCGTGATTACAAACCACAGGCAGACGGACATTTTTACGAATACAAATATTATATACGTTATAGAGTCTGAAATCTATGTGTAGCAAATGGAATGACAATATACCCCCTCCCTTGGGTGATGGGTATCAAAATACGCTTAAATTATTTATCCTCTTATTAAAAAAATTTTTATATTTTTAAGTGCAACTCATCATTGACTTCCGCATTAATGCATCTTTACAGAATCTCTTCTAGCCCTTTTAACTTCATATCATATTTAAGCTTCCTGATTTATTGAAGCCCTTTCTTCATATATCTTTTCCCTTCAAATGCCTTTGATTTGCTTGATTTTATTGAACAAATATCTAAACTCTAGTGATACTCACTTCTTTTCCCTTTTTCCAGCGCCGGTATCGCGAAAACCTTTGGCGAAAGGATTGTTGTCGATTTTCAACTGGGTTATCTGTCGAAAAAAAGAAACGCAAGAGAAGTACCGAAAAAAAGACAAACAAAAAGAAAAAGAAATCAAAGTTAGTTTTGCAATATTCATAGGTGAACTAGTCTAGTCCTCTGCTGCTCATTGTCAAACTGGAATTGACGTGGCGAGGACGTGTAGTGAATATGACGAGACTAGGAGATGGGGAGGAGATGGGCGAACATACGTACCTTTTCATTTTGATATGCAGTCACAGCTATGAATTCCGTCTCCTTGAAAACATACGTCCTGAACGTGGAGTATGGTAGTTTTATGATGTCGTTGGCTCGCACCAAATGAAACCGGGGTTGGTACTTGTGCATGGAGTTGAGTATCGTCTGCAAATGGAATAGAAAGAACAGAACAGAGATTTCATTTTAGCATTCATAAGGCACTGGGACTTGTGTCATCATCATCATCATCATCATTGTTAAGAGATCGCTGTGGCAATATTGTGGCGCAGTGTGCACAACATGCCAAGCATAGAACATTGATTGGTTGGTAAGTTTTGGCTGGTGTTCTTGAAGACTCATGGATCAAACTAGAATAAATGGACTCTGGCTATGCACAATGGGTTAATTTTGAATATCCTAAAAGCTCGAATTCAATCGATATCCTTTTCATGCTTTTCACCGGGCAGAGCCCATGGTGTTTTTGTGCCTAAAGTGGTGACATCCATCTCAACGTATGAGTACTTAGTTGAAATGCAAGCGAATGGCCACCCACCACAATGGAAACAATTCTGTGTGGCCTTAATGCTTATGTCGTTGCTCAAATCAACCTGGTCTGTCTGTCTGTCCTTACTAGATATCTAGCTTGGAGTTGTTCCAACTCTAAACATCGTGTACTGTGACTTGTTTTTGATTTTGCCCATAACTTTGAACATCGTATCTTAGACTTGCTTATGGTTTACCGAAAAGAGATTTATTTGGTTTGGTTTGTTGTGTTTTTGGTAGTTTGGCTATCATAAATATGAATTTCTGGGTCTGCGGTTAATTTTTGTAGGCTGCCGCCACGACAACCACCGCCGCCGCCGACGCCATTGGACCCCACATGTAGAGCAGCCACGACAAGTTGATTACAAGAAATGCCAAACCAAGTGGCGTAGGTAAAAAACTGCTTATTGGCCAAATCGAAACACCTTTTAATTACCATAATTTTTGTAAGCTTAGTGTCGGCTCGTTTAAAGTTCCCCTTGCGCAACCCCCCACCGGCCACAACAGACCGGGGACTCGGGTTTAACAACATTCAACTTGGCCCAATTGCTTTTGATTCATATGAATTGAATAACAACAACATCATCATCATTATCATCATGATCGACAACAAATCCAAGTGAATAACATTCACCGCCGCCGCACAATTTAAACGATCACTTCATTTAAACGGCAGCAGTGGCCGCACAAAGCTTGCTGCTCCATTGGCTGTTGCAAAGCAATATCCAAGAGTCTTACTGGGTTGGATAAATTATTTCATGTGTCTGTCCACTACTGGGAAGGAGGAAAAAATATCTAAAACAAAGCAAATCACAGGCTGAGCAATGAGTTGGCCAACGAATGAGTGAATAAGCTCAACTCGATTATGCAGAAACGGACCACACACATTGGCCTAGGCCAATCCAAGCAGCAAGCTAGACAGCTCTAGAGTCCAACAAGCCCAGTGATTCAAGATACTAGTAGTTGGGGAAACAACCAAGGCGGCAGCAGCGGCAGGCTAGTTAAAATGACGACGCAGCATGGTGCGTTTTATAATTAAGCGACGCCATTTTTAAAATACCAACAACAACTAGTAAAAGTTGTCATCGCTGGGAATTGCTATGATGCAGTGCTAAAATTGCACATTATTGTCTCAAAGTTAGCAACAGTGATAGGGCGACACATTATAACCGATCATAAGGTAAGCACAGTAAAGACATCACACAAGATTTTATAGAAGATGAAACATAAAAAATATCTCAAAGTTCCTTCAAAAATATTGACAAGGAGATAAGGTGATCTTTGGAGATAAGGGTAAAGGGAAACACTCCAATAGCAAAGCCAAGGATAAGTATGTCGTTCGATAAGTCATTTTCTACAAGGCTACACGTTTTTTTTATATGGATAAGAAGTAACGGTAGGATAACGATAAAAACGTGGTTGCAGAAAATCTTCGATCAGTAATCAACTTTCGGTAGACAAATAAACAAAAAACGCAAAAAAATTATCTTTGTCTTAAAAGGCAGAAAATTGAAAATTTGTCCATGAACATTCCATTAAGGAACAGGAGCAAACTTCTCACATATCAATGAGGGCTGTCGGATTTAATTTTAAGCTACCAATGCTGGCGACATTTGTGAGGTTCTTTGAAATGTTAAAACTTCTCCCCAAAGGCAGAAAATTATTTCGTTAAATATCGCGGCTAGCAGACACCGGTACTGAGGAGGGGACAAAATACCAGACATGAAGCAACTTAAGGGCGTTTTATGGAAAACAATTTTGTAAGTAGCACGGAATTCCTAATATTGATTATCTTTTTCGAGGTTTCTTTATAGTAAAGGGTGATTTTTTAGCTATTATCTTTCTGGCAACATTGGTTTAAACAGCTCACGCACGTTTCCTGTTTGTTTCACTGTCAAACATCTTCAGTTTGGTCTATAATTTAACCATGAATCGTCTTACAAACGAACAACGCTTGCAAATTATTCAATTTTTTTATCAAAATGCGTGCTCTCTTAAGAAAGTTCATCGCGCGCTTCTTCCATTCCAGCGACGAAGCTCATTTTTGGCTCAATGGGTTCGTAAATAAGCAGAATTGTCGATGTTGGAGTGAAGATCAGCCAGAAGTATTGCAAGAGCTACCAATGCATCCAGAAAAAGTCACAGTTTGGTGCGGTTTATGGGCTGGTGGCTACAATGGACCGTACTTCTTTAAAGATGATGCGAACCATAACTGTGAATGGTGAGCGCTATCGAGAGATGATATCCAACATTTTTTGCTTAAAATGCAAGAGCTTGACTTGCTTGCATGACATGTGGTTCGGTGAACATTTTATTCCACCGGTCAAATGGACATTAAGGCGTCCAATTAACGAATTAAAGCCTTTAGAATATTTTTTATGGCGCTATGTTAAAGCTCAAGTCTATACAGAGAAGCCCGCTTACATTGACGCATTGCAAGACAACATTGAATCATTTATTCATGAGATACCGGCCGAAATGTAAGAAAGAGTATGCCAAAATTGGACTAAGCCGATGGACCATTTGAGGTGCAGTCATGGTCAACATTTGAATGAAATAATCTTCAAACATTTAATTATACGGACCGTACTATCGATTCAAATGAATATTTCATAAATTTTTTCTGAATTTTATGCGTTTTATTTTTTGAAAAACTTTCCCATAGCTCTTAAAAAATCAACCTATATTTAGATTGCACGACAAGCCAAATACTGACGTGGTTTTGGCTAGGTCATACTGTAAGAATGGAAGAAGGAGTCTCAGCATGAAATTCATATTGCATTTACGCATACAGGAAAAACCTGAAAATTTATAGGAGGACAAAGTGGAGGAAGACAAGTTGAAAACAGTGTTGCCACTCAGGAAAATGATTTCCTACCGACATTTGGGGAAAATCTTGCCAAACCCAACCAAAACCAACCAAACGTTCTTCAAGCCAAAAATTATATATATTTTTCATACCCACTAAGGTGTGGCCATCCCATTTCAAACACATCAAATTATACATTTTCAACCCTACAGTCCAAAGGTTTTAAACCTTGAGTTCACAAAAATCTTATTTTTGCCCGATTTCAATGAACCACGGCACTGAGTTTGGATAAGGCGATCTCTCGATTTAAGGGTTTGAGCCCAGAAATTCATTTTTACCACCCATTTTCGACGTTACGGAGAGTTGCATGGTCCTTCAACATCCAGTCCAGATCTGATCATATTTTTTTAGCTGCCATATAGTCCAGTTTCCGATTGAAGGAATTGAAGGCATAAAACCCGGATTTCTTAACCAGAAATTACGAAATTTGGTAGAGATCCCTTAACACTCGTGCAGGTTAGAGTCAATATCAGAATTTATGCATTTTTTTCTTGAAATTTTAAACATTTAACCTCTTGTAACAGTATTTGGCCAGTCGACATCTATGGTTTTATTCTGCACTATTATCAAATACACAGAAACGGTAGGAAGTAAAGTAGTATTGAGTTCTCCCCAACGACGACGTGTTGAAAAAATCTACCAAAATTTGAGGTCAGACTACCAAACTATCAAGAGAATGAAAATCTTCCAATTTTAGTAGGAACCTACCAAAAAACGGCAACACTGCTTGAAACTCATTATCAGAAGTTGGAGAAAAAATCATAAAAAACATTGGAGAACTTTAGTTGATTTCGGGTATGGCATCATAGGTCCCGTCTTTGGCGACCTGAATGAGTAAGTAGAAGTCTAGAAACGACATGGACCAAATTTCCCAAAAGAATGTTTGCTTTCAAAAGTATGTGCGATAGAAACATCATTCAATGTTAAGCACTCATTATCTCTGAATTGGAATGATAGAAAAGATTAACTGTAAAGCTAGTAAAAGAATCAACTTTTATTCTATGGGTATCAACTTTCACTATAGAAAAATCCACTTTTACTGTAAAGCAATCAACTTTGACTGTAAAAGAATCAATTTTTATTGCAAGAAAATTAACTTTTACTGTAAAAGCAACAAATTTTACTGTAAAATAATCAAATTTGACTGCAAAAGAAACAATTGTTAACATAAAAAAATCAACTGTTTATGTATCTTGTGAACTTGAAAGACACTCAAGTTGGTTTTTTCTTTCAGGCTATGATTCTAGACGTGTTTGAGGCAGTACTCATACTAGTGTTGACCTTAAATTTCTATCCCTTCCATGATATGGCCCGTATACGGCAGTAGTGTGTTGCCTATGGTTTAAACTTAAATTTCGAAAGCAAAGCAAGCCCGTCAACCATATGCGCGGGTTCAAGATCCCGCAGAATAAGATCAGAATAATTAGAGGTTACCGTGACGCAGAGGTGGAGGCCACCGTAGCGCAGAAGTTAGCATGTCCGCCTATGACGATGAACGAATCCTGATTCGAATCCTGGCGAGAACTTCAGAAAAACATTTTCAGCTGGGGTTATCCCCTCCTAATGCTGGCAACATTTGTGAGTTACTGTTCCATTTGGTATGGCAGCCATGTAAAAACTTCTTCACAAAAAGGTGTCGCACTGAAGCATGACGGTAGGACTCGGCTATAAAAGGGAGCACTCTTATCATTGAGCTTAAACTTGAATCAGTCAGCACTCATTGGTAAGGGAGAAGTGCGCCTTTGTTCCTTAATGGAATGTTCATGGGGAAATTGGCAGTTTATGTGGCGCAGAGGTTAAGTTTCGAACGCTCGCGAGAAAATTAAAAATGTTTCCAGAAATTAATTAAAAAGTAATATGAGAATCAGTCAGCGATTCAAACTCGAAACGGAAATTTCTACCTGTAACAATATAGGGACTTAAATTTAGAGATAGCATTTACATTTTGAGGATTCTTTACTTTGGATGTCAATCATTACCAAAATCTTTCGATCAAGAGAAAAATCTTTTGAATTATCTTTTTTTTGTGTTGTTAAATGGGATTTAATCGTCCGAACGGCAACCATAACATTACTGAAACCCAAAGTTTTAGGTTTCATACTCCTAAGGATTTTATGAAAAGTATTACTTTGCCCTACAAAACTAAAATTTTTGAATTTTAAGGCTTATATGTTATTGGCCGATATTCCTTCATTTCCTTACTTCTTTCCTTGCAACATCTGATCTTCCCTAGTTTTCTTTTCTTAAATTTGGTCTTAACACCCCATACCGTTGACTGTAGCCATCTCATCAATATCATTTTTTCATAATTTCCCGTCTCTCTCTCTTTTTGCACAAAAAGTCATTAAATCGACAAATTATGGTCTGATTTTAGGAGTTTCAATTCAATTTAATTGTTTTCCAGTCGCTTAAATGCGAATGCATTTTGTATATTTGAGCACATTTATCGATGCGATTTCGCAAGTGGATGGCGATGACTGAGGTATTAAGAAGGCTTAAAACACGGCCGAAAAAAAAAGAGTGTCCACCATGAAATGTGGCACTTGGTTTCGGAAACAAGTTTAAGGCAGGTTCGAACTTCCCTCTCTCTACCTCTGTACCTAGTAATCACCGCCACCTAGAGTGCTAATTAAGAGTTGAGTTTAGCATCCTGGGCTTCGTGTGTGTTCTAGGGAGACGATGACATTATTAAAAACAAGTATTAAGCCTTACGCCTGCCTGTGAAAGAGCTGCACACCAGCTCTGCCTTTGAAACCGTGTGAAATGTGAATTTTTGCAAAACATTTCTTCGTTGGCGAAATGCAAAGCGTTGGGTATGCGGTGGGTCCATCATCGGAGGCAATTAATATATCGATATGTAGACACAAGAATGGCTAGCTGGCTGTATGGCTGGCTATGAGAGTGTCTGTGGCCGAAAAACAAAGATTGAATTCGAAAGGAGGCAACAGACTCTAATTGGGAGATTACGTGTTTGTGGGCAATATCTTGTTGTCGAATGTGAAAATCCCCGGTAAGAAGCCCAAAGAAATGCCAAACAACAGACGCTGCCTTGCCACCACTTACCATTTGCCATTCACTCATGCACTGATGAAGATGCTGGGACTTCAGCTACAGCATACAGGCTTTTGACACGCAGTTTTTCGTTCAACATCTTTTGTTTTTTTTTGGGTTGTGGCCCCTGACCAACAGCTTAAGTAGCCAAAGCCCCTTGCCTGGGTAGAGAGTAAACATTTTGGAGCATTTATAAATAATTGATAAACTGCGGCTGTGGCGCCAAGGCAAAACCTGCAAACTCAACCAAACTGGCCCATCTTGCAAGGGTGTGGGTACGCATATATGTGTGCTTTGATTTTCTCTTTTACGTTTTTGGCAAGAGGGAACCTAAGACCCCCAGAACTTAAGTGTTGTTAACAAAGTAAATACCTGGCGGCTCTAATTTGTTTGTGATTTATGATGGTCCACTACCACTTCCTTGGCGTAGACAAGTGTAAGAACTCGCTACAAATTAAGGCCAAAGAAATTTGAGCTCTTGCATATGATTTGATTTTCTAGGAGTTTTCTTAATAGTCGGGCAAAAGATCTTCAGAGGGGATGTGAAATCCAAGCAGGCGGGATAGGAGGTTTAGTACTCCAATTAAATTGTCACCCGTGTTGGCAACTATCATTACCTCCTGCTGACTTTATAAGCCTCATTTTCACTCAACGACAATGTTTAATTTATGGCCTTGTTCGGTAGTTGCTGTTGCCGCAGCGGCTGCTGACGATTTCGTGTTGCACTGCAAAAATCTATGGACCATGATGCTCTTGCAATGCATTTGGCTCCGGCTATTTATGTTAGTATGCAAGCGGTGTCGATCAGTCCGGGAATGATGACAAAATTACTTGATTCATCAGCCAAAACAAAAGACAATAAGTGACACCACAATCACATTGCAACGAGTGCACAGTGAGGTCTTTGGAAAACTCGAAGATGGCATTGAGAAAAAATTTTAAAATTCAGAAAAATAAAAGTTACAACTTTTTATTAATTTTAAAAATATCCGTCTATTGGACAAATAGACGCAAGCAAATAAAATATTCGAAATATTTTTTCGACCAATAAATTCCTTTTATTTGGGTAGCCGAGTTGGTAGTGTGCTTGGATTACCAGTGCAGAGGTTGTGGGTTCGATTTGCGTCGAAAGCCTTGGTCTGTCGCTACTGTGGTATCACAATGGACTTAAAATTGTCTAAGTGAGTCTGTAAAGGACTGCCATTCTTACCTAACCTAGGCTAGGTTAGGTTATGTTAGGATGTACCATTTTTGTAATATTTCCCTCTACAGTTGAACTTTAGTCGATAATTTGCAACTTTTAATTGTAAATGCACATCAAAAGGAACTTTTTTTTGTGGTAAAGGATAGCCTTTTTACGGGGAAATTAAAAAATTCTTTTAAGTAAAAAATTTTGTGTTTACAGCAAAAAATGCTGTTTTACACGAAAAGATGAATCGTTTGCTTTGTTTATCTTTTCCATCTCTTTTTCAAATGAAAAGATAAACTGTTGGCTTTGTTTATCTCTTCCATATGACAGAGATTGTGAGGAGGTGATTTTTTTTTTCAATGAGTAATGGTCGGTCAGTCAGCAGTCAGTATTGATAGCACTTCTACGGTATAGGGTATTGCAACTTGGAGCATTTGTTCAAAGAGAGATTGATAGATAATTATACGCATCGATTCAAACACATTCTGATAAGATCTGGCTGTGTCTGTCTGTCTGCATAATGGAAATTTTCCCATGAACATTCCATTAAGGAATAAGTGATGCCCAATTCAAGTTTAAGCCCAATGATAAGGGACCTCTTTTTATAGCCGAGTCCGAACGGCAAGCCGCAATGCCACATCTCTTTGGAGAAAAGTTTTTACATGACATACTACTTCAGAAATGTCGCCAGCTTTAGGGGAGTATAACCACCGACGAATATTTTTTATGAAGTTCTCGCCAGGATACAAATCCAGTCCTTCAGCGTCATAGGACTCCGTCTGTCTTTACATTTTGTTTCCATCACAAATTCTTGCATGAATTTATCATAAACGATCTGGCAATTTTGTCGTAAACAAAGTTCCAAAAATTTTTTTTAAAGAAGTTTATTTGTCGAAATTTTTGTTTATGGCTATACATTTTTTTTTAATGTGGTCATGCCATTGACGCCAGCAACTGCAGTTGGAGTAAATTTTGTGAATATTTTTAAGATTTTCATTTGTAACTATCCTTTTTCGAGACTCATTTTCTTCTGCAACATCAGTGTCTCTACGACTTAATGTGTTATCGTTGAAGTCAAGATTCCTTAACACTGTTTGAGCCGTTATATGTTTTGGTTATTTCCCTATCAACGCCATTTTATGCAAATAACCACTGCCTTAAGCAATATTAGTGTCTCTAGGGCCGGTTTAGAGGATCCTGAAGAAAAAAGAATACCTCCTCGACTACCCGTTTTTTATCAATTCTCAAGCAACTGTATTATACGGAGGTCAACGTAGCGCAGAGGTTAGCATGTCCGCCTATGACGCTGAACGTCTGGGTTCGAATCCTGACAAAACCATAAAAAAAAAATGTTTAGCGGTGGTTTTCTCCTACTAATGCTGGCAACATTTGTGGGGTACTATGCCATGTAAAACTTCTCTCCAAAGAGGTGTCGCTCTGCGGCACGCCGTTCAGACTCGGCTATAAAAAGGAGGCCGAGCTTAAACTTGAATCGGACTGCACTCATTGATATGTGGGAAGTTTGCCCCTGTTCCTTAGTGGAATGTTCGTGGGCAACATTTGCAATTTCCAATTCAATTTTCACAAAAGTTATGATTCGAGTTTCTTAATTTCCCCCTACCTATAACTATAGACCTTTCCATAGCTTTTTATTTCGCTACATAGTAGCTGAGGACAGTAGGAATCTATTGGGTTGCCCAAAAATTAATTGCGGATTTTTCATATAGTCGGCGTTGACAAATTTTTTCACAGCTTGTGACTCTGTAATTGCATTCTTTCTTCTGTCAATTATCAGCTGTTACTTTTAGCTTGCTTTAGAAAAAAAGTGTAAAAAAGTATATTTGATTAAAGTTCATTCTAAGTTTTATTAAAAATCCGCAATTACTTTTTGGGCAACCCAATATTTCATAATTAAAAATAAAAAGTTCTAAATTAAGGATATGCTCATGTTTAGCATTGTATCACTCTCCACTTTCAGTAATTTTTCTCAACCACTGTCCAAGTTTTTGATTTCAGTCAACACATTTGTCTCAAGCGTGGCTGAATGATGGTGGGATACAAAAAGTAATCGATCAACAGCAGCCAATTATGTGACAATATTTTAACAATGACAATGTAGATGTGTAGATGGAGCGGAGTGTATGAAGTTGCCACGCTCGTCCATCAAGCGGGTGCAAAAGTAATCAACACACTGCGAGCGCGTTAACAGACAATCATTGGAGGCGAGCGCAATTGGAGGAACCGTTACCGTATTTGGGTCGATATATAGGAAAATTTGTCCGTTACTGTCATCACCATTAGGCCAACTAGCTGGCTGGCTGGCTGGCTGGCTGGCTGGCTGGCTGGCTGGCTGGCTGGCTGGCTGGCTGGCTGGCTGGCTGGTTGACTTGAAGACAGTGCACAGCAGGAATTCTCGCAAAATTGTCCCACCATTTTCGGCAAACTCTGAAATTGTCATACAACATTAAATACGAGAGTGTTGTAACAACTGCAATTCGATGATTACATACTTGGCAGCAGTGTATCTTCATCCCAAAACCAAAAGTGGCTGCCGACTGCGTAGGCCTCTGGCGATTCAGAGGCACCAACATTAAGCAACTGATTTAGTCCAAGAGAGAGGGAGAGAGAGAGACGAAATCTGCTTCCAGCCATACAATTGTCCGTCTGTCTGTCTCGTAAGTTGTCCTACCCAGTCAGGTGAAGGCAATGCGTGACGGAATGGTTAAAACAAAATACATTAAAATGAAATTGTTAATGTGATTGTTTTGTGTGTGACACGATGTGGAAAGGAAGGACGTCGAATGATGTTCGATGGCTGCTGGTCGCTGGACAGCGACAACGGACGACAGACGAACAATGTTGCGTACAAGACGATTGACGATTGATTAATCAAGTCATTTACTTGTAAAACACTGGGATACACCAACATGCGAAAAACATCACCACCAGCGGCAGCTAAAGCAATCATCACCCATGGTTTATGGGCAATGCATCACATCATTGCCATAGACACCAGAAGCCAGAAGCCAACAGGCACCATGGCATTACGGCCATAAATTCTTCTTCTATGAATGAAGTGAAGAAAATTGCCAGAAATTTTTAGCAGAGAAGAGTTGCAAAGTGATTACCCGGATGATTGGTCAAGGCAATGCTGGAAAAATGAGATGGGAGTTGGGTGGATAGCCTTCTTGAATTCCAAAATTTCCCAAACCATTAGAGTCTCAATTTCCATTGAGGCAAAACTCAATAAGTAGTGCAAAGGTAAAGTAAAGGTGTATTGTAGTTTAAAATTTATATTTCCTAGAAAATTTTCCAAATCATTAAGAGAGCCTATATGGTTATTCACAACCCTCTACTCAAAATGTGTAAAGCATCGAGTAACTTTGGGGGCCAGTAACTATTGCTATGGCCATTTATGTTTAAATATTTGGCGCCGTTTTCCCTGAAAACGAAGACACATCATTCCTGACGCCATGGTGTCGTTCATCATTTGCAATGGGCGCGAGCGCGCGCGCTCCCAGCATCGTTGCGCTGTGTTACTGACAATTCCAATTATCCTCAAAGCTTTGCTTGCCCACAATGTGCAGCAATGATGGTGGTGGTGGTGGTGGTGGTGCTTCTAAGCCTTGGTCTGCGCGGCCAAGTGGAGCTAAGAACAAATCGAAAACTGGTAAAAGCAAATGTCATTGCAAATTTGACTTCTCAGCGTGCTTCATTAGTAGTTCGATATGTAAATGTGATGCTTTCACAAAACTAAACTGAAGCGAAAGACACAAAATAAGTCTGGCCAATATGCATATGGCCGGCCTGGTCTAAACTGCCAAACAAAAAATGGAGAACGTTATTAAAAACACACAATGTTGTTTCGCATGAGTCGCCGCCGTCGCATTGGAGCAGGCAGGCAGGCAATGGAAACTGAGCCATCAGCAGCGTTGGCAGCGGCAGCATGTTTCGAATATATGAATGGTTGGGGCCACAAAACGCCGCCCCTTGTGTGATTTGCAAGTGGCTTGTGGCTGTTGGCTGGCTAATATGTATGGATGGATGGCTGCTTGCTCTGATGAGGGCATGGAGAATGGCAATGGGAATGGGAATATATGTGCGGATATTTAAGTGATACAAATTTTTTCCTGTCCTGAACACTTGCAGCTTATTTGTAGTTGGCTAGCCATGCTAAGAGCAAGCCAAAGAGTGGCTGACTGGCTGGCAAGCTGCTTAGATTATGAATCAATGAGGCTGACTGGCTAGCTATGTACTGGCTGAATGAAGCTTTCGTCGATAGACGCAGCAGTCAAAAACGTGACTGGATTCTCGCGTCATTGGTTTGAATTTTAAAATCGTGAGCATTGAAAACAACACATGTAAGTCATGTGTATGCGAAGCCATGGAGGCTCCTCTAAGAAATGCTTTACAATTTCAAATTTTTGCCATTTACTTTTCAAATGCTGTTATGCTTTTGCCGCACACAACATCCCAGCATAGATGAACGGACGGACGAAACGTTGGACAGACGTTGGCATATGAATATTTTACCATAAAGACACGGAATAACATAAAATACATAGAGCGCCCCTTATTCCCCAACTCCCCCCCCCCCCCAACCAAAAACCAAAAAACACAAGGCCTGCAAAGAGTAGTAGTTCTTTCACCGAATTATTAGCTACTACAAAGCAAATAAACATTTCTGTTCCAAGATACACCTTGGAAGGCAGCAGCAACAAAAAAAAAAAAAAAAACAACGAAACAAAATTTTCTTCATAGCTCTTTTTTTCGTAGGTAGCTGTGTGGTCTTTGGATCTGTTAGTCGTAACATCATCATTAGTTTCTTTTTCGTATGATTTATGCGGCTGAAAACCTATACTGAATTAATGATCTTCTACTGGGCGGTTTAGCTCAGGACCTCAAAGGCATTGTAGTTAAACGGAATTTAAGGCAGTTTTCAGCAATCGTAATATTGGTGATGGCTTTCAAATCAAATTCAGCAAACAATTTGGCATGAAGACCCTCGAAAGCAATCCCACCAACGAACTTCAGCCAATACTCTACACTAAGTTACATAACGGGCGACACATAGGACTACGAGCTCACTTATGTGAAATCGGTGCGGCAAGTAATAGCATGTGTAGGGCATGCGGGGAAGATGACGAGACGTTGGAGCATTTGCTTTGTCGTTGCCCGGATTTTAAAAGTTGCATGGAATTCCTAGCTTAAAATTTTCTTTTTAGAGGTTACTTTATAGTTTTTAGAGCGCACAACAAGCCGACTACCGGCTTAGGTGGATGTCCATAGTGGCATGGGGTGGTTTGATATCTGCACCCTCTTTTCAACCTAACCTAATAGTTAAAAGAAGAACTTGCCCAGAAAATTTTTTATTGGTAAAGTCTTAAGATTTGGTTTTAAGGTTCATAACCCGAACGTATCTTGAACTTCTTGCAGAAGCAGAACATAGCGGACTTCAAATGTGGTCGTTGAGATACAGAAGATGCAGACAATTCCAATTCCAAATTGGGCTGGTACTGGGCATATAGGAAAAAGGGGGAAAATTTCTCACAAACAGAAATTGAAAATAGAGGGCAAATATGGTAGAAGGGACCTTAATGAGGCCGACCAAAGTAAAGTTTAAAAGTGGTAGTAGTGAATCTGAAAATAGAGAACATAGTGGACTCCAAGTGTGGTCGAAGAGACACTGTTGCTGCAGAACATAGTGAACTTCACTGATGATACAGAAGGTAGCAGATTTGTAATGGAGCCATGGAGACGCAGATGGTACAAAAACCTTTAAATGTGTGTGTGTGACTTTAAATGTGGACTAATGCGACAGAGCATAGTGTACTACAAAGATGGTCGCAGAAATGCCGATGATACATAAGGGTCGTGAGACTTCAAACGAAGTTATAGAGACACTGACCATACCAAAGGTAGTAGAGGTAATCGTAAATATGCCAATGATGAAACACATAGAGGACTTCAATCGTGGTCGGAGAGACAATGATGCAAAACGCACCCGCAGCTACCGATGTTGTAAATCGCTATCAACATTTAATGACAAATTGCAGAGTTTGCTGCAATAATTCGTCTTAGGTTTATATTAAATAAGCTTATGTTCTCTAGAGAGTCCCATTCGAAGTGCAAGATTTTATTGACTGAAGATCCAAAAAAATCAAATCATTTTATACTCTAAAGCGCTTCTAAAATTAAATTTTCAGCTACAGGTGCCTATTCGAATATTACCAAGACTAAGCTTATCGGTAAGAATTTTCGATGAGGCGTAGAGTTTTAAAAGGGAAACAGAGAATTATTTGAAGGCAAGATAAAAAAAAAACAAGTAACAAGTAAAAGCGGTTCGTCCCGGCCGAATTTAATATACCCTCCGCATGACACAAGTTCTTTGAATGACTTTTTCAAATATATAGCACATATATATATGAGACAGACCGATATGGACCGCACTTGTCAGCGCTGTTAGATGTCAAACAACACACCACGTTCATAATCTCAGCCAAATCGGATAGTTATTTCGCTCTCTAATGGCTCTAAAAGTGAAATCGGGAGATCGGTTTATATGGGAGTTATATCAGGTTAGGGACCGATTTGGACCATATTTGGCTCGGCTGTTGAGAGTCATAACAAAACGCCCTCTAAAGGCTCTAGAAGTGAAATCGGGCGATCTTTTTATATGGGAGTTATATCAGGTTATGGACCGATTTGGACCATATTTGGCTCGGCTGTTGGGAGTCATAACAAAACGCCCTCTAAAGGCTCAAGAAGTGAAATCGGGCGATCTTTTTATATGGGAATTTTATCAGGTTATGGACCGATTTGGAACATACTTGGCTCGGCTGTTGGGAGTCATAACAAAACGCCCTCTAAAGGCTCAAGAAGTGAAATCGGGCGATCTTTTTATATGGGAATTTTATCAGGTTATGGATCGATTTAGAACATACTTGGCTCGGCTGTTGAGAGTCATAACAAAACGCTACTTGCAAATCGAATAGTAATTGCGCCCAATAGAGAGTCAAAAAGTCAAATCTGTAAATCGGTTTATATGGCAGCTAAATCAGTTTATGCGTCGATTTGAACCATATTTGGCACATTTGCTGGAAGACAAAACACAACAGCTCATGTAAAATTTCATCCAAACCGGATTAGAAAAGCGCCCTCTAGAGGCTAAAGATGCGAGATCGGTTTATATGGCAGCCTTATCAAGTTATGGACCGATATGACCCATTTACAATTCCAAATAACCTACCCTAATAGGAATTATTTGTGCTAAGTAAGTTAGACAGTTATCGAGCTTTCGACAAACAGACAGACAAATGGGCGGACATGGCTAAATTGAGTTGGAATGTCAATATGATCCAGGATATATACACTTTGTTGGGTTTCAGATCCATATTTCGATGTGTTACAAACGAAATAAGTATACCCCCATCCTATGAAGATGGAGGAGGCCAATTTAACGTTGAGGTTAGCAAGTCCGCCTTTGACGCTGAATGCCTGGGTACGAATTCTGACAAGAACATTATAAAAAAATTGGCTCTGGTTATCTCCCCCTAATACTGACGACATTTGTGAGGTACTTTGCCATGTAAAAACTTCTCCCCAAAGAGGGGTCGCTCTGCGGCACGCCTTTCGGACTCGGCTATAAAAAGGAGACCCTCATAATTGAGCTTTAGGACAGTACTTAGTGATACGCGGGAAGTTTGCCTCAGTTCCTTAATGGGCATATTTGCAACCTATGGTGGAGGGAATAAAAAAGTATTAAGTTCGGACGTGCCGAACTTTGGACTCTCTCTATCATGATAATAAAAGTATCCAAATAGTACTCTGTTCGGACATGGAGTGGGCAATCACTGTTCCAAATTTCAGCAAAATCGGTTAATAAATGCGCCTCCTATGGGACTAGGGTCTTAGTGATTGGCTGAACGGTCTATATGGCAACTATATCCAAATATGGTCCGATGTGGACCTTATTCGGTTTGGATATCAACAGGCCAACTAAATCTAGCAGCTACAAATTTCAGCGAAATCGGGTAATAAATGCGGCTTTTTATGGGCTTAAGGCCCTGAATCGGTTAATAAATGCGCCTCTTATGGGACTAAGACCCTATATCGGCTGAACGGTCTATATGGCAACTATATCCAAATATGGTCCGATCTGGACCCTATTCGGTTTGGATATCGACAGCCTAATAAATCTTTCTGCTACAAATTTCAGCGAAATCGGTTAATAAATGCTTATGGGCTTAAGGCCCTGAATCGGCAGATCGGTCTATACACTGAAAAAAAATCGGTTTCAGTCACGAAATAAATTTTCTCAATTAATTTTTTGTTTGCAACGGATTCAATTATGAAATTGATAAAATCAATCATCGTTTTGAAAAAAGTATACGAACATTTTTTCTGTTAAAATAATTCCATATTCTATTTAAAAAATATGGAAATTTTGGAAATTTTCAATAAATATTTTAATTAATCCAATTAAAAATATGATTGAAATTTTTAAAATTTTCAATAAATATTTTAATTGATTCAGTTAAAAACTTTTTGTATTTTTGGAAAATTCCAATTAATTTCAATATTCGGTACCCAGAAGTTTACCTCCTGGTACATGAACTTGAGGATCTCCGTGAGGAGAATCACGGAGGATTTTCAAAAAATGACGGGTGTCGGTTAGAGGTGCCCCATAGGTTTATTGTTGTTGTCGTAGCAGTGTGTTGTGCACTGAGGAGACAGCCTTTGGCTGATGAAGGACTCCATCGGGTTAGTTTGGCACGTAGAACCGGTTCTATAGATTTGTCGAAGTGTGGGACTTATGAGTCTTCGAAATCTTCTTCCCTTTATATTGTAGGGTACAAAATATCCTTTAATCGAATTAACTTAAGCACCATAATCGTATTTGAACATTTTTATAAGATTCGATTAAAAAATTATTGAATCAATTGATTTTTTAAATGAAAATTACAAAGTTTTCAATTGCGATTGTGATTTCAGTCACGATTGTGACCTTACCGTCGTGGTTATTATTGTGCTACTGGTCAGTTTACTGTCCGTAAAGATTTTCAAACTCTACGTCCTTGCGTTCACGCCACACCGCCTCACGCATTCCATGATCACCCGGATCTCCGCCTGCAGGACCGTATTATGGTCAGTCAGTCGAAACCAGACCTCAGTCACTGGGTTCTCAATGTAGACCCCAGACTCACTCTGTCCTCTAGCTTTGAGTCATTTGTGCCGCATGATCTCCCAGATGCCAATACCAGAGTTGCATCAATACAAGACTGTGTCTGACAAATGGTACTTCAGAAGTCCGAAAGGTCGAGGTAATCAATTTTAAGGCCTACCAAGAGGCGCCCAGAACACCCCACTGACACCTCAGCTCTGACTATTCAGAACTTCAAAGAATTATCTCTACCCGTTCTCAAACGGCAGATTTTTTACTCCTTGTTACCATCACATCCCACTGTGCGGCGATTTAAGTCATTAATTGTCTGTTTTGATATGTGTAACGCCTATGTGTTATTTAATTTATACGTGCTGCGTGATAGATGTGGCCTATGGGGGCTTTGATCTTTGCTATTCTGAGCTACCATTATGGACCATTAACCTCAACTTTTACACCATTCACGTGGCTAAATATTTATTCCCGTATTAGTCTTCCATAGTGACAATAGAAGAAGTATGAGATATTCTCTATGTAAAATAGTAAAAAAGCCTCTTTTTTTTAAATGCTATCAAAACTGAAGTTTATTACAACCATTCAAATTTCAGTCTTCATATCTATGTGTCTAAAAAAATAGTCAAATCAATTGAATCCTATCGTTTTCCATGATAAACTTGCCTTCTTTGTTTGCCAAATTCCTTTCTCTTCGGATTTTTTAGCCTTTCTATGCCATTTAAAGCCAAAGAGTTGGCAAAAAAGATCAAAGGAAATCCATTTTACATCTGCATCAATAAATATAAGTAGCCAAAGGCAGCAGCAACAGCAGTATGGGCTATAATCAAGCGTTTGCTTCATTTGTACCATTTGTCAGAATCTGGAATATCATCAAATTGTTTGTTGCATGTGAATATTGCATTCATTTATTACTTGGTGACCACCAGGAAGGCCAACAGGCGACGCATGCAACACTACCCAAAGGCAACAACAAACTGGCTATATCATGACCAAGCCGGCTCAACAAAAAAAAAAAAACTGAACTGCACTGCACTCCGTTAAGTGAGTTTGGTCAGGAAACGAAGCGTCATCAACATCAACATCATCATGGTCAAGGTGTTTGCTGCGGCGACATTAGCGCCTGAACTGATGTCGACCGGCCTCATTCGCTTGTCCAAGGAGTTTCTAATCGCCCATACAACACTTGCATAAAATACACGTCAACACTCTAGCTAAAGGCAGAGATCATGCAGGCAGACAGGCAAGTAGAACGCTTCCCGCAACTTCATTCTGGTGGTGGAGGACTCTGTTGCAGTCCCCGTATTACTATTTAAAGCGACAAAAGTTATTGCGCAACAGTGCTGGTGCTGGTGCTGGTGGTGGTGGTGGTGGAGCTGGCGATAGTGGCGGCGGCGGTCTCTTTTTTCATAGAGTTTCAATAGAGCCCAGTAGCTGCGGCTCTGAGACATTAATCGATAAAAGTTGAGTATTTTTTCATGTTTCGAAGCGAGCCATTAAAAGATTGTCAGCTTAGCTTCTCTTTGGCCGTTATTGGTGTTGTTTGTCGTCTTTGGTGTCGTCGTCGTTCCTGCTGCTGGCGGTGCACTGGGTGCCATTGAGTGTTGCGGATAAGCAGCCTTCAATGCCAGATAGGCGACAATAAAAACTCGCGCTAAAGGTGCTTAATGAAATTCTGTCTTCATGATCACTTCAGCAGTAGTGGCGGCCAGCAGTTCTTCTTCCGATTCCTGTTGATGGTGGTGTTGGTGTTGGTGGCAGTTGATGGTGATAATGCACCACATATCGTCTGACTGACCGGTCGATCGCTCGCCCGGTCTTGGGTGAGTGCTTTGTTGCGTGTTTGGCCTTTAAGCTTCTGCCGGTATGTGGCGGCAATTATTTCCAGACAAATTTATTTGCAACCTGGACATTTTGCAGTATCGCATCCTTGTCGTTTTCTTTTTATTGCCCAACAATCAAGTACTTCGCAGAGCTTCTGTTTGCCGGTTTGCCCATACACCATAGCTGGCACACCATTGAAGACCTTAAACCCCCTTTTTTCTGCCTTTAACTCTTCAATGGCCCCTAAGAGAGCTCTGGAGACATCAAAGCTGGCCCAAGAACAAGTGTTAACAACAAACGGTAAAGTAGGCATTTTAAAATGCCACTGACGCTACATCTTTAATTAAAACAAATGCTAACTTGACATTTAAAAGGTCTGCATACGGGGGAATTCAATTAGGCTGAAGTGTTTTTTTTTTGCATACAAAGCTCTGCTAGTGTCCGGGCTATCTCCTACAAGGAAGTGGAGAAGTTTGTTTAATTCGTGGATTTGAGTGGTCACACGCACTTTCTTCTTGTACAAATCTTAATGGACCGTTGAAATAGCAACACTGACTAACAAAAGTTTGCTACGGCGATTGAGTTATGGCTGTAAGGAGACTTCGTGATGATACAGCAATGATGTTATGGTATATTTTTTATTTAAAGGTAGGATTTTGATCTTTAAGACCCAAATTAGGTCTCGCACCCATGTCCTCATGTCCTCTCTATTTTCTATTAATGCTGGGAACCTCAGGCCCAAGATTTGCTTACTCAAGAATATTCCATTAGGGAACAGAGGGGACTTTAGTGGAGCTGCTAAGCAACATCACTATATGCATCACTAAGCGCTTCGGTAGTTGAATAGGAAGCGTGCTCCGATTATCGTTGCGGAGGTCGTAGGATTAACAGACTGCCACTCCAACCTAAACTAACGGCCTTAGAAATATCACCAGTATTATTCAGGGAATAGCTGCCGATGAAATATTCTGATGTTCTCTCATGTGATAAGCGTCATAGGCGTAAACCAATGAACGACTGAGATCTCCAAAATAAAAGTATTCTACTGTAAATGTAATTCTTATGACATATAGGGAATCAACATATAAATCACTTTACTTTTTGACGCATACTTTTATCAATCACTGTATGGTATGGTGGTAATGCCTCATTGGATTCGTTTCATTTCACCTTTGCGTTTTTATGAATGAACGCTGAGATTGCTCTTAAAAGTGCTTATGAATACATTTTGAATAACTAAGTGAACGATTTGAAAAGCGAGCACCAAAAGAAAAAAAACTCCCAGAACCTCACAGACAAACAACACGATCACACGCTTCAAAGCCTCAGATGGATGAATATAAGGCCCTATCAAAACTTAACCAAGGGTCTCGATCGCAAATAACATTATGTAAATTAGCACCAGACAGCCAGCATAGGAGCAGACACCAGACACCGAAGTTCAAAAAGCAAATGAACAATCGTAATGGGAATCGATGACGGCGATGATGATGATGATGGCAGGCCAGAGCAGGCTACCATTCCAACAAACAAACAAAAACTTGTCTCACTGACACTATAAAAAATCACTTGAGATAAGCAAATGTCACCAACAACAACGCCAATAAAACAAAACCTTTATGAGATGCCGCACCATAACCATCGATGGCATACCATGGGACATGGACTGCAGAGAGCAGTGAAAGCAGAACCCACAAATTGACTTTTTACAGTAGCCGATTTGTTGATGGTAAATACTTAAGTTTAGCTTGTCGTTTTTTTTCTTCTTGTTTTAGCCTTTTGGTCGAACTATGATGACGGTCATTATGATTGTGATCATCATCATTGAGAACTTGATCACAATGGACAGTAGTAGTGGCCTAATGAGAGCATCAGATGTCTGCAACCCACCCAACAAAAAGTGTTTCTTTTAACAACATTTTTGTTTTTTGTTTTTGTTTCTTTAAGTTTGTAATTAATGCTAAAATACCCACATATATATATTTTATGGTAGTGGGACCTGATTCCAAACAAAATTATTGGAAGAAATTATCGTTAATAGGCAGAAGATGTTCAACGATAAGGCCACAATGAGCAGGGATAATGGGGAAAATAGGTTTATATATTTGTGGGCACTTAGATTTAGAGAGATTATGAAGAAATGCATTTAGGGAATTGTTTATTACAAAGATGGGAAAATAAAAATAGAAACCAAAAGTTATCTGAATAAAAAATAAATAGAAGCTGCTTTGGAACTACATTTCTAAAAAACGAAATGATAAAATAATTTATAAAAAATAATATATTGTAAGTTTTTCTAAACTTTTCTTTTAAATGAAGTCATAAAAATGTTCTTATGATTTTCTACACTGATAGAAAGAGACGATATGTTGTTAATACCTGTTGGTATTATTTTAATCCCTTTATTGGCAAACATTTTAGTACCATTTGGTATTAATTCAATACCAGACGATAGAGCCTATTAGGAATTGAGCGTTTGGTAAGAAAGCCAACAACTGTTTGGTATCAAAAGCAATACCTATTTGGTTATAAATCTAATACCAAACCATATTTTAATAAATTTCCTAAATTTTTCTTTTTTTGGAAACGAAGTACATACAAATGTTTTTATGATTTCCTACACTGATAGAAAAAGACGAAATGTTGTCAATACCTGTTGGTATTATTTTAAACTCTTTATTGGCAAGCTTTTTAGCACCATTTGGTATTAATTCAATACCAGACGATAGAGCCTATTAGGAATTGGGAGCCCCATGCTTATTATCTTATCATGGCGACAAAAGTGTTTTTTTAGCTTAGTACCTAAAATATTGTCGCCATTATAAAATATTTGTTTTAATTTAAAAAAATGTATTTTAATACGATATCTGTATTTGAAAATATGTTTTTAGTGCTAAAAATAAATTAAAGATCACTAGCGTGTGTAATGAAAATCGAATTAAAACAATACCGGTTCGGTACGAAGCCAATAACTGTTTGGTATTAAAAGTAATGCCTATTTGGTTTGAAATCTAATACCAAACGGTATTTATCGTTTTATACGAGGGCTGCTATACACATTTCTGTCTTATATACATTTCAAATCATGAAATTGCAAATTTTTATAACTAAAAATGGTTTTATTGTTTTTTAAAGTATCCTCCAGCATGAATTATACACTTTGGCATGCGCTCAAACCAATCTTTTTTCACTCAGATTGAGACAGCTCCAAAGCCACGAATTTTTATCTTAATGTGCTAAAAAGAAATCATTGTGTGCCTGGTCAGGGCTGCACGGCGGATGACTCATCAATACGACTTTCTGACCATTCAAAAGGGCGCTGGTTTGAGACGATGTGCGAGAGCTTGTATTGTCATGGTGAACAATGATTCGTCTTCTCTTGTTCGTTATTCGAATTTCTCCTAAGACTTGAGGCAATCAAATTGTGATGTACTACTCAGAATTGAGCCGTTACATTGCTCAAGTGAAACAGTAGCCACATGATCAGTTTTGCCGAAGAAACAGGCGACAATTTGCTTTAAAAGTGTTTCTTCCACGAACAAATTACTTTAAATTTGGCTCGTCTTCGCGTCGAGACCCACACAGTCGATTGTTCTTTTGTTTCAGGCTCATACGCATAGATCCACGATTCGCCGCCTATGACGGTCTTATAAACGCATATGGAAGTATCACGATGGTGTTTTCACAACATTTCTTTTCAGTAATCGACACGATCGTTTTTTGGAGCGATTATCAAATTGTGCGGAATCTAACGAGAACAAACCTTTTCTATGACAAGGCGTGCAATATCGAATGTATGCGGAATCTAACGGAAACAAACCTTTTCTATGACAAGGCGTGCAATATCGAATGTATGGTGGTGGAAGAAATGCCTCTATTTCACTGTATGTCACATGACTACCTCGCATTATAAGTTCAGGCACGGCGTCAACTCTGGTTCTCTGGTATAACATCCGTTTTTGGACGACCTTCACGGAACTCTACTTTAAGCGAGCGTCGGCCACCACTGAATTCATTAAACCAGTTTACCGTTTTAGACTGACTATTGCCTGACAGTAGGGGACCCATCATCATCATCCCCGTCGAGATAATTCACGTCGAAAGTTGTGAGAAAGAGTTAATTCAATTTTTGTGTCAAACTAATTTTGTCAAGTCACTGCAAACACTACGAATGACGGTGGTACGTCAAAACATTCTGAGTACGATTATGCTAGAAAATGTCAGATTGCACCTGGCAAAATTTCGTGTTGCCTAGACCAGAAATTTATATAGCAGCCCTCGTAGAAACCATTTAAACTGTATTGAAATGAGTACCTTTTTCCTAATACGAGTTTGAACTTTTCAGCTCTATTTTGGGTATTTTTCTACCTAATCATTAATCATATGAAAGGATTGCTCGAAGGACGACCTATTTGAGTAAGAATTGACACGAGGATTGCCTTTTATATTTCGGGATTTGAGAACGAAAACAAATATTAATCATCGAAAATCACTTTATTGTTTTTCAAAATATTCCCGATTACGATCTATACACTTTTGCCAGAGTTTGAACCAATTGTCGAAGCACTTTTGCCACTCTGATTGAGGTATCTCCAAAACATGCATTCTGAACACATCAACCCCTTCTTCAAATGTCGAAAAACGTTGACCTCTTTCGTTTTGTTTTTCACGTACGGGAAGGAAAAGAAGTCATTCGGTGCCAAGTCAGGACTACTCGGCGAATGACTCTTCAAATCGATGTTTTGACTGCTCAAATATGCAAATTTTTGAGACGATGTGTGAGAATGGTGAAGAGTGATTCGTCTTCGGCGGTTGGTTTTCCTGATTTCTCGGAAGACAACTGGCAAAAAACGTATTGTTCTGCGCTGTTCCAGTGGTACGACTGCGACATGTAAAGTTTTTTCGAAAAAACAGGCGATCATTTGCAAGACTTTAATGGGCGCCCGGTAGCCGAGTTGGTAGCGTGCTTGGATTACCAGTGCAGGGGTCGTGGGTTCGATTCCAGCCAGAAGCCTTGGTCTGTCGCTACTGTATCACAATGGACTTAAAATTGTCTATGTGAGTCTGTAAAAGGACTGTTACCTAACCTAACCTTGCGAGCAACTTTTGTTGGATTTGGCCCACCTTGAAATACCCATACTGTCGACTGCTCTTTACTTTCTGGCTCATACGCATAAATCCACGATTCATCATCTGTAACGATGTCATAGACGTGTTTCGAAGCACAGCGATGGAGCATTTATTTAGACCAATTGACACGAGCCTGTTTGAGCGATTGACAAATTGTGTGGGATCCAACGCGAACAAAGTTTTTGACGGCCAAATATTCATGCAATATTGAATGTATGCTGGTCCCAGTAATGCCTAAGGTTGTCTTAATCTCACGATAGGTAACAAGACGGTCTTATTACCAATATCAGTTGGCGCACAGGATTTTGGACGACCTTCACGAAATTCGTCTTGGAGTGAATTACGACCTCGGTTTAATTCACAACGCAAATGCAAATGCAAATTTTGCCCATGAAAATTCCACTAAGGAATAGGGGCAAACTTTTCACATATCAGTGAGTGCAGTCCGTTTCAAGTTTAAGCTCCATGATACGGGGCCTTTTTTTATAGCCGAGTACGAACGGCGTGCCAAAGTGCGACACCTCTAATTCACAATACAATCGATAAACACTGGTCCTTGATGGAGCTTCATCGCTAAAAATTTAATTAGGTTCATCAATGCACTGTAGTTGAGTTAATCCAGGTAAAAAGATGTAAAAAATAATCGCACGAAAATGTTCACGTTTAAGTTACTGTAAACAACACAAATAGCGCTCGTATATCAAAACGTTCTGAGTACGTATAAACTCAAAAACTTCAAGCTTTACGATAGAGCTGTCAGTTGGAAGATTGCAGCACAAGGGTTGTTCAATGCCGAAATATAAAAGGTATTCAGATTAACAGAATTATAAATGGTAAGATTGATCATTAAAAACATTTTATTACTCCAAACTAAACTTGGGGATGCCTGACATTAAGCCTATTAGCACAATATAACAAGGATTGTTCGAAAGACCAAATAAAAAACAAGTCAAAACGTGCAAAGTTTGGTCATGTCGAATTTGGGGTACCCACTACCATGGATCTGCACTAATAAAGCTTCTAGGGTCCGTAGAAGACTAATCGGAAGGTAGGTATATATGGGAGCTATCTCAGGTTATTGATCGATTTGGACCGAAGTTGTATGGAACGCAACGTGTGAATTTGAGCCAAATCGGATAACAATTGGGGCTTCTAGGGACTCAATATAGCAAATCGACCATCTTATATGGGAGCTGAACCGATATGCCCAATCCCCAACTACCTACATCGATAAGAAATCTCTCTGCAAAATTTCAAGCGGAAATCTTTCTTCGTTCGACCGCTTTTTTGATTTTCACAGACAAAGAGATGGGCGGACAGGACACACACGACTAGATCGACTTAGAAGGTTAAGATGATCAAGAATATATGTACTTTTCAGGGTCGCATGCCGATATTTCAGGATTTTAATAACGGAATGATTAGACAAGTATACCTCCTCCTATGGTGGTGAGTATAACAAGAAATGCCTTCAACATATTGGTTTTGCTCTAAAGTTTGGTGCTAACCCCACATATTGACAGTCTTTTAAGTAAATTTTATAACCATTTTTTTTAATAAAAGTTAACGATCTTATTTACGATTTTTCATGCTTTAATTTTTAACTGAAAAATAAGCGAGTTGCGCAAAAAAACTTTAAATCTTTTCAATCATGAATTAATAGTAGCTTTAGTAAGAAATTCAATATTTTTAAAAATCTATTAATGCTCATTTGAAACAGTGATAAAGTTTATTGATACAGTAGTCCATCTAACGTTGGTAACGTTAGGCGGAAGCCTTGCGATGTGTGGGGTCCATTGGCCCCCTCGCTTAATGAGGTGTATGTTTTGTTTATATGTTTTTTCGGAGCAAAAGCAGCAGCAGCAGCAGCAGCTGTTATCTACCAATTTTTGTTTCATGCTGTGAGTGTGGTGTATGGATGATATCTGTGGATGAGGCTATGCAGCCTCAAATTTAAATCACTGCTGCGGCTGATACTGATACTGACTGATGCTGTACTGGTTTACTGGCCATTTTATAGTTTCATTAATTAAGTTTTGAAAAGTTTATGATAGTCTCGAAAACGATCCCACGATTGTTGTTTTAGAGTGGTGTTTGGTTTTGGTTGTTGTTATTGTTAATATTATTGAATGATTGTGGCTAATTTTCGGCTTACCGTTTTTGTTCCTCATCATCAGACTGAAACTGGCCCTAAACCTTTGAGACTTGGAGTTAGTTGCCATTAGTTAATGAGGGGGATTTAAAACCCAGGCAAGTGTTACTTGTCTTCTTTTTCTAGGGAATAAGGCTAAGGGTATCCCTTGGGAAAAGGCCTTTAGAATGAGAAGTTTTTAGCCTGCTTCCAAGTTGAAGTTCCAAACTATTTTTCTAAAATTTCTAATAAATTAATTTCCAGTCATGTTCGTGGTGGTTGTCGACGCTAATGCTGTTGTCCACCACATTTACATGTTTCCCCCATTTATTTGCTTTGTCAGTGGCAGCCTCCACCACCTTTAGACAGCTATCGATGTGTGTGTTCCCTATAATTAAGTGAAAAATATGTTAATGTATTATGCCTTTCCATTGATTTTTTGTAAATCAAAGCAAAGACCTGAACTGTGAACTGAATCAGTTCACTGCTATAAACTGCTCCCGCAGATAAATGATATTTGACTATAACCATATTAATAACATCCAATATTGTCTAGGTGGCCAAGATAGCTGTAGCTAGTATGTAGCTAGACTTATGTTAAAGGTGATGCTGATGGTATGTTTTTGTCCATTTCAGCATGTTTTATTGCCTTGCTGCGATGATAAAACAAAATATGAACAATTTGGTTTGTTATACTTTCAGACTGGCCATTATTATTGTTGGTGTTGGTATTCATAATTTTATCGGCTATAAAACATATTGAAATTTTAAATCCACCACCAACAACTACAACAACAGCAACAATCATTGCCATCGACATCGGTAACAAATAAAACCAAAAAAAAAAAAAATACAACATAATTTTCATATGAACAAATGCGACCTAGGCACAACCCAACAGGCAGTCAGTCTGTCATTGCAACAACCCAATACAGCCTTAAGGCATAGCTGCCAGATGATTTTTGAAAAAAGTTGATAAAATAGCAGTCAAAAAATACAATAAATTCTACGAAAAAAAATTATAGAAAACAAAATTTTATAAAATTTTTCTTAAGAAAACTTTGACAATAGTTTGCATAAAATAACAATTTTTAAATAATATTTTTACAAAATTTCCTATACAAATAAAATTTTAACAGAATTTCCTATACAAATAAAATTTTGACAAAATTGTCTATAGCAAGTAAAAGCGTCTAAAGTTCGGCCGGACCGAATCTTGTACACCCTCCACCAAGGATCGCATTTGTCAAGTTCTTTGGGGGAATTTTTCACATATATATGAGCTATATCAAATTATAGACCGATCTGGACCGTACTTGTCATGGCTATTAGAAGTCATAGAGAAATACCACCTCCAAAATTTCAAACAAGTTGAGCAATAATTGCAACCTCCAGAGGTTCAGAAAGTCTTTTCAGCCATATTAGGTGTGATGGCTTCAAGGCCCGTGCATTGGTATGTTGTATTTGAATCATATTAATAACGAAAACGCATCTATGATACAATTACCACATTAACCACGCTCGACAATCCTGTCTATTAACTGTACTTTTTCCCAATGCATGTATTTTTGTGTAATGACAGACATTCTTTCTGTGGCAAATTACATTTATTCCGCGCTACACATGATTTTGTGCATCTGTTGGAAGTTGTATTGATGGCTTCGAAAGCCAGACAATGGCAACGACTCTCACCGTTGCTCCGTGTGCTCAGGTTCGAATCCCGGACGGGTTCCGCCGAATTTTTTAATTTTCAAGTTTTTTTGCTGTTAAGGCGAAGATTATTAAATTTTAAAATATTTGTTTGCTTCTCTTTCGAGACGAGCTCAGTGATCTATAACAAGAAAATTTTGAAAAAAATTGTATACAAAAAAACTTTAAACAAAAATTATATAAAAAATTATTATATAAATAAAATGTTGAAAAATTTTTATTTGAAAAAAAATTTGACAAAGTTTTTTTAAAAATAAAATTTTGAAAAAATTTTTTATAAAAATAAAATTTCTTGAAAAAATTTTTGTAGAAAGAAAATTTTTACCAAATTTTCTACAAAAATAAAATTGAAAAAAATGTATTAAAAATTAATTTTTTCAAAATTTTCTATAAAACTTAAATTTTTTTGAAAATTTTTCTTTTGAAATGAATTTTGATAAAAATTCCTTTAAAATTTAAATTTCAACAAAATTTTTATAACAATAAAATTTTATCAAAATTCATTTCAAAAGAAAAATTTTCAACAAAATATAAGTTTTATAGAATATTTTGTCAAATTAATTTTTAAAACATTTTTTTAAATTTTTTTTTTGTAGAAAATTTGGTACAAATTTTCTTTTCATAGAAATTTTTTCTAGAGATTTTATTTTATTAAAAAATTTTGTCGAAATTTTATTTTTAAGAAAACTTTGTCAAATATTATTTTCAAATAAAAATTTTTAAAAATTTTATTAAAATAAGATTTTTTTCAAAATTTTTTTTACATAAAATTTTTCTTTAAAAATAAAATTGGTCATAGTTTTATTAAAAATCAAATTTCGATATATAAAAAGAAAATTTTTACAAATTTTGAAAAAAAAAAATAAAACAAATTTTCTACAAAAAATAAATTTTCACATTTGCTAAAACAGTAAAATTTTATTAAAATTTTGTATAAAAATTAAATTTATACAAAATATTCTACAAAACCAAAATCTTGACAAAGTTTTGTGTAAAAATAAAACCTTGACAGAATTTAAAAAATTAAAAAAAAAAATTTACAAAATTTTAATTAATTTTCGTACAAAAATAAAAAGAAATACAAAAATTAATAGAAATAAAAATTGTATATAAAAAACCCCAAAAAATAGTTTTAGACTAAATCTGTCGTTAAAACAAACCATTGACAGTTTTTTAAGGAAAATAATGTTTTTGGAATAATCTGGCATCTTGGCCCGTCCCAAAGCTCAAACATCCCCACATTTATCTGGTTTTGTGGCAAGCAAACAATAAAAATAATACGTACACATATGTATATTCACTTATCCACACACACACACACACACATATGAAAGCATGGATTTTTATAAAATATTTTTTTTTTCATAGCTATGATTGTAAGCCTTTAGAGCATATATATATATACATATATGAATATGGTTGCATGTACTGTGACTGTTGGTGGGTCTTACGGTTGGTTGGTAAATCACATTTATGACGACGGCCATAATATTTTTCGATTGCGCTTTTTTTTATTGCTTTCGAGTGTTGTTTTTCGATTGTCGAATGTGTTGTACTTGAAACTAATTTGGCTACAAAGTACTTCTGAAGTGAGAAAATACAAATACTTCAAACAAAACAACAACAATAGCAATAACAAGAAAAACTTGTACTACTCGCACTTTGTGGCACGGAAACTATAGATCAGCTTAAAAAGCAACGCAACGGAAATACATATGCATGTTGTCCTCGTCCCTTGTGGCAGTTAAGGTGGTGGTGAATTCTGTATTAGTGAGTGTGTGCGTAAACGTCAGAGCTTAACAAATATTGCTCACGCACTTACTTCTTATAAATGGAATGTGGCTTATGGTATTCCTAAGGACACTATTAAAGCTGTGAAAAAGGAAATGCTTCTCAGGCACACAATCTTGGAAAGAAGAAATTGAATGAGTTTGCTACAGCTGCCTATAAAATTTCAAAAATAAAACAAATTTTCTATAATTCCATATTAAGCGCTACACTGGGAGATTTGTAGCAATTGAAGTTAAAAAACTGTAAACAATATTTATTTCCCATATGTTTCTATGGCTGCAAAACTTGAGCTATTGGTATGTGGGCAAACAGTTTTAAATTTTCCCACCAGAAACATATTCTCTATTTAGCTTATGGAAGCCCATATTCTAAAAAGAGTAACACCAAGTTTTTTTTCGAAATTGACCATCTAGTTTTTAAACTTGCAGCCCATTTTGGTCTTCTACTGGTTTGTGCAACATCAGTGTCTCTGCGATCACATTAGTATTCAACACCCTATTTCGACATTACAGTTATGATGTATAGTAGAGTCCGAAATACTTCTTTTACAACTCTTTATGCTTAATGATTTTCTAAAGCAAAGTCACTTCAACTACAACTCTAACATCTGACAGTGAGCTGGTTATTCGAATAAAATCCATTGTTTCCAGAATCTTTCTGCCATAACTTTAATTTTTTTTCCTCCATATATCGAATTTAGACTTTGACATTTTTGAAATGCACTTGCAAAACAGGGTCAAAAGTTCTCTTGGCCTTATACCATAGCAATAACACCAATTTATTGCCCTTGTTAATGGCATATGTTTTTGTTACCTTTTAACACAGAATGTGGTTTAGTTTTTCTTTGTTTTGTCGAAAATATTGATTCTTAACACGAATAACATGGTCAACCAACTTTAATTGGTTTATTAATAGACCAATTCTTTCAACGCCATGACTTCTGTGAACTCGAGTGGAGTTCCCACCGAAATACTAACTACCACTGGCACATCAACAATACGATATGTTAGCTTCCTATTGTAACAAACTCTTGTTATACGCCTTCCAAACAAATAGCTTCCGCTTAGATCGCAACACCACCATATATCACTCAACCATAATGTTAATATTGCGTTTTTATGATAAATTGCTTAATGAAGCATTTTATTAAGAAACGGATTTTCTCGCTGACTTGACTAATGAATGCCTGTTCGAATCAATTAGGTGAGATGTTGTATTCAATAGTTGATTGGTTAACGACTTCTTGGCCCGACGTTGTGGTAGCTTCTTTGGAAGGGGAGTTGAAGTTAAACAATTTTTGAGGTTTTTCTTTAATGGAGTTAGGGGTAAAGGAGAAAAACGTGCTACCTATAACTGTAGCCATTTTTTTTTTAAGAAAAAAATAATTTTACCGAAATTTTTAATTATATAGAAATAAAAGGGACAAACAAACAAATAATTTAGGAGGAATATATATATATTCCTCCAAAATTATTCTTGCTCTATGATATGTCACATCAGGTGGCAATGTTATGCACAAATTAGTTCAGTTGATGAGTAAGCTTTACTTCAAGCAAATACCTTGCTGATATCCCAGTAAACTTTGTGTAAATATTTTTTTTAAAACTTCAATTATAAAATTATTCTTCTAAGAGAAATCCCTATGGCATTCCTAAGTGGAAGTAATAAATCCACATTCCTTAGCCCATAATTGACTATCCTAAACGACATTCAGACACTGATACTACCCGTGCTACTCTAGGAGTACTTGGAGTGCTTGGAGTATTTGAGAGAAAGATTCTTCGTAAAATATATGGACCAGTTTGTGTTAATGGAGAATATAGGCGACGTATGAACCACTAGCTGTATGACAATGATAGCATAGTTACACGAATCAAAATACAACGGCTACGTTGGCTAGGTCATGTTGTCAGAATGGATGAAGAAGCAAAGAAGTCTTTTGAAGGCAAAATTGGTGGTACATGCAAACCGGGAAGACCAAAAGCCCGATGGAAAGATCAAATAATGGGAGACACCTCGAAACTTGGTGTCAGAGATTGTATTGGGTTGCCCAAAAAGTAATTGCGGATTTTTCATATAGTCGGCGTTGACAAATTTTTTCACAGCTTGTGACTCTGTAATTGCATTCTTTCTTCTGTCAGTTATCAGCTGTTACTTTTAGCTTGCTTTAGAAAAAAAGTGTAAAAAAAGTATGTTAGTTCATTCTAAGTTTTATTAAAAATGCATTTACTTTCTTTTAAAAAATCCGCAATTACTTTTTGGGCAACCCAATAGAATGAGCGCAATGGATTGAGGCGCTTGGAACGCTTTTCTACGTTCGGCTAGTGGAACAAATGTTCTGTCATAGCCAATTTAAGTAAGTTAAGTAAACTACATTCATGCAGATATCCCAGCAAACTTATGACACACTTTTTTCTAATTTTATTTAAAATTCGATTAATATCCAGTAGACTTAATTAACTGCCTCAAGCAACAGTCTTGGAAACGTTTTTTTTATTGAATAAAAATGATATCCCAGCAGACTTATTTGCCAAATTTTCTCAATAATTTTGATATCTCAAATGCAATATAAAGCTCCTTTAAAAACTCATTAAAAATGTTTTCTTCATGTTTTGTATTGAGTTGAAAACTTGCCTTGTCCTTGGGACTATAAAATTTTAAAACATGTTCATTGGTTTTATGTAACCATTTTATTTGCCCAAATCCTACCTTTCTACCTACCAAAGCTATGCTAATCAGTTAATAAACGTGCCTGATGTCAGTTAATTACCTTGGAGTTAACATTAACCTTCATTCCTTTTCAGGTGGCAATAAGGAAACACGGGAGCAGCAACATTCACCAGCTAAGGCAATGATGACGCCAGCAAAATGATGTACAACTGTCGCCGTTTGGTATGCTGCCATTCTCATTGTCCTTATCCCCATGAATAATGAGACCAATGATCCAGGAGTTGTCAGTCGTCAGGCGGCTGTTTTGCTGGCAAAGCTTTGATTAGGCGCCTGCGCCTAGTTTACAAGTTTTACATGGATTTAAAGGCTAACTGCCAACTACACTTTAGCCACACACACATACACACACACACAATCACTCGCTAACACAGGCGGTGTGGGGAGCGTTAAATACACAGCTTTTGATACCCATGGAATCAGTGAAACGGTGGCGGCCAGCCAGCCAACTCCATCACCCAAAGACAACAAGAGGAAGAAGAAGAAGAAGACGGGCAGCGACAACTTAGAGAGGCAAGGGAAAAAAGCGAACAAAGTTCCTTTGTTTTGTGATATTTGATTAGTTCTCATACGAAACGACAATGACTACGACGACGACGACGACGACTGACTGGACTCTACACTGTTCTGCTAGACGGTGGTGTTCATGTGACGACAACTGCGCCCCGAAAAAACGAACTAAACAGGCCAAAGACAAAAGAATACCGCAGGCGCCAGCCAAATCCAGACATTTAAATGGATGAGCATCATCACATCCACACCACCAGAGCACATACGATATGTATGTAGGATCGCCGCACGACGACTCTACGGCCAAGGCGACTACCAAGGAAGAGGAACAAAACAAACAAAAATAAGCTTTGCAAAAAAAGCGACGTTGAATGTTGACCACATTCAAATCTTAACAAGAAATCGGTGTACTTTTGCCACATTTAATCGAAAGACAAGCGAACCGAATACACATTTGTATGTAGGTCCCTCCTCCCCCCCGCCTCCCTACCCAATGCCTTGCATCCATCTATGTATGGCTGGGAAGAAAGACGGACGGATGTCTGTATGTACTCTTGTCCTTAGGATCACACACATACTTTGCTAAACAAATTCGAGATGCCTAAAAGCCCCCAATAACACAAAAAGGCCATTGTGTTTTTGGGCTGAAGCTTGGGCTTTGCTAGGGTCACCATCGCCGCCGTTTGTTTAAGGGGCAGTTAACGATGAACGACGTAGCAGTTACTACCGGCCATAAAGGATGCCTAGATGCCAGCCAGGCAACCTCTTGGTTGCAGACGCCGGCCGCCACTGTCTCAGTTATGGGGCATTGTCATTGTTGTCATCATCATCGACAATTGTCCGACCTTCATCGAAGTTGGCTGTGCCACTTCTGCCATCGCCTTGCTTGACAATATGCCTTTTGAGGGATATGAGTAGCAGCATATTAGCCTGCATGGAAACCCCTGTTATCCAAAGCAAAAACAAGTTCACCGTATACTACACGTGCGGTCTGGGCCTACCTCTTTCGCTCTCTCTCTCTCTCTCTCTCTTGCCGTACCGCAAATAAAAATCCTAATCGAAAACCCAAAACGTAGCAAATTTTTTGGTTTGAAACAGATAAAGCTGGCAAAACAATGAGACATCTTCAACAATAACGGCAGTTGTTGCAACAACCCAGCCAAAGCCTTGCAACGCCAACAACAGACTCAATAAAGGATACAAATTGGAATAAACAGCGTTTTAGATATTTATCAGAAAATAGAAGCAATCGCTTGTGGAGGACGGTGGAAACACCAACAACCTCCAACAACTCGCAACAACATGGGGCAACATTGACAAAATTCGTCGATTAGAAATCGAATTTGTAGCACAAAAAGAGTCAGGCAGCCAGGCAGAGCTCTACCCTCCTAGAGAAACTCAACATAGTGCATGTAGAGAATTGCGGCTGATGGCTTAGGTTGGCTGGTGCTGCTGCTGCTGCTGTTCGTGGTGATGGTGGTGGTGGTAACTTGTGTTGTACTACACATGTTTTGCTGCACGCCACAATCCCCAAAATCACACCAACCAGCCGAGTCGAGCTAAACGCTGGGCCACCACAATAACGAACATGCCTTCACGGCAAGGCCTCTTCACTTAAATGCACTTGTGATTCTTGGCGTCTTTTTTTACCGAGTTTACTTGATTTTGGCCAACTTTTCTTTTCTGTTTGTTTTTTGGTTTCTCAAAACAATATCACGACAGATTACTCAAGTAGTAACTGAACCTAGCGGGGGTCGCCCTGCCACAATTTTCCAAAAATGCTCCACATAGGCGGTGGCAGGCAGCAGCCACCGCTCTATTGTTTTTATATAGCTTGGCATTGTGGCTGCCAAAAGACATTCGACATTCAATGATTGGCAATGTTTTATCGCCCCATCTTCGCAAGTAGTCAGGCAGCAGTCAGGTTAGCTGGCTGGCTGGCATATTCTACTTCTAGCCCAGTTGACATTTGTGAAACATGCCAACAACCAACCAGGCACTGAGGCAACTCAAATGAAAGACAAGTAAAATGCTGCCCTTTCCCTCGCTTCCATACACACAGAAGCTTAAAATAATTAATAAACAACAACCGCAGGCAGCCCAGAAAAGAAGTAACAACCTTTGCAACAACTGTCAGGTGAAACGGGCTCACTTGTGCCACTCACAGTTTTGTCGTTCCAAGATCTCTATCTGACCTATGACGCCATCATCATTAGTTTTAAGCTGTTGTAGTAGCCGAGATTGGTTCCATTTTTGCAGAAAAAAAACACACACACACACAAACAAAACAAGAATGACATAACAGGGGATCACGCGGAATTAAAAAAATTAAATTGGGAAAACTGATATGCCAGACCTAGAGAAAATAATCAATAAGAAAAGTTCCAATTCCACCAAACAAATTGTAATGAAGTTTCTTTTGGAAAAATACCAAAAATAATAGTTGTCATTGAGAGGCCAAAACCTCAAACAAACATCCAAAGTTTTTAATCCAACCCAGCAAAATATTTGATAAATATTCAGCATTTTTGTATGGGAAGTTCAACACGCTTACGGGTGCGCTAAATTCACTGGTGGCCTTATGAGTAAATGTCCCAAATATAGGAGAAGTATGAAATTCAGCGCTTTTGGAAACACAAAATGGGCTTAGGAAACCACTTAAGTGACATATTCCAATATTCCGACTTTCGCTTAAAATCGTTACATTGTTTTTCGTTCATTAAAGGGCGTGCCAAAACACAACCGAGTTTCCATACGAAAGTGCTACTTTGCTTAGGAGGAAGTACCTGCTTACATTAGTGCACCGAAAAGGCGATAGTTTCAGCACTACAAAATTGTGACTCTGAACTAAGCACAGAAAACAATAGCGTTTCATGATAGTGCCTATAGTATGCACACACAAGTTTTAGTGCTTTGAAACTTTGCTGTTAAGTGAAAATTTGCCAACGAACACTTCATTATATCAATGAGTGCTGTCCGATTCAAGATAAATGACCCCATATTTAAAACCGAGTCTGAACGGTGTGCCACAGAGGAACATTACTCTTCAGAAAAGTTTTACATAGCTCAAAGATGTCAGCAGCATTAGAGAGGCGAGAAACACCGAAGAAAAAATTTTCCTGAGTTCTTTTCAGGACATGCTGACTTTAGCTCCGCCGTTCCCTCCTACTAACATGGCTACATTGTACGTATAAATCCATTTATGATGCTTCATTAAAATGAGAGAAAGCACCATCCGATTTAATTTAAGCCCAATGACTACGTGAACGATCACTTCAGCTGAGACATCAACTAGTTCTTTCTGTTAGTTCACTAGTTCAGCAAGCTGTTTTTTTCTCTGCTTTGTCAAGCGGTCTGATAAGTGAGTGAAACGAAGCCATTAGATTACTGAGTTGATTAAAGAAACCAATCGGGTGATGCGAATTGGTTTAGCTTGTTCATTACCGCTCCGCTTCGAATTGAACGAGTTAGTTTGCGAACTACAAAACACTGCTGTGCAGCTGGCATATGCAATATTTGCAATGCAATATTTCAACTCACCCGAATTTCCAACTCACTGTGTTGAAACATTCTCCCAGACATGTTAGGAGGATTAACTGGATGTTTTGGGATGAGATCGGACAACATATCACCGATCAAGAATACTGTAACCAATGCAACCTCACCACCAATAGCAGAAGATGAGAAGGTACTACCAGGGGAAACCAGACACAATCTCCTCATACAGAACGGGCTTGCAGGATATGAGTTCAAGAATACTGTAACCAATGCGACCTCACCACCAACAGCAGAAGATGAGAAGGTACCAGGGGAAATCAGAGCTATTTTGGCCCAGATCTAAATTGGGCCAGAGTAGATCTGGTTTTCCTTGATGGTGTACCAAATTGAATTCATATCTCTTAAGCATTGAAGCTACTATCGCAAATATTTTCTCTGCGCGCAACACACAACCTCTTCATACAAATCAAAAAACTTCTAATCTGCCTGAAGAAACTCTATGGACCACTCTAATTAAAGCAGCCAGAATCCTGGAGCTAGATCTGGAGGAGGTAACCGGCCAGAATAATCTTAGAATGAATCTGTCTGCGTGCTTAAATCAAATGTGGCTAGAACAACAACAGGTGATTTAATGAATGCTGTACTCAACATTGACCAATGGGACTGAGTGCCCAAAAAGGGAGAGTGAGAGATTAAGAGCAGAGAAAACGACTTAATTAAATTCCAACTAACATTAAAGATATTTGGTGGCAAGCAGCTAGAAAACAAAACTACTTTTAATACTTACACACGCTTACCAGTAATACTACCGGGTAAGTGCACTGGTAATTACTTATGCTCTAGGACATGAAAACATTCAATAATCAAAACCGAGTTTGATATTCTTGAACCTAAAATGTTGTAACTTATAATCTTGGAAGTTTGCACTGAGCTTTCATGACTGACTTTCCTATATTCAATTTAAGAACAGGGGATACTTCTCTCGTAACAATGAATGCAGTTCGATTGAAGTCCAAGCTCAATAATAAGTAATTATGTCAAGTTAGAGAGTTTTTACTAGGTCGAGAAGTTTTAACATGCCAAGATACATGTAGCCAGCATTAGTAAGAGAATAACCATCACTAAACATTTTTGCTGATGTTCATGCAGGCGTTCAGCGTCATAAGCGGACATACTAACCTCTGGTGTAGGTTAGGTTAGGTAAGAGTGGCAGTCCTTTACAGACTCACTTAGACAAATTTAGGGCCATTGTGATTCCAACACAGCGACAGACCATGGCTTCTGGCGGGAATCGAACCCACGACCCCTGCACTGGATATCCAAGCACGCTACCAACTCGGCTACCGGGGCCCCCCATGGTGGCCTACCTTTCCACTGAGTATAAAATTTTTTTTAATTTTTTTAATTCGGTCATCATCAGCGCATTTGGGCATATAGACCCATTGAATATAAATCCAATGTGACATCTTTAACAGAATCCTTTAATCTTCAAATTGTTTAAAATGTTAAATCCTTTTGAATTTCAAATATTTTTCGAAAACTAATAGAGGGTGCTTCCAACCTTTAATATCGTAAAGACTATAACGCCCATGCAATCCATAACTCCGTTGAATACAGGCCACATTGTAGTCACCTGCTATTCCCTATAATAATTCACTGGCCATCTCTTTTAACTATACCTAAGTAATTTAACGCATTTTGGTACCCTTAATTACTACTCCCCTCTTTATGATTACATCTGAAGAGATATTGACATCATAGTCATCGCCACCACCATCATCATCTTCATCATCACTTGGTCATTTGCGTTTTGTCAATCCATAACAAACATTGGTAATAATCTCTTGCTTTGCCCACAACTCCGACTTAAAGGTGATCACTAACTCGTGTTTTTCTGTCCATGATCAGGTAAATCAATATCTATGGGTCAGCATCGTGCGAACCTAACCACCAACACGCCACATCATAAAAATAATCACCAGTGCTCTGCTCGAAACACAGAGAGAGAGAAAAGAAAACAGAAACAACAAACAAACAGATAAAAACAAATCATAGCCGCCGGCAAAGAAGTTAGCCGTAATTAAAGGGGATTTAAATGTGTTTGTCAATTTTTGTTCAGTTAATGATTAATAAATCATCAATTTCAAGCAGATGATAATGGTTCAACAATGAATGCTGATGCTGACAAATATCAACCAACGGCAATAATCACCAATCAACATAGACATTCGAAAGATGAAGAAAAAACCCATTCAAAGCAACATAAAAACTCCCCCTGAAAGCAAAAGCCTTCAATCAATATTTCAAAAACAAAACAAAAAAGAAAAGAAAATCCAAAATCACTTGTTTCAAGTACCTACACAAAAATCTATGGATGAATGCTGAAATTGATCTGTGCATAACCTGCCATAGATTTCAACTCATTGTCACCCTTTCGCGTTGGCAAAAAGATTTCGGCGACAATCTGGGTTTTTCAAATGCTGCCACAGCATTAGCCCTCTCGAAGTTCTCGATACAAACACTTGAGCCAAGTTCATAATGTATTTAGCGCTCCTTCCCTTAGGGCTAGAAGGTTATTGTATTTCGTTTCCTCGCAACAACCATAAGCACGGCTAATATTAGCTGGTTTTCATCATTCCCATTCATCAATGGCACAAATCCTTTCACAAATAGGATATCCGGCAATCGACAAATACACACACAGGAGAAGTGCTCCATTAAAAACACTTGTGCCAAATGGGATCAAAATTCACTTGGAGTGGAGGAAAAAGAGATTGAACTCAATGATGAATTGTATTGCCTAAGTAATTTAATTGTATTGCCACACTTTGTGAGTTCTATTTTCGCTTTGACAACAATTCACAATGTTGTCATATTTGTTATTCAAATTTGAAGAATAGTTGAAAATTCTCAAAAAAATTGCTTAGATAACGAATGTACATATTGTTGTTTGGAATTCTTTGAAAAGAAATAGCATTTGGATGAGTATAAGGCCATTATATTCAATATGGAAAATCTAAGGTTACAAATAGGCGAATTTTGGTAATAAAGGAAATACATCGGGAGTTGAAGACTTTTGAATATAACTTGCACAAAGGTAAGATTAGGCGTTTTGTTTCTTTCCCTTAAATGGCGACAAAAAAGATCTAAGAGTGTTTGCAGTATTTGACTTAGATTAAGATTAAGCTTAAAATAAAACGAGGACATTACATGGTGTTAATTTTTATTAAAATATGCCTTCTTTAAGGAGAAAAAATAAGAAAAGTTAAGCTTTTAAGCACTAGAATAAACGGAATACAAAGCACCTTAATCGGTAAGGATGACAAGATCATGTACATGATAAAATGAAGAAGAAAGTACTTGGAATGTTGAATAGTGAAGAGTGTTAAATTCAACAACTGAGATTTAAGATGATATTGTCAATCCCATGGCAATCGGTTGTACGTACCGGATTGACCCGATGCATTCCTTCATCGACAAGGGCTGCCGTCTCGGTGTACAACACTTTGCTACAACAACAATATTATGTTGTTAGAATGATGAAAGAGACTGCATGATATTACTTTAGTTCATATTGTTAGAATGACTAAACATTTTTTAGTTAAGTAATACACACCGAGTGATGTTTCGCGTTGAACAGTTTATTGCAGAATTTCCTAACAAACTTTATATGGATTATGATAATTGAAGAAGAGGAAACTAATCTTCTTGGAAATATGTTCTTCAACGAAGTAGTAAAATAAAAGTTTTGATACGACCATTTGAGAGACAATGTAAATGTCTGAATTGTTACAATTATTGCGAGCATTGATGTTTTTGTTGAAATATCAATTTGTATTCAATCAATTCAATTAATATTCAACAATATAACAATAACTATTCAACAATAACTATCAATTTGTAATGATGATAATATCCCCTTACTAATGTTGTAAAATACTTCATCATTTCTCTCGGAACTATCAGGTATTCCTTTCGGAACTAGCAGAAAGACTAATTTTTCATCAGAAATCTTTGGGTGTGGGAGCTTGAATATGTATAATCTGTAAAACGTCCACGTGGACAACTTATAATTTGGTTCCACTTATGTTAGTTAACAATATGAATGCATCATTTCTGGGTTTCATCATTGCTCTTTATGGCATATATGTTATTTCGGTCTCACAAGTATAATAAGAAAATTTTCTCAAATTGAAAGAGAGATTGGTGGTAATGTTCTTCATCAATTTCAAAAATATTTAAATAAATTTTGTATACATAATAAAAATCAATAGAAGACTTACATGAACATACTGTGAGAAATGAAAGAAAATGAAAAAGGTTTTAATAATGATGCCAAGAAAATGGGTAAGAATTACAAGTTTGAAATAGCATTGAAACCAAACATAAGGTAAAAGGTAAATACATGTTACAGATTAGAAACAATAAGTTTCTTAGTAAAGTAGCCAGTTGACAGAAGTTACAATGTAAATTTGTTTTACTGACTACTTAAAAGAATTTGGAGATTAGAGATAATCGTCATAAATAAAGATTGGAGACTGTATTAACCTCTACATCATCTTAAAGAAGTATATGTATATGTAGCACCTCAAATGTTTTACGTAGAGAGAAGCTGGAAGTTCAAAGACTGAACAATGGACGATAATGTAATGAAATATCCATACAAATGTATAACAGAACAAATAGGGGCATTTATGTAAAGAAGTGTAACACGAGACATTTAAAAAAAAATATAAAGAGAATTTTCTGGAGAAATACATTTACAATAGTTTAAATTGTTTCCTATGTCCTCGTCATTTTGTTTGTGACATATAGAATACAAACACGCAATAAAAATACGCTAACAAACTCACACTCTCTGAAGAGATACAAGAGATAAACAAGGTAAATGGATAATCTTTTCGTGTAAAAAAGCATCTCTTCCTGTAAACGAAACAGTTTTGTATTAAAAGAAATTTGAATTTTGGCGTGAAAAGATTCGTCCTTTAACACAAACGATGTTACCTTAACGAAGTGACTTTTAGATCAAAAAGTGTCAAATTCAGGATTAGCGTTCAAAAATTGAGGGAAATGTTAAGTAGTTACTATATAAATAGCACTTCCCGAATGAAACAAATTTGTTTGTAGCCAAGATATACAAAACAAAATAAAACTTACAGTTAGTGCCGATGCTTTCAATTTTGAAATTGCAAAAGGGACAGTTTTATCGATGTAACTACCTTTTGAACTTTAAAACATACTTACAAAAATATTGTTTATGTAGGTTCATAAACAGATATAGCAACAAAATCAGCCGATTTGAATTCATGCACCCCTGGATGACCAATCTTTGTTGGATTGGTACCTGAAGCTATCTATCTTTTCCTTATTTGGCTGAAAATTATTATGTAAAGTTCACGTTCACAAGTCTCTCAATGCTCATACCAAATATGGTCGAGAAACCAGGCATGGAATAACTATGGGCATCGCACAGGTCAGAACTTTGAGCTCTATTCTGTGTGGTGTTCTTCGTTATCACGCGAAGCTTAGATGGGAGTTACCGCCCGATGGGAGTTACCGCCCGGTAACGTTCGCAGGTTGCGAAGAGTGGAATGCTCCATACGGAGTAGCTGTAACTGTAGTCACGGGCAATCAGTGGTATCGATCAGTGAGAGGCCGGATGGCAACGGATCTTGCTTAAATACTGATTGCCTATGATGCTCGATACGACAAGGCGAGTTATAGGCGCCTTTAAATAACCAATGGTCATTATGTTCCCGCAGCGATCGGTCTTATAGACCGGAACGAGCTTCCTCCCCTATAAGAGCTTGACGAGGATTGCCACCTCCACATGCAAATGTGGCTACAACAACATGGTCAAGAAAGGTTCATGAAACCATTTCTATGACTAGGAGACTCCATTTTATATATGATGGATTAAATTTGGTAAATAAAGTTAATTTTCTAGAGCAGAGGTTAGCATGTCCACCTGTGACGCTGAATGCATGAGTTCGAATACTGACAAGAACACCAGAAAATCATTTTCAGCTATGGTTATCTTCTCCTAATGCTAGCGACGTACACTCAACCAAATTTGTTATTCAAAACAACAAAAATATTTGCTAAAACAGCAGTTTTTGTCTGCTGAAAATGGGAAAGCAGGCATTACAGCTGTTTCAGCAAACATGGGGCTGCTGTATTAGCAAACATTTCTTACTGCTATTTCAACTCACAAAATCTGCCGTTTTGAGAACACAAGTCTGCTAAAATTAAATTTTGTATGCTACTTTCTGCCTGTTACTTGTTTTGATTACTTTAGGCATTTTTTAGAATTATTTTAGAAATTTTGTTGGAGGAAATTATTTTAATTTGTGGAATATTACTGTAAAGAAGCTACCTGTTCAATCCATTGGTATACATTTCGAAATGTGACTGAGCTAGCTCGCATTTTTTGTTATTGCTCTACTAATGTGCACATGCCTGGGATGGCCTTTTGTATCTAATTTTAAAGAAATAAAGTTATGGAAAGTATACATTCAGTGGTGATTATAAACATCCACTTAGACACATATTTGCATATGCGTCTATTTTTTCTTCTAACATCCCCTTCAGTCAGTAACATCCCTTTCAGCAGTAAGCCTGCTACTCTGAAATTGCAGTACTACTGCTGTAATAGCAGAAAAAAAAATTGGAAAAAAAATTGGGAAACTTGAATGGTAGATAGCACTAGCCCTATATAGGCCGATCCTGCTAACCTAGGTGCCACCGTAGCCTAGAGGTTAGCAAGTACGCCATGAAATTGAATGCCTATGTTCGATTTATGGCGAAACCATCAGAAAAAAATGTTCAGCGCTGGTTATCTCTCATCCCTTGGCGGGGTACTACGTCATGTAAAAACTTCTCCCCAAACAATTGTCGCACTTGCGGCACGTCGTCCGAACCCGGCATTAAAAAGAGGCCCCTTATGATTGAGCTTCAACTTGAATCGGACTGTACTCATTGATATGTGAGAAGCTTGCTTCTGTTCCTTAATGGAATGTACATGGTAATGTATTTTCATATTTTGGAAAAAAATAAATTTTTTTTAATTTTTGTGTTTCAAAATTTTTTAAAAATTTTCGAAAAGTTTATCTAAAATATTTTTATTTTTTTTTTTTAATTATACTACAAAAAATTTTAAATTATATTACGAATTTTTAAAATGTTAAACTTAATTTCTAGTTTTTTACTTTATTAGTAACTGTTTAAAAAAAACCTGATGCTATTGTTTCTAGTGTTACCTTCAGTGCCCAGTTTCCTCTACACATTACCAAGGCTATTTGGTGAAGTGAAAACCTACATAGAGACTACATGCGGATTTGTATTTGTTTCTTAAGTTCTCTACACTTTTAACACTTTGCATTGATGACTGGCTGGCAGCCCTTACTGCCTGGCTGACTGCATGGCTGGCTGGCTGGATGTCTGACGCCTGACACTGAATGTGCGAGGAAGGCAACGCAGCAAGACTGCTGCAATTCGTTTTGTTATTCCCAATCAAGCAACAGAGCTCTTCTAAAGCTTTTGCTTGTTTTGTTTTTTGCTTTTGGTGCGCAAAAGAAAAATGGCTACACTGGGTGGGGTATATATGGACATGGAGGTATAACCTATGCCGCAGAACCCCCCTATCAGCCAAAGTCTCAGAATGGCTGAGAAACCATGTCCACCAAGCACTTGGTTGGCTGACTGGCTGCCTTGCTGGTGGTTAACAACGACACAATTCTCTGTGTGAAGAGGATCACAAAGCTGAGAGACTGACAAAAAAAAAACCCCAAAAAGGTACAGACGACGAAAAGTTTTATGGTGCTAAGCCATAGGAAAGGGAGCCTTGCTTCTGCTTTGTGGGAGGAGTGAGTTTGCTAGAGAAGTCTGCTAATGCTGGTGGTGGTGATGGAGGCTGTTGTAGCAAAAGCAAAGAAGAAATCGTTCATCCGCTTCCGTTCGAAATGCCATTTCCTGAAAAATAAAGTAATTAGCTGCTGCAGCCAAGACTGTGATGAAAACGTCACCTTGTGAAAGCTGGCAACAATGGCAATTCTAAAGCGTAATGTGAGCTATAAAAAGGGCGTTTTTTGTGCTAAAACGCTTCAAATTAGCTTTTATGACTAGCACTCCAAGGCAATTCACTCCACTACCACACTTCACCACTCAAAAAGGGGGGGAATTTCTTCAGTCTGTTTGGCAGTCTGTCTGTTAGTCAGCCACTTAGACTTTCTGTCATTGAGTTACTCTATGAAGTCCATGTGGAGTGTTTAGATTTTTAGCACTTGCCTTTAATTGAATATCACACAATGCCAGCAAGTGAGGGAAGGAGGGAGAGAGAATGAGAGCGAGAGAGAGGAGTCGAGTGTAACAATGGCCCTTTGGCCCTGGGGAAAAGCGTCATTTGCCTAAACGGAAAGCAATTGAAATCCCATTTAAATCAACGAACCTTTCCATTTGACTTCCCAACTTGCTGCAAGGCTCCCTGAGTCTGTTGACAAGCAATGCCACAAAGTAAATTACCAGGAAAATTCTCTTTCCCGGCCATGAGTTGGTCGTCTGTCCTCTCGGTCTGTACTTTCTCGCAGTTGGTTATTTATCTACTATTGTTGACTTAAACATTCACTTTAGTGACTTCCGCTTTTGCCATGACAAATTTATGATTCGTATGTAACACATAATTATCCTCCAACCCTTGGCCCCCCTCAAGCCATTTTGGGGAGCTCTGCAAATTGTTGCCGTTTGTATGGGGTCATTGATTATTTAGTTATTATAATTTTTAGGTAGCCACAGAGGCAGAGGGTGGTAGTATGTGCAAGTTGGGGTTGGGTGGGACGTCTCCTCCTCATCATCATCATCATCGATTAATTAATGCAAATGTGTCTGCTGGTCTCACTCGAAAATGACAAAATAACTCAATTTACCAAAACGATTATTAATGCATGGGCCAAACACACAGCGACAACACAACAACAAGAGGCCAGACGGAAACGACAAATAGTGCGCAGCGCATATATGTAAATAAAACTTGCTGACCTGCTTGGCTTTTGGGACTAAAGATGGCAAATTGGCCCAAGTTATTAACGAATATTGGCTAAAAGGAAAACGGCAGCATTTTCGAATTTTAGTTAAATGCAGACTCGAAGTAGTTATTACGAAACTCCTATAATTGTTGTTAACTCCCCAAGGAAGGAAGGAAGGACAGACAAATAGACAAACGAGTATAATAAAAACATAACAGGCATTCAGAGCTCTTGCCATGCTTGTTATGACAGCGTTGACAATCTATGTGACAGGTAAATATTACCTTTAACCCACCATTTGAAGTTCTACAAGCAATTACCAGAGTTGTTCTGGTGTGGTAAGCAAGGATAATACATACTTCTTCCCCCGTCCAGCCTCAGCTCTTCTAGGACTTTGGCTAGGGAAATTGTAAAAGTTTGTCTATACTGACAGTTATTTACACTTGTTTATGCATTCAACAAATACCATATACCAGGAATATCTCTCTCCTCTTTGTCGGCTCTGTCACTCAGTCAGTCAGTGAGTTAGTTGGACAGTCTACTCTTTCGTTTTTCCCTCAGTCTGCCTGTCCATCTTGTCAGTCTGTATGTCTATATCAAGCAAAAGTTTGCTTAGAGAATCTTTCCCTAAGGAAAAATGGCCATTGGAAAAGTTTGCCTTAGTTTAGAATTCATAGTTGGTTCTTTCTTTTCTCCCCAAACCAAGTGTATGGTTTAAATGACATGCATCGGCTACTGTACAATATATATAACACACATTTACAGTAGTGATGGAAAGTAATCGTCACAATGATGTGTAAAGAGGAAACTCTTAAGGAAAACACATAACACAGTAAAAAGGCGTAAAGTTCGATCACGTCGAATCTTGGGAATCCTTCACCAGGGATTAAGCAAACTCAGTCTGAAGGCCACCGTAGCGCAGAGTTTAGCATGACCGCCTTTGACGGCGAACAACTGGGTTCTATACCCAGTGAAAGCCTCAGAAAAAATTACAGTGAAGGTTATATTCTCGGAAGCTATCCTCATTCCGACAACTGACGAGAGGATATGGCTTAATCTACACAGAAAAAAAAAATACAAATCGGTTTCACAATCCCAATAAGATGCTGTCTCAGTGTACAACACACTGCTACAACAGCAACAATAACAAATTGGTTTCGATCACAAAATAATTGATTCAATTAAATATTTAGTTGAAACTGCTTCAATCTTGAAAATGATAATGTTAATCAACCCCCTTGAAGAAATAATTTGGGTTAGGTTAGGTTAAAAAAAGGGTACGGATATTAATCCGTCCTATGGACATACACCTAAGCCAGTAATCTTCCGTGCTACTACAAAATTCTTAATTGTTTTCCATGCCACTCCCCTAAGTTGGTTCATATCTGGTATAGTGTCCCCTCTGAAGTGTCGGTATCTGTTAGACGCGAAAGACGGGTAATGACATAGGAAATGCTCCAACGTCTCATCATCTTCCCTGCAAGCCCTACACATGCTATCACTAGCCGCACCGATTTTGCATAAGAGAACTCGTAGTCATATACGTTCCGTTATGATACCGAAAGATATATTGACCTCCTTCTTACTTCCCTTCAGAAATAGCCTCGTCCTCCCAAAATCCGGACCTCCCCATAGGATTTTCGACGTCCTACCGACTGTTTCGCTGTTCTAAAGGATGATTACATGCGCATTCGTCGCACATGCCCTTAACTCGGACTGCGTCGACCCGAAAGGCTTCGGGTTAACCAAGATTATTGACGACAGTTCTTCGCCTGTAGGACCGTCTTAAGGTCAGACAATATAAAACAGATCTCAGTCTCTGGGTTGACAATGTAGACCCACTCTGTCCTCTAGCGATATGATCCATCCTTGTAACATGATTTTCCAGATGGCAATACTAGAGTTTGGTCAATCCAAGACTGTGCCGCTGGCAGCACCAGTGCCTCGCAGTCGACTTCAAGTGTCGTGGCAGGTATCTCATGAAGAAGTAGTTTTAAAAAATGTTCAATTAAAAGCATTGCAGATTTTTGAATTGGGACAACTTCAATCACAAAAATGATAACATAAAACATTTTTCAATTAAAAATTGCAGTTTCAATTAAAAAACTGATCTGCTACATATTGTAAAGGACAATATGTAATATAGTGCTCAAATAAAGGCTACATTTAAATGTTTCTGATAAGAAATACTGTTTCGCTATTCCCGATAGGGATACTGTACCACTATTCCGTATGGTTCCAGATTAGGCGACCAGGTGACCAGTTATAGTACTATGAAGAACTATAACTGGTCATATCGAGAAGATTACCAGACCACTGTAGTTTGTATCACGCGGAGATCTTTACAAGTAAGGAAGTGGTGGAATGGCTAAGATATAATGTCATAACGATGATTGGCATAAATATTTTCACAGACAGCCAGGCAGCTATCAAATCCCTGGAGAAGGTAACTCGAAAACCCCACTCGACTGTCGCAAATCTCTCAACATGATGGCTGAGCAGTTCAAAATTCAACTGTTCTGTGTGCCGGACCACAGAGATATCACAGGGAATTGTATAACAGACGAGCTTGCGCGATTGTTCCAATTCTATTCCAGGGGAACTGCAATATGCTTCTAGAGACTTGTAAGCTAGGTGTTGAGATTCAGGCCCGAAAAGCAACGAATGACGGCATGGTCGCAAGGGCGGGCTTGCTATCCTCTGCGCTGCGGTGGCCTCCACAAATTGACGCATTATAATATACACTGTATAGAACCAAAAATGGATAATTGAAGATCACAACCAATAGGGGAGGGAAATTTTAAGATTTTATTCTCAGAGAGAGAATAAATAAGCAACACACAATAAATAGGTATCTATGGTGCCAAAGGCCAAGTCATTAAGGACAATCTCCTAAGCTTGATGTTCTAGTACAGTAGGCCAAGTTATTAAGGACACTCTCTTTAGCTTGATGTTGTAGTATCACAATTTTCCCCAAAAAAAATTCCACCTATCTGCAAAGAATGAAAACCTTCTATGGTTTCGAATTTTTTACCAATTTTTTTCTTGACGCCTATTTTTCAACTTCATTGTATTCTTCATACTTCATTGTGGCATTGTCGAACAATACTTTATGCGTAGACAATTGCAATTCATAATAAACACATACGAGTGACTGGTGGTAGAAGTACAATGAAATAAATTTTAGTGAACTGTCCATTTCAAGCACTGGCTGTCTGTCTTTCCAGTTGTTTGTCTATTTGTGCTGGGCAAGAGAACAGCAAGTCAATTTGAATAGGCCTGTCTGTCAACAGCATTGCAATAATAACTGACAAACAGTAGCCACCACCATCATAACAGCAACAACAATGAGCAGCAGAAACAACATCAATAAATAACTATTTTGCTACATCAATTTAAAAAAGTTTTTTAATTATTCACACATTAGCAGCAATGATTTTTTCATTGCTATGGCTGCTGTTGCCACTGCTGTGTACGTCATAAAAGTTTATTGATGAAAATTGTGGCTCATGTTCGTTCATCCCATCCATCCAACCAACCATCTATCTGTGCTATGCATTGCTGTGCTTTGCCATCTTTATAGTTGCCTGTCATCACCTTCATGTGGCGTTTCGTTCATCCATAGATGAAGGTTTCATCTTTTTGAGTGTCTATCCATGGCATAACTTTCGTGTAAATTTCCCAAAATACAAGTAAGCCCTTAGGTATCATTTACATTTCTTTTGGGATTAGTTAAAGTGATGATTTCTCAATGAGTTACTCAATGGACTTACCACCGGCAATCTCTAGGCTAAGCCTAAGAGCCGAAAAATTGGAAAACAAAAGTAACAAAAAAAGAAGAAGAAGTTAAGGGAACAAATCTTGCTCAAGTAAATGGGTTTATTACCGTTGAGACCACCCTGCAGCAGCATGGCTGAGATGCCACACATTCACCGAACAAAGGCCTTTTGCTTGTAAAACGCTTATTAAGGGGCTCTGCTAATCTTAGACATCAGCTACCTGTTTTCACCCAAAAAAAAAAAATTATAAGGGATTATGTCTATTATACTTCAAGTTGCAGCGGCAGTATATATTAATGAACATGTCATTAACCCCGGATGACCGTCAGTCATTCAGGCCGTCATCATATGGGCCAACTTAGAGCATCATCATCATCTCAACACCGACATCATCTCCAAACAATAACAACAATAATATAATGAGTTAATTCCATTTTCATTCCTTTGGTGGCCTGCGAGGGAATTTTTTTTGGGATGCAAGTTATTTGGTGATGTAGTTGTCGTGAAAGGTATGCGTGTGTAAAATGGGGATTTAACATAAACTCAACAAGTTGCTCATTAGAGGTCTAATTCCTGGCGTCAGCTAAATGAGCGAGGCATAATGTGTTCAAAATAATCGGACCTCCCAAAAAGTTTGAAACTGAAAGGTATGCCTTAATAACTTTAATATACAATTTTTAACTAGCCTAGAGGAAAATGGAGTTGTCTAGTTTGGACATGTACTTATTATCTAAGACATTGGCGCTAACAACAAATTGTATGTATGCTTTTCAAATATCAGCCAAAAGTAAAGCAATTGGTGAAAAGTGTTGTGGTTATACCACTTGGTCGTGTAGACACTGATGATGTAGAACAGCAAGGCAATGTCATCACAAAATAAAGAATAAATGAAAAGTTTTAAGAAGCTTCAATTGCATCACAAACAACATTATATCATTGCTGCCTTCAAACTTGGTCGCAGAGACACTGATGAAACAGAATACGGTTGGTGTTTCAACATGACGTTAACATCATAAAATATTAAAGAGTCCTTGAAATGAATAACAATACCCTTTCACCAATGTTTATCAAGTGTTCTTTGATATACTAAGCTTTAAATGGGTTTAATGGTCTACAGCTTTTCCGAGTGATCGAAAACTTTTAGTTGGATGATAAGTACATATTAAAGCGATTAAAAGTCGCCATACACATTGTTATAAAAAAGGCTCAATTCAATATGTTCACTGCTTCCCATACAACATGAATTTTCTCCATCTCTTCAGAAGTTATTTACTTTACTTGCAACATCAGTGTCTCCACGACTAATATTGAAACCTTTAACCTGGGGTTGTTTATAATAGAACGGAGTCTCCGTTATACTTTTTATACCAACCACCGAAGGAGGTGATGGACTATATATTGATATAACCTTCTCATAAACCGATCTCCGATTTATGGTTCTGGGCCCATGAGTCACGTTGTTTGGATGTAAGGTTTATGAAATTTGGAACAGTGGTTTTTATTAACGATGATACTACACGTGTTGTTAAATGGTTCTGAGATATGGGTACTTGTGAAAGCAGGCGGGGCTGTGCTTGGAGTGTTTGAGAGAAAGATTCTTCGTAAAGTATATGGACCAGTTTGCGTTAATGGAGAATATACACGTCATATGAACCACGAGCTGTATGACGTCGATACCATAGTTACACGTATCAAAATACAACGACTGCATTGGCTTGGTCATGTTGTCAGAATGGATGAAGATGCTCCAACAAAGAAGTCTTTTGAAGGCAAACACGGTGGTACACTCAAACCATGACGACCAAAGGCGCTATGGAAAGATCAAGTGATGGGAAACACCTAGAAACTTGGTGTCATAGATTTTAGAATGGGCGCAGAAAATCGAGAAGCTTGGAACGCTATTCTATGTTCGGCTAGTGGAACAAATGTTCTGTCAAAGCCAATTTAAGTAAAGTAAGATTTTTATTAAAACCTTCGATTTTCATTCTGCATGTGGTCCAAATGGGATCATATTTGGATACAGCTGTCACATAGATCAATCTTCAGATTTATGGTCTTAGGCCCATAAAAGGCCCGCATTCATTGACGGATTTTACTGAAATTTATTAAGGTGAGTTGTATTTGATAAGTGTGCAAAGTTTATTTCAGATCCGGTCATATTAGGATATAGATTCCATATATACTGAGATTCCAAAATAAGTTCTTGGGCCCAAAAAATGTGCATTCATTACACGATTTAGCTGAAATTTGGCATAGTAAGTTGTTCTAGGCCTATCGACATCCGCGCCGAGTTTGATCTAAGTCGAACTCTATTTGGATATAGCTGTCATATATATCGATGTCCCGATCAAAGGTGTTTCGCCCATAAAAGTCGTTATTCGGTAAAGTGAGTAGTGTTAGACCCCTTGACACTCGAGCTGAGTATGATATAAATCGGACTATTTTTTTATATAGCTGTCATATGGACCGATCTGCAGATGTACGTTCTCATTTAAGGCATATTTATTTCTTGATTTCGTTGAAATTAGAATCAGTGAGTTGTATTCGACCCTTTGATATCCTTCCAAAGTTACGTCTAGATCGGGCCAAATTTGGCTATGCCTTTAACCCGATTTATGTTAATTTTTTCCATAAAGGCCAATTTAATACCCAATTTCGTTGAAATTTGGATAAGTGAGGTGTATTAGCCCCTTTTATATCCCTACAAACTATGGCCCAAGTCGGACTGTACTTGGATCTAGTTACCATATACATCAACCTTTTGATGGGCCCATTAAATGCGCATTTATTGCCAGATATCGCTGAAATTTGGATCGGTGAGTTGTGCTAGACCACTCGATATCCGGGTTAAGTATATTTCAGATCGCACTGTATTTGTATATAGTTGTCATATATACCAATATCCTGATTTAAGGACTTTCGCCCATAAAAAAAGCATTTATCACCCGATTTCGCTGAAATTTGGTCCCCACAACAACTGATGTATAAAACCTAAATCGAATTATCATTTTATATAGCTGTAACTATAGATCGATCTCCTAAATAAACGTATTGGGTGAACAAAAGACAATTTGTTTCATCTGATTTCAACAAATGCCGGTATAATATATATACGTGGTGGTGACTATGGAAAGTTCGGTGGGCCGATCCTACTACGTTCTTATTTGTTAGCCTTCTTTTGTCTTTATTGTAACGTTTTATTGCTAAAATCACTATGTTACATATAAAATAGTAATTATTTATTTAAACAGTAAGCATTGCATGCTATTGGATTTCATTTAATTCTGCAAGCTGCAAACCACTTGGCCCGACCAGCCCACCACTGCTAACTGACAAATGAGTTAAAATAATCTATTATTGGTTATAAAAAGAAATGAAACAATTATTATTAGACAAACGACTGGAAAACGCGCGCGCACCAATTACCCAATGGTCAATCCATGCTGCTGCTAACAAGCCCATCCCTGGTTCGACATAATATGTTTGGGTTTTGTGACCCTCTCAGAGGGTAATTATCTTTTATTATCGATATTATGAGTAGACATTCTTCAAATGAATATGGATGGTTGGGATGTGCAACTGCGCCCATGCACAAATATACAACATTTGAGAAGGAAAGACCTGGTGGACCTATGGCCAAAACACCGGATAAATGTAGGAAGGCAGTTAGTTAGATAGGTAGGTAGGTAGGTATCACTATGCCACCATAACTCTTGGCTGCCACACATTCTCTCCTCAGCAATTACAACTAATCATTTTGTTATTCTTTCACTAAACAAACGCCAAGAGGCCCAGAGGATGAATGTTCATATGTGACGAACGATGTGGTGGATATAATTTTCTGTTTTTTTTTTTTTTGGTTAAAATGCGATTATGAGGTGATTAAATGCAGGAGTGAGTAACACACAAAGTGCACCAAATATATGTATGTCTGTCCAACGTGTTTATGTGGATGGACAGACATGCATTGGTCCGAGCGCATGTCTGTGCCTCTGCTTTTCTTTTCATTTTGCCTAAAAACAAACGATTATCAAACCATACAAACATGCCCGGCTAAGTACTTGCTTACATTGTTAATAGACTTAAAATTGAAAGGTTCAGCCCACGTCGCCAATTGAGTCAAAACGAATTGACTCGGCTGGACTCGACACAACATATCTTTAGGCCCTTTTTGTGGCCCCTAAGGACGGACAGCATGAGCCTGAGCTTCATTCATTCATACAAACATTTTTCCGATACCAGATTACAACAATAAATGCTTGGCCTGTCTTCCCAAGGCATTGAATATAGTGGTGATGAGGAGTATGAGGACAACCATGATGATGATAGGTCTCCTTAGCCGTTTTTTATTCAGGGCACAATGAGCTCGTCAAGTCATAATTACCGAAATATTAATGAATTATTTGGAAAATACACACATTAACCCAAAAGAAATACCCAACAAAATTATGAATGCAATAGCCGAATGATGGCCAACGACAAGTTACTGCTTGAAAGGGGCATGCACAGAGAAAGAGAGAGTGTACGTCCGTCCATCTGTCTGTTTGCTGCAACTAATATACCAATATACCAACATACCATCAAGCCGGCTAAACGATCTGAAATCATGACGAGTATGATGATGCAGCCAGCCAATTTTGAGGCGATGGCACACGTACTATAACGTCTAAGTGCAAGTCTGTCCGTCCATCCATCTAGCCATTGATTTAACCCAGGCAGGCCCCTTTTACCTGGCGCTGTTTACTGGCTTGGGCTTTTTTTTTTGTATGTCCCGAAAAGAGAAGCTGCCGTTTTAGATTTTTTTGATGGCGCCAACGTCTTACCATTGGTATGCACGCAAATTATTATGCGTCTGCATAATAAATTGATTAATACATTTACTCATATATGTCTATATACATACATATGGAGGTTTGGGGATATTTTATATTGAATACACATACATACACAGGCCCAGAATTTCCTCTATCATACAGCAGGCCCCATGAAAAGGGCGTTTCTGACTTGCGTATGTGTGAATGTATGCATCGTCTTGTCCGTTTGCCCGTTCTACCATTATGTGTATGCGGTCATAAATCTACGTGCTCGAGTAGATTTTGTCCAGGAACATAAATAATATTTTTATGGAAATTTTATTACAATATTTTCGATTTAGTACAAGTCGTACGTCTGTCGTCTGCAGCCGTAGTCAATGCGGTTGCTTTAGTAGCAACTTCATTGGTCTAACTGCCTTGTGTTTGTGTGGGGGAGACCAGCAAATCTACAGACAGACGGACAGACATCGCCAGTGCCGTTGGTAGCAGTCATATGTTGGAAAATTGTATAATTACAACACGTTTTGTCGCTACTAATTGTCCATTGTTTTGTGGTAAAATTACATTTTAATTCTTGTTAATAGAAAAGACGAAAAATGCATTCGAATGTGACGCCAATAAGTGTGGAAATATCCAATATAATTTTTTTTTGGAATGTCTGTAAACTTTAATGTGTATAAATCCATAATAAATGGGGAAATACCTTTTTCGGTACAAAAAACAACACAAGACACATTTAACAACACTCTCATTTTAACGAAAACAGAATTTTGTAAAATAATTAAAAATTTTTTTTTTGGTAGCCCAAACTTTCAAGACTTTGCTTGCAATAATGCTAGAGGTTATTAAAACTATAAGTTGTTTGATTTGAACTAAAAAAGTTTGGTCAAAAGTGGGACAAGTTAAATTCAAACTGACATTGGTTTGATTCAAACTGGCGTTGGTTTGATTCATACTGGCATTGATTTGATTTAAACTGTAACCGTAATTTTAAGAATTTATTTGATTACTTCTACAAGTGGTTTCAAACTGATATTGATTTGGTGAAACTTAGTTCTAAATTTTTATTCTTTACCGAACTTTTCATATAAAATGAAACAAATGTCATCGCTTTACCATAAAACTTCAGAGCGTCAGAAGACTTCAATCGAACTGCACTGAGTTTTAATCCAACGCTATGTTAGTAATTCAATCATACTACTTAAGTATGAATCAACCAGTTATGCATTGACTCAAGCTGTGAGAAGTTGCAATGCCACTTCATAGAGTTAGAAAGTTTGAAGAGGTTAACTGATTCTTCGGATTCTTCAAAGAGAACATAGAAGAACACATCAACCAGTGATGAATTGATTAAAATTGTAAGAAGTTACAATGCCACTTTACGGAGTTGGAAGGTTTGAAGAGGAAAATTTTATCTTCAGAACGGCAAACAATTAATCCGGTTACAAAATAAACACATCTAAAAGAACATATTGGAAACCGTGGAGTTTGAAACAGATTGCAAGGAATTCAGATCAAAACAGCAAGTTGTTTGAAACATAGAGCAAGTTTGAATTGAATAAAAGTTTGTAGATATACCAAACTACAAGGAGATTGAACTAAACTATAAGGAGTCTGAAGCAAACTACAAAAGGTCTTAACCAAACTACAAGGAGTTTGAAGCGAACTACAAGGAGTTTGAAGCAAACTACAAGGAGTCTGAAGCAAACGACAAGGAGTTTGAACTAAAATACAAGGACCCTACAACAACCTACATGGAATTTGAACTAAACTGCAATGAGTTTGAACCAAACTACAAGAAGTTTTTTAACAAACTACAAGGAGCTTGAACTAAACTACGTGGAGTTTGAAACACTCAATAGGGAGTTCGAACCAAACTACGAGTTTAAACAAAATTCTCCTTATAATTTTGGACCAAACTACAAGGAATTTGAATCAAACTACAAGGAGTTTGAAACAAACTACAAGGAGTTTGAAACAAACTACAAGGAATTTGAACCAAACTACAAGGTGTTTGAAACGAACTACAAGGAGTTTGAAGCAAACTGCAAGGAGTCTGAAGCAAACGGCAAGGAATTTAAAGCAAATTACAGGGAGTTTGAACTAAAATACAAGGACCCTAAACCAACCTATATGGAATTTGAACTAAACTGCAATGAGTTTGAACCAAACTACAAGACGTTTTTTTATCAAACTACAAGGAGCTTGAACTAAACTACGAGGAGTTTGAACCAATCAGTAGGGAGTTCGAACCAAACTACGAGTTTAAACAAATTCTCCTTATAATTTTGGACCAAACTACAAGGAGTTTAAACCAAATTACAAGGATGTTGAACCAAACTGCAAAGAGATTGAACCAAACTACACAAAAAAATAAAATTCAGTTTCAATCACGAAATTAATTGATCCAATTAATATTTTAAACAAAATTATAAGAAGTTTGGACCAACCTACAAGGAGTTTGGACCAAACTACAAGGAGTTTGAAACAAATTACAACAAACTACACAGAAAAAATAAACAATCAGTTTCAATCACAAAATTAATTGATCCAATTAATTTTTTAATTTAAACTGCTTCAATCTCGAAAATGATATCGCCGTTTTCGAAGAAGTATTGAAAACATTTCTGATGAAGAATTCAATTAAAAAATTGATTGAAAATTGATCCAATCAAAAGAATGATTGAACATTTTTTTAATTTATTTTGGAAATCTGGTTCCTAGAAACGGCAGCCTTGGGATTGCTATAAATTTTCCAAAATGTGAGATACATGGACCTACGAAATCTCCTTCCAGTTATACAGGGTGGCTGATGAAAGCCGCTACCAAAAAAAAATGTAATAACTTTTTTTCTATTTAATAATAATAATTTAATAATTAATTTAATTAATTAATTAATTAATTTAATTAATAATAATTTAATAATTAATTTAATAATTTAATTTAACATGAATAAAAGAAAAATGTATTCCATACACCGAAAAAAAAATGTAGCAATATTCATCATTGTAGCAATATTCATCAGCCACCCTGTATCATTTGGGACGATATATAATATGGTGCTTAAATCAATTGAAGGCTATATTGCAGATATTAGGGTATAGGGTCTAACACCAATTGGCAATTCAAACGTTTTTCGATTTAATTAAAAAAGGATTGATTTAATTAATTTTTTAATAGAATATAATAAATAACCTGTAGTAATAGAATTATAATAAATAATCTTAAATACAAAACACTCAAAGATATATTCCCAAAACAATATAGAAATGACATATAAATCAATAATTTATAAATAAAGGCACGCCTCCACCATATACCGTACTTATACCATCCATCATAGGATGGGGGTATACTAATTTCATCATTCTGTTTGTAAAGCCTCGAAATATGCCTCTAAGAACCCAATAAAGTATATATATTCTTGATCCTCATGATATTTTAAGTCGATCCAGCCATGGCCGTCCGTCCGAAAGCACGATAACTTTCAAAGCAGGTAGCCACTTGAAATTTTGCACGAATTCCTCTTATTAGTGTAGGTCGGTTGGGATTGTAAATATCGGTCTAAGTGTTGATATAGCTGCCATATAAACCGATCTTGGATCTTGACTTTTTGAGCCACTGACGTCCAACAACTGTGCCAAATATGGTTGAAATCAGTCCATAACCTGATATAGCTGAAATATAAACCGATCTGGGGTCTTGACTTCTTGAGCCTCTAGAGGGCGCAATTCTTATCCAATTTGGCTGAAATTTTGCATGACGTGTTTCGTTATGACTTTCAACAGTTGTGCAAAGTATGGTTCAAATTGCTCCATAACCTGATATAGCTGCCATATAAATCGATCTGGGATCTTGACTTCTGGAGCCTTAAGAAGGGCAATTAGTGTCCGATTTGGCTGAAATTTTGTACAACGGCTTCTCCCATTACCTTCAACATACGTGTCAAATATGGTCAGAATCGGTCTATAGCCTGATACAGCTCCCATATAAACCGATCTTCCTATTTTACTTCTTGAGCCCGTAAAGGGCGCAATTCTTATACGAATGACTTCCGCTTTGGTCCCCAACATACAATTATGGTCCGAATAGGAGCATACTTTGATTAGCTCCAATAGCATAGCAATTATTTTCCTTTATCCTTTGTTTGCCTAAACGGAGATACCGGAAAACCAATTCAACAAATGCGATCTCTGGTGGAGGGCCGAACTTAGAACTCTTTTACTTGTGTTTTTCTATATTTCTCCCATGTTGCCATAAATTCACATGGAAATATTCAAAATCCCTGAAAACCACACAACAGTATGTAAGTTCCAAAGGTAAACTACAATTTATTTGCTTTTCTAATACCCTACATATGTAAGCATGTATAAAACAACAACAAAAAATCTTAATTTTCCTCTAGCGCCATTGGTCAAGCGCTAAGCTGATCTATCGTCCCCATGTAAGCCAGTGTTGATGTTTACATTATGTTTGTGTCGAAAATAGAAAATGTTTCAAATTAACACTTTTATTATGTCACCACCGTGCACTAGTGGGTTATTATTATTCGCGCTCACTTATGCGCTAGAGAGACGAGACGGCAAACGACTTGCTGATGTTTTTGTTGACACTAAACATTGCCGTGGTTCCAACTAATTATCACATGATTATAGATGAAGGCAAAGTGTTTTCTGCTGTTGTTTGTGTTTTTGGTTTGTTGTTCTAACAGAAAAATGGCACATGAACATACCACCTGCCACATTGCATACAGAGATAGGCAGTGTTTTTAGTGTATGCTCATCTAAGTGAAAAATGTCACTCGTTGTCGTATGACGGCAGGTTAATTGCAAAAAGTGCTAACTACTAGTAGAACCAAAATAGATTTTTATAGAAATATAAAGGTGAAAGACATGTTATTAAATGAAAACTAAAAACTTTAACATAATTAAACTTCAACTTGAATCGGATAGCACTCATTGATATGTGAGAAGTTTGCTCATACTCCTTAATGGAATGTTCAGAGGCAAATTTGCTTATGCAAAAACATTAAGGGCCTAAGGGACTAAAACTATTAAAGAGTTCGATTTAGACACATGGTGAATCTTAAACTAACTGTATTGAAAATTTCATCATATCTGTTGCAGTTTAAACCAAACCATAAATAGTTTGAATCAAACCAAAGGTTGTTTGAAACGATCGATTGGTATTTTCAATGCAACCTCTTATAGCCCAAAGCAACCTAATAGCACTTTTAATCGAACTTCCAGTAGTTTCAATCAAAGCACTGGCCGTTTGCACAAACATTCAGTAGTTTGAATCAAACAACTGGTCGTTTGCATCAAACAACTAGCATCACATCAAACTACTAATAGATTGCATCAAACAAATGGTGGCTTGCACCAAACTACCAGTAATATGTATCAAACTACTAGTAATACTATCAAACTACTACCACTTTGCATCAAACTATTGGTACTGGTACATATGTCAATTTATATCTATTTCGAATCAACCTACAATCAATCATCTGGCAGTTTGATTCAAACCACTGTTAGATTGATTCAACTTACTTGTAACTATAATGGAATTACGGGTAGTTTGAATTGGACTACTGGAAATTCGAATCAAACTACTGATTATTTTTTTCTAACAACATGAATTTGATATCGAATCAAATCATTGTCACACCACTTTTAATTTGAATCAAACCTACAGAAGTTCGATCTAAACCTTTTGAAGTTTGGTAGTGCGAACAATATGTTCGATGCAATTTTCATGCGAATTATAGAGACTGATCAAGCTACTCGAGGAGTTTTAACATGGCTGCCATACTAAATGGTACAGCACCTCACAAATGTAGCCAGCATTAGGAGGGGATAACCACCGCTGAAAGTTTTTTCAGATGTTCTTGCCAGGATTCGAATCCAGGCGTTCAGCGTCTTAGACGGACATGCTGACCTCTGCTCTACGGTGGCTTCTCCACGAAGAGGTGTCACACTGCGGCATGCCGTTCGGACTCGGCTGTAAAAACGAGGCCCCTTACCACTGAGCTAAACCTTGAATCGGACAGCGCTTCTTAAAGGAAAGTTCATTGGCAGTTTGCGGCCATTGTGGCGCAGAGGTTAGCATGTCCGCCTATGACGCCGAACGCATGTGTTCAAACCTCGGCATGAACTTCAGAAAGTTTTTCAGCAATGGTTGTAAAAATAAAGTATTTTAACCTTTACCATTAAGTTATTTACCATTCCATCTATAAATTCGTATTAGTTGCATTTAAAACACATACCGAGTATAGAAGCTTATCGCAAAACGACTATGATTAGTCAGTGTTTTTGTTATCAGTTTTAATATGGAAGTTGTAATGTTCTCATTACGATCAAAAAAAGAGGTGTTTCGTATGCGGGACAGAAGTTAGCGTTGGGTTCGAGTTCATTCATTCCATCCTCCCAACAGTCCCTCAAATGTGTCACTGCATTGCAATGCACATTACATGTCATTATTGGACCTCGAAAGCAAACAGCAAGAAATATTGTAGCATGCCGTTGATTTAGCCACATCGTTGTTTGCTAAATAGTTAGCCATCAAAGCAAAGAAGAGACGAGCTGGTAGGTGGCAGGTGGTGGGCAGCAAGATGGGTGGGTAGTTAGACTTTGTTGCTGCTGCTGTTGCTGTAGCTGGTAAAGCTGATGCCGGTGGCAGTTGGTATTCGTGTATCTGTGATGTGTTTATATTGACACGCTAAAACCATGTTTGTGAGCCATAAAACAAGGTGACATCCATCACATGCACGACGTCAAACGAGCTGTGTGATGTGTTCATGTGTGAAAAGCACAAAATAATTTGTGACAAAGCTCAACCTGTAATTCATGTAGCTGCAACAACAGAGCTTCCTCGCTCTCTCTCGCTCGCTGCCCTCACCCACACACCCTGCATTACAATAAATAATAAAAGACATTAAGCCGACGGCCCACCTTGATGTTTGTCGAGTCACTTTGCTTGGTCTGTTGGATTATTGGTTTGCACAGAGTGAGAAGGGCTGTTATTTACCTTTCCTCTCATATCCTCCCGCTCTCTCCCTGGGTTGGCCTTTTTCATAAAGCGTTACGAGTTTTTCATTCAAAATGCATTTCATTTCGAATGGCGCTAATTGAGTGACATCCTATTTGCGTGTTAAGCTTAAGGAAAATATGCGCCTAGCCGCAAATAGTGTTCGTTTAAATTGTCAGCGCCATATTTTGCTGAATAAATTTTCATTAGCCATGACGAGCAAGCTCTAGCTAGATAACCCGGCTAACAAGCGCGTAAGTCGAGAAGTTGGGCTGTCGCAAAAACATATATCTTAAGGTGCCGCACAACAATGTAATGATTATCTATTTATTCTATTAATCGCAATGAAAAACTAGTGTTGCCAATAGGAACAAAAAACAGTTCCATCCGCACTTGTTGCTACAACAGAGACAAAATAGTGAATTCCATTAAATTTTTAAAATTTTTCCAAATATTTAATGAAATATAGAAATTTGAGAAAAATATATTGAAAAAAATTAAATGAAAAAAATTATAATTCAGAAAACAAGTATTATAATTTAAAAACAAAATATAATTTTACAAAAATAAATCTTATATTTAAAAATAAAGTTTTGTTTGCTTGTCTGCTCCATATAGACTCAAAAACGGCTTAACCGATTTTCTTGAAATGTTCCCAGCATATTGATCCTGTAGTGAAAATAGGGTACTACATTTTTTGATTTCAGAAGGGGGAGCGGACCCTTACCCTAATTTTCAGAAAAGCCAGATCTCGGAGATGGGTGGTTTGAAATTGAAAGGAAATTTTGTTTGCCTTCTTATAATAACCTAAAAACAAAAATTTGGTATCCAAATTCCGGATGGGGTACCTATGGGGGACGCCCCACCCCAAAACCTACCAAATGATTATATAGACCAATCACGACAATATGGGATTCAAATGAAAGGTATTTAAGAATAGAAAACGTATCCGATATCCAATTATGGACAAAGTATTTGGGGGACCACCCCAGCCCCCAAAACTCCCCCAAAACGAACTTATGTATCGACCATGGCAACATGGGGCTCAAATAAAAGGTATTTGCGAGAAGAATACGAAACTTATATCCAAATGTAGGACCAAGTGTATGGGGGCCGCCCCTCCACCAGAACACCCCCCAAAGAGCACAAATTTACCGACCATAGCAATATGGGGCTCAGATCAAAGGTTTTTGGGAGTAGAGCACGAATCTGATATCAACTTTCGGGATCAAATGTCTAGGGGACATCCCACCCTCATAATAACCCCCAAATGGAATGTTTTGGCTCACCATGACAATTTGGGGCTCAAAGGGAGTAGAGCTCGATGTTGATAGTTTTTGGGACATATTTGCTGACTTTTGCAATAAGATGCTCAAATGAAAGGTATTTAAGATTAGAAAATGAATTTGATATCATATTTTGTTGATATTTTTTCAGTGTTATGTGTCTGTGGAACCACTCCAAATCATTATTATTTTCTGTTTTTGTCCGTTTTTATATTTTTTTTTATTTTACTGAATTTTATTTTATTAAATCTTTTTTTTTAACATTTTCCACACAAAGTCTTTTTATATTTTCTAAATCCCTAAAACGGCTACACTGCTGATAAAACATCCTCCCCTCCAAAATTAAGTAAAAGAAGGAAACATAAACTTTACATATGCACCCGCAATTAAGCGGCGTTTAGGAATTAGTTTTTGTTTAACTGACGATTTACTTGTGCGTTCGCTGTTTGCCCATCAAATAGAAAGGCATTCACTCAGCAAATAGCTTTTCCGTTCATACAACCATGGCTGTGTCGTCTATCGGCCTTCCTATTGCTCTTTAATGTTTTAAGCAAACAAGTGCCACTGTATGCCAGTTGGAAAAAGGGGCCAAAATGAAAGCGGCACTGTGACGACGAAATTTAAGATGCTGCATAATGGCGCTTTAAACGCACTCGAAGACAAACAAAATGTTAATGGTGATGACAGCAGACAGTAGTAAAGACCGACCCGGCCTAACACCGCCAGGGTCAATAAGAGATGGCATAGAAATTTGAAAACAAGTGTTGTGTTTTTCTTCCATGTAGTCTCAAAGACAACATAACGAAAATAGAGAGACACAGACGGACAGAAGAATGGTGGAACAGACACACGAATGGTTTTTAATCAAATAATCCACAGTAGAAAAAAAAAATAGAAAATAAGACTACAAAAAAACAATATTTGTGTTGTCGTCTTCTTTTTCGAATATAACAAATATTGGCTGGAGAGAAAAAAATAAAAATAATCAAAAACATGAAAATACGCCCGCAATCAAAACCAGTGGCAGTCACTGAGGGTTGAAAATGTCACCGCCGTCATAGCCAGAAGAAACACGAGGACGGACAGAATCATAGATTTCTGTATTCTGATGTGTTTGTTATTTGGATAAAGTGATCACAAAAGCAAACAATCAAGACAAATCAAGTGTCCCATACAATGCAATCAAAAGAATTAAGAGAGCCCTAGAGAAGCCAAGTACCCTACTCAAAGAGCTACTCTAGCCAAGCAAGATAAACATCCGCACTTGAAAACGCAGAAAAACAAGGGGAAAACACCAGGCTAGCGAGGCTAGAAAAATGTTAAATAGGAAAGGTAGGGAGTTAAAGAAATTATAAAGAGCTCATTGGAAAGTAGTAAAAAATGTGATAGAAAAAGATTGGAGATGACATAGAAAAATGCAACTTGATTAAGAGCGCCATCTATATGTTAGATTTCTTAAAAAATTGTTTAGTTGAAAACTCTTAAAAGGTTGATAGAAACATATCTCAGGGAAAAGATCCATGGAGATCTTCTGTCTCGCCAACATCATGCATATGGTAAGAGCGAGCCCACTGAAACAGCCCTTCACGACCTAGTCGGCTTCATAGGGGGTTCTCTCGTTGTCATGGAATATACAATGCATCTTGAGATTGAAGGTGCTTTCAATAATGTAAAGCCGATGTGTTCATTCACCGTAACGTTGCGTCCAACAGCATTTTTTGAAAAAATACGGTCCAATGATTCCACCAGCGTACAAACCACACCAAACAGTGCATTTTTCGGGATGCATGGGCAGTTCTTGAACGGCTTCTGGTTGCTCTTCACTCCAAATGCGGCAATTTTGCTTATTTACGTAGCCATTCAACCAGAAATGAGCCTCATCGCTGAACAAAATTTGTCAAAATTTGAACACATTTCGAACCGAACACTGATTTTGGTAATAAAATTCAATGATTTGCAAGCGTTGCTCGTTAGTAAGTCTATTCATGATGAAATGTCAAAGCATACTGAGCATCTTTCCCTTTGACACCATGTCTGAAATCCCACGTGATCTGTCAAATACTAATGCATGAAAATCCTAACCTCAAAAAAATCACCCTTTATTATTGTCCGCTTGCAGTTAGGGGAAAGTTTCCCAGCACTCTTATAGATATACTTCAGGAAGCTCTAGGTGCCACAGCAAAGTGGGCTACCGCAAGTGATCTAGGCGTAAATACGTGCAAGACAGAAGTAGTCCTTTTCAGGAGGGAGGAGAGAATTTTCCATTTACTGAAAGCGCAAAATACCTGGACGTTTTTGAGCTTTGAACTTCAATTCAAAATTTTGGAAAGGGCAGGAAAGGTAACTCTTGCCCTATACACCAAGAGAGCCATTGACAAAAGTTGGGAGTTTAAACCGCATGTCATGCACTGAATATATATTGCAGTTGTCAGACCTATAATGCTATATGGTGTTGTGATCTGGTGGACGGGGCTTCGAAAGTTCATCTACTGTTCAATACTTAACTGGATCCAAAGAATGGCTTGTTTGTGCATAACCTCCGCACTGAGGATGCCATAATCTGATGCACTGAATTTAATGCCACACTTAATGCTTCTAGACATTGTGGAGAGTCAAATTGCTGCGATGACTGCTGTGAGGCTAAGGGAGCTTTCTCTTTGGTCATGCGATACAATGTCCGATGGATTACATCCTGCCTAAGCCGTTTTCTGAGAAAACCGATTGGAATTATCCCTGGTAATAGAAGTAACATATACTTCTACTCGGATGGTTCCAAACTAGACGACCGGGGGTGTACTCTAAAAAACTAGAACTGGTCATATCGAGAAGGTTACCCAACCACTGCAGTGTGTAATTAAAGAAGAGGTGGAATGACATGTAGTAATGTCATAACTACAACTGGCATATATATCTTCTGAGACAGACAGGCAGCCATTTAATCTCTGAAATCTGCATTCACAAACCGCCCTCGACTGTGGGTATGCCTCTAGCGACATGTAAGCTAAGCCTTCAGGATCAGAACCGAAGGGCAACGAATGATAGATGGTCGCAAAGGGAGCGTGAACTTGACGAGGTCTACCGCTTTGCTGTCACTGGCTAGACCAGACGTCTTAATCATTGTATCCGTCGTGACAGGTCATTGTCTGTCGGAAAACATGAAGGTTGCCAGTAACGACGTCCCCGACGTCCTCACAGAGGAGACTATAGAACATCTGCTGTGTGTGTGTCCCGCACTGGCAGTCAGAATGGGTTCCACTTTACGTTATTTGTCTTTTTAAAGCAATCTGGGTGGTTCAACGGCAAAGTATGGCCTGAACAGGCCTTAAACCTGATATAGCAGGTTTAATAAAATGTTGTTGGAAACTATTGTATATTGTACCTTTGCACCTTTGAATAGGTTTCTGTAATAAAACTTTTTGTATAAGCTTGGCTGTGGTTTCTTGTCTAGGATTTCTTTTCTTCCCTTAAAACTTTTCTCAGAAGACATTTATGCCCCCCACTATTAGATCTATTTAATTTAAACTTCCTTAACAGATTACACATGCTCTCATCACCCTTTCGCCATTAGCATTCTATTTAGAACATAAATTAAAACTGCCAAGATTTCAGAAACTTGGTTTTCATGGTTCATTCTTCATCACAGTCTCAACTAAGTCTTATTGTTGTTTTTTTTTTTAGTGATGTTTATAACTATTATGACGACAACATAATTAACAGAAGCAGTGGGATTTCAACAGCGTCTTTGTTGTTACCAACTTTGGTAAAAAACAACAACAACAACATCAACAAATTATGCTCTGGCCACACAAACTCTCTGGGACAATGTAATCGTTTGTTTCGCCACGCAATTCCCTTAGACAATCACAGACAATTTGGTAGGCTCGGCTTTGGATCTAGAAATCGCCTGTGGTTTAAAGGCACTGCCAGTGTGCCGACAAAAGGTGCTGTGGACGTAGGGACCAGGCTTTCAAATCATCGTTAAGACTGCGCAGCAGCTTCCCTACGATGTGTTGATGGGTGCGACGACAGATGAAGACAAATTTACGTACATTACAATAACGACGACGGCAGGATAAGGAAACCTCAAATCGTGGCCATAACAATGATCACATGCTGAGCGTTAAGCTGCGATGAGTTGAGTTGAATTGAGTTGGCGGCTGACTATGCTGCGCGTTTATTGCAGCACAGATGATAATAATAACGCCCAGCGAGGCAAGTGTGTTTGGTTATACAATGGCATATCCCCACAAGACAGAAGGCATGGTGTAGAGCCGAAGATGACGCAGTAGAGAGCAAATCTCTGAGACGTAGCAAAGAAGGAAGGTATGTTAATGTCATACACACAATAAGCCACGAATAAAACTCAAAGGAACAATGAAAGCAATGAATGTATACAGGCAATCCAATTCTCCACTCCTCAGCGAAAAGGACAACAAAGAAATTAATTTCTTTCACGGAGATAACAACAATGACAGCAACCGACAACAGCAGTTCTAAACAAAATGCTATCAACAGCATCCCTGCCAGGACGGGCAAAGAAAGACCCATAGAGAGCGACGAGAGAGACGGGGGCGTTTGCATACAAAGAAGGCAACAAGACAGGGGCCACCGACCACAATGGCAAGACGTTTATACAGACATTTGATCACAAGAAAACCCCAAATTAAACAAATTTCCTACAATACTGCTACTTAAGCAGTAAAATATACCTTTGTCATTGCCTTGCTCATCATACCACAAAAAGGATTGTGTTGGCAACCAAGCCTAACTAAAGGACACACTTCAAGCTATATCCATGTTCTTTTTTTGTATAACTCCGTGGCTAGATTAAGTAGCTAGAACAGTTTTTGTGATTTGAATATTAAAACGGCGGGTGTGGACATAAATCGGAAGGAGATTTTTATTTCATAAGGATCAAACGTGGAATTATAAGAAAGAATTATTTATTTATGGAGATATGATGAACATAAAGTGTTTAGAGTTAATATCACAGCCATTGCTTCATTTAATTGCTAAAGGATATGGTGAATATGTCAGTACCCAATAAAATCTGTCCACCGAAGATCAGCACTATAGAAGAATATAGTTTAAATAATTACATAATTTTTTGGGGTTTTGTGTCTAAAACTGTTGAAGGGTTTTTTTTTGAGTCGATTGAGCGGTCATAAGCCAAACGAATATGTCCACCAAACAACGGCAGTACTGTATTCTTGTGTCCTGTAAGGCCAAGGACTCTCAAAGCAGCAGTAGATTACATTATAGTTTCTAAATCCTTTTTAAACTCTACCTTCCTCTCAATATATCCTGAGCCTAGGGCAATCCATCGGTACCCATTGGTGCTTAATATCCTTCACTAACCTATCGTGGTTACCACATATTTCGTTACCATCTTTCGCCTTCTGGCCATCAATTGTAATTTTCTACTATGATTTTCTGCCATTTTGAATTTTTCGCTTACCACCATTTTCCAGCAATTCATCAGTAGCCATTGCCTGCCCTAAAATTTGCATATATTTATGGGCTTTCATTAATGTTACCCTGGGGGTTACTCCATAAATTCCTGAGTAACCGTGTAATTCTTATTTATGATTTATTTACAATACCTGCCAATGTCCTGCCTAGGTTACATTTCAAAATCACCAAACCAAGTTTGGTTGCGTTGCCTGCTCCTGAGGTCGGGCGGTTATAATTTACATAATGCTTTTGGCACTAGGATTTGACATTATCGCGTTGCCTATAATGGTTACTCAGAGCGTTTTTTGGGCAATTGTCATCCTAATGGCTTGGCTGATTTTCTATTTTGGTTACTCCTGCCACTCTGCCCCTAGGCCAGGCCTGGTGGCTGGCGTTTTACCTACCACATGGGTGTTTTTTATTTATTGCTGTAGTTTTTTGAATTAGCAGCAGCAGCAGCACTCAGCTCAGCTCAGCGAGTTTATTTGGTTTTGTTTGTTATTTTTATAGTTCTAGTTAAAATGTCATAAAAACCTAAACATGCCTCATTAATTTTAAAGGCGTTGATTATACTCGTCTCTTTTGTGGTCGTTTCTCGACCAGAAAGACACGCAAAATAAAACAAGAACACCACAACTCCTAGCCCCCAACCCAAGCTGAGTTCTACCATATTTTTGTTAGAGCTCGCCCATTTTCTTAGATGGCCGACTGAGATGGGGTAGGTGGTGGCCCAATAAAACTGCCAGCCAGCGTCAGCCAACCTTTTTTTTTCTTCGTTTAACTTGGTGTGGTGTTGTATCAAAGGTGTGACAAACGCCAAAAAACGAAATACCAAACATTCGTAATATACTCCGGTGGCAGCAGGCATATCATGAAACACATTTCTCGTTACATTATTACATGCTTTCTGGCCCCCCACCGAAAGTGTGAGTGTGTGGTGAGCGCAAAAACGGAAATGGAAATAAAGCAGGAAAATTAAAATGGAAATGAAAATGAAAAATTCCTTGGCTGTGGAACGCCAAGCAAAACAATTTCATTTCATCAGCAGCAGCATGGAAACGCCAAGGAGAAAGCCTAGCAAGAAAAACACCTAACGAAGCATTGAGTTATGCTGCTGCTGTTGCTGCAATTTGGCTCCATTAAATGTCCAGGAATTCAAGCACAAATGCCGCCTGCCAATGTCCTTTGGCCGGGAGGTTAAAGAACCGGAGTCTCTGTTGATTCAAGCCATCACACCCCAAAAACAAAACGAAACCATGGAAAGAACCCTCCATGGTACTGTTTCGGTTTCTGGGACCTGGCCACAAAACGTCAGAAAGCGAGGCTAAGGCTGCTTCCTTCCATTTCGTATCTGGTGTCTGCATCTCTGTGTAACATTTGATGCCTTATCTATTGACATATATACCCAGGCACACAAAACCATCACATCGCCACACATTCATCTTCGAGCCGAGAGCACTGCGTCTAATGCCAAACGCAATGGGCCTTGCAGCCTTAGCAAAGCACCAAACCAAATGCTGCAACATCTCACATATGCCTAGCGAGCGAAGCAAGCAGCTAGTTCACCATGCGGTCGGTCGACAGTCCTTGGTTATGCATTTAATGAACAACAAAAGGCCAGCCAATGAAAGCATGGCAAAAGGGTAGTAGTATCATATCATCATGGTCCTTTGGGTTAATAGCTCTGTTGAAGATCTCCGCCAAGATTAGACGGCCAACAAATGTTCATACGCCTAATCGTTTTGTTGTTCCACAAAGGGGCATTAGTAGTGACGCACATAACGCACTTACTCACTCACCAACTCACTCTATATGCCACACATCGCATCATCATCCTCCTTGCCATCCCATTCAATCTATCGAAACCACATGTTTTAATCAAGCTGGCAAACAGACAGACTACTGCTAGGGAAAGATGAGACAAAATGTGACAAAAAGTATGTGGTGAGCACTGAGCCCTCTAATCGAAGCAACAAAACGAACAAAGAACCCGGGACAAACCCAATAAAATAAAATAGTTGGCAACTGGAAATTACCGCCAAGATATTGAGTTTGATAAAAATCATCATAGAAGGATATTAACAGCAAAAAGCAGCAGATGCAACTCGCTATCAACTAGCCTCAGCAACAGCAGCAGAGAGGGCAGAACAAATAATTTAACTTGCTTCAATGAAATCCTCTTTTTCAAAGGACAAAAGTAATGGCATTATGTGGTAATGATAGGGTAAAAGTTCAAATAGGCACTAGAAGATGGCAACGAAGCCACTGAGACCAAATGATGAGATTTAATAAATTTTCAATTTTAAAGTAATTGTAATTTGTAGTTCAGGTAAAAAAAAATCCTAGGTTTAAGAAACCTGGTAATACAAATTTAGGTATGAAGTAATGTAATGGGGCATCATAAAAGTAATTGTTAGACAGCAACAGTAAACACTTAAAAGCTATGATCTTTAAACAGTTACTCAATTGTAGAAAACGGAGAATGTTAGTGAGTACGACTAAGCTTGACAAAAGTCTCAAACTCAATCGATTGAAAACAAAGATTTGTGATTTTACGACAAGATAGTCGAGTTCGTATGCGATAAAACAACCCAGTGCTAGTTCGGATCATCATTTGTCGAACATTTATGGAACAGCTTTGTACAGTAACTTAAGAAAATCTTCTAGAAGTAGATATGCTGGTAATGAGGACTCAGCTCTGCGTTGTCCACAGGCTAGAACACATACAACGTATGGTAATTTTTCAGTGGGCAATTTTCTTGTTTTCCTACCCTAGATACGGAATGAGAAGTTCTCGGCTGTGGATAGATTTACAAGAATAACAGTCGAGATAGGTCAATCCCTAAAAATACGACAATTGTTTTTGCACTTATGCGTTTTTTTGCATTTAAGCGCAGTTCGGATATGTGCAATTTACTTCCATTTAAGCATTAATGCAAATTTGAAAGTAAATTTGCACACCACACTGCAAATTATGTAAGAAATAAATTAAGTTCACAGAGAGAAATACTAAGGAGCACTCTTTAAAAGTCGTAGACTATTTGTCAAAATATGTTTTAGCAAATTTTATTAATGGCGCGAATTTACCCCATTCTAGATAGTTTCCCATAAAAAACAAACTTTTTTCACGTATGCAAAACGAGGTTTTTAGTGTGAAATATTTTGCAGATAAATGGCATTATTAGTTTGTTGGTATTTTACATAAGCGAATTCATTTGCATTGGGTAACACCAAAAATTAATGGTTTTTTTAATCAAATTTTACTTAAGCGGAATTTTCACTCAAGCGTATTGCAGCTATGCGGATTCCACTGGATATGATAGGTCTATGCAAATTTAGAGAATTTCTTCTCAGCCAGGTTACCAATTTAAGTAGAACTTATTTCTGGTTTGGATTTCATTTACCGACATCTTTTTAAGAAACCGAACCCCGGCAGGTGGAATTACAGGACTTCAGTCACTTTTGGCGACGTAGGTTAGGTTAGGTTAGGTTTAAGTGGCAGTCAGCCATCAGACTCACTTAGACGTTTTCGTCCATTGTGATACCACAGGAACAGAAGAAGGAAGATGCCTTCTAGTTTCTACCGTTTGGCGACGTAACAGTGACTGACCTGAATAGGTGCGCTGGTGCTACTGAACAACTCGTTAATTTACTGAGTATCTGGAAAGTGACGGGGCAAAAAGGAAAGCCATTCGTCGTATTTTTAGTCTCCGATTCGATGAACAAACATTAAAATTACCCGTGAACGAAGTTATAAATGACATTCACAGCGCCAAGTCGTCCAAGGCACAGGGCCTAATTCAATTCTCTACAATGATGATGATGATACAGGTCCTCAATCTGTCTTTGAACACTCATATAGTTCCCGAAATGGGCAATGATGGAAAATGTGCCGATTTATCCCACTATTGAAGCCTGGATGGTACCCGATTTCCCTTCTTTCATTAGAAGTCAAGACGCTTTAAGCACTTCAACACCTGAGCCTATTTGGAGAATTTCAATTTGATGAGCTCCACCATGAATACCTAAGATGGCAAAACAAGGCGACTTTGCACGCCACCACTACACGGCACGGGATAGCTGTGAGCACCATACAGCCTGAAACTTTGAGCTCCAATCTGTGTGGTGCTCATAGCTGCCACAAGAAGCTTAGCTGCGGGCAACCGGACCCACAGGTTTCAGATAGTGGAATGCCCGATATGGGGCAGTCGCGGACAATCAGCGGTATCGAGTGGAGAGTACCAGTGGGAAGCCGGGCGACACCGGCTCTTGCATAAATACTGAGAGCCTATGATACTCGATATGACAAAGCAATTTATTGGTGCCTTTTAATAACCAATGGACACCATGTTCCCGCGGCGATAGCTGTCATGAGTTCTTGTGTAAATAATGAGTGCCTATGATGCTCGATATGACAAGGTGAGTTATTGGCGTCTTTAAATAACCACGTTCCCGAGGCGATCGGTCCTATGGAACGGAATGTGGAACGGGATAGCTATGAGCACTAGACAGGCTGAAACTTTGAGCTCCAATCTGTGTGGTGCTCATACCTGCCACGAGTTCTTGCATAAATACGGAGTGCCTATGATGATCGATATGACAAGGCGAGTTATTGGCGATTTTAAACAACCAATGGACACCATGTTCCCGCGGCGATCGGTCCTATGGAACGGAACGAGTTTGCTCACCTAAAGGAGCTTGGGGTGGATCTCCACATTTGCATGTGAAGGTGGCGATCAACCATGTCTAAATCAAGTCAAGCCATGAGATCAGACCGTCCTCGTGGGCTCTCGGTCAGTCATGCCACCATTTTGAGGGCATTACTAACACGTCCCTCCAGGCGTGCCTAAAACGTTGCATTACAAATTTTCAGTGTGGTTGCCAGTCGTACTGGATTGACCCGATGTACAATAGATTTTTATCGGCAAGGGCTGCCACCTCTGTGTATAATACACTGCTATAACAACAACAACGAGTCGTCTAAGCAAATCAACTGGGCTGTTATTTCAAAGACCATCGCAATCACCGATATGTGGATAGGAAGCACAAGAAGTCTCCCCAGTTCTATACAGTTTAAGGGAAATTTTGATTTTTTTTTTTGAAAGTTTTTTTTTGTCACATTCTAAACGTATTTCACTCAGTTTTGCATTTGCCGAGTCCGAACGGCGTGCCGCAGTGTGACACCTCTTTATAGAGAAGTCTTTACACCGCCTACATTTTTTTCTGATGTTCTCACCAGGATTTAAACCCAAGAAGTTTTTCTTAGTTTCTTTAAGTAGCTCTAGTGCGTATGGTTTATGTTATTTTCCCAGACTAGAGATCCCTGATATAAATGTCCTCTCAAAACTAGAACAAGTACAAACAACTTTGGTTACACATGCTTTCACATTTGAAGCTTAAATGTCAGCACTACTTTAGTTTTATTTTAGGAATTCATGCTTGATTACATCAGAGTAAAACTAAAGTGTAATTCACTTGTGGACACATGTCATCGTCCCTTAGCCAGGTCGGTCTCCCAGGACAACCTTATTTAACTATGGCAAATCAAAAAGGACACATGCTTCAAGGAATAACCAATGCATGTAAGCATCACAACATAAAAATGTCAACTATGTACGAAAGGAGATATGAAGATGTTTAGCACTTGAACCCAATTTTCTTTAAGCACACACACACACACTCACACTTACCTAAGGCCCCCCAGAAAATATTACAAAAATACCTTAGCCATGGCATCTCCATTCAAACTTAATTGATGATCAGTCATACGTAACATCCTGGTAATCAGCCTGGATACAGGACACCCAAAGGGATAAAATGAGTAGAAGAAGACATCGTTCGTTGTGCATTTGGGAGGTTATGGTCTAGAAATAGTGCCCACTCCAACGCTCAACTACTTGAAGCGTGCATGGGCAGACAACACATGCATGCAACATCTAAGGGATAGCGCGTGGGATTTTGTGGGTTTAAGATGACGCATTTTGTTGTTGAGGCAAAAGCGTTTTGGTCCCCTCTTATATGGCATACCGGCAACAATTCAAATAGAAAATCAAAAGAAATTTCTGGCCAATTTAGATGTTGTTTTGCCAGTCAGCCAACATTAAAAATAAACTCTTCATATGTGCGTACGTAAGCACAACAAGGACACCAGAGAAGCCAGCAAAATACCTTTAAAAGGGTCTAGCCATTGGGGCTTAAACGAAAACGTGTTTTTCTTCTTCTTAAGAACCTGAAAACTTTATGCTTGATTTATTCTAATTTTATTTTAATAAAACCCCAAGTACAGAGTGAAGGCATATAAAGCCAGGCAGGCGATCATCATCTGCCCGCTGCCTGAAATGCCTTGGAAGTGAGTGTGCATGTGTGTGCTTGCGTTTTTATTTTACATACAAGTTATGCACCACAGAGGGTCGATTTGTGCCACACATACCACCACCAAGCTTCCCAAATTCATACAACTACAACCCCTATCAAACGATCGAACTACAAACAGACCGACTCTGGTCTTGACATTGGAGAAGAAATGGACGAAAAACGAAAAACGCGCACACAAAAATTTTGGCTGTTGAGCTGAAAGGGAATTTTTTTTTCTTTATTGCTAAACAAAAGGGTGCGAATGCTCTTCCTGCAAATCAATATGGCCGACATTATCATTAAAAATGTTGTGTATGAATGGCATGGAGGAGAGTGTTTCACGCAGAGGACAATGCACGCATACAGACAAAAGTACACGGCCAGCAGGGCACACATGGCTGCGGGAACTCCATACACGAAAATGTAGTGCAATGTTATGTTCTAAGAGCACAGAGTGAATTGAGTTACTTTTCAACTCATACACAGATACACACACACACACACACACACACCTATATAGACAAATATGCATGACAAACACTCTCTGATATGTGGAGTACAGAGAGATTTACAGTTTGAAAAGCATTGTTGGACATTCTAGAGACTAAAATAAAAAAAAAAGAAGAGTGGCAATTGTGGTTTGCTTTTGTCAAGGCAACACCCCTTGAGCTCGTCAAACCATATACGGACAATACCAAAAATTCGGACATAAGTGTAAAATGGTTTAGGGTAATTTTTAAAGAGAAAAAACAAACAGTAAAAAAATATATAATAAATAAAAAATATAAACAAATTATTCACAAAATGAAGAAACAAATTAAAAAAAGAAAAAAATAAAGGAAAAAAATTAAAAATAAATTAAGAAAAAAATAAAGAAAAAAATTTAAAGAAAAGGAAAAAAAATCGACAACATTTAACGATTGTTGAATTCAAAAATGAGCCAACTTTGGAAAAAACTGTCGAGACTTTTAAGGGAAAAAATGTTGACTCCAAAAGCAAAATTTTTTTTATATTAAAAAAAAATAGTTAGAACTACGAATTTATTGCCTAAAAATGATAAACTCCAAAATTCAGAAGTACTTTAAATATTGAAAATAAAGAAAATAAATTTGGAGCGTCACATGATGCTTAAAAATTCCCCACTAGATGTCTCTGGAGTCAAAAACCACGATTGTTGAATCCAGAATTGAACCAACTTTGGAAAAAACTGTTGTGACTTTTAAGGGAAAACGATGACTTTTAAGGGAGAATGTTGAAAGCAGAGGCAAATTTTTTAAAATAAAAAAAAATAGTCAATTAGAACTTCGAATTTACTGCCTAAAAAATGATAAACTCCAAAATTCAGAAGTATAATTCTGAAAATAAATAAATTTAGTGTCAGAGGATGCTTAAAAATTCCTTGCTAGATGCCTCTGGAGTAAAAAAAATCGATCAGACGTCAGACTCACATATAATTATTCCTACATTTTATGTTCCACCATTTTAGGATAAGCATTTTTGGATTTAGAATAACTAAAAGTTTTATTTGCTCTGAGGAAAGAATGCTGACTTTACAGACCACTCCTACACAAACTCGACTTGCCAGTTAGGGAGTCACGGTTTCGACCCCTAGTAAAGGCTAAGGTCTCTTTGTGGTATTACAATGGGTGAGTTGGTAAGAAACTGCTACCATTAACTAACTTGACTTAAAGAAGCAAAATTGAAAAACTTAAAATAAAAAGCTAAAAGATCGTTCAAAACTGTATCCAGATTTAGTATTACAAATGCCCCATCCTAGCAAATCAACCAGCGCCATCTAGAGGCTGAAATAGTCACACATGTCATCATAATTAGTACGAGAATAGGTACTATTGAAAATGTTATATTTTTATTTTTTTGTTTTTTACCTGTGATTTGAACATTCTGGGCGAAGGGCCTTATTTATTCCATGAGCAAAATATCCCTTGTAACAGTGTATGCGGACGACGCTTTTTACTCACTATTCCCTTTCATGACTCCATCTGTGCCTCAACTTTTTCAGTTACAAAGCTTCCTGCCTTTAACACTACATTGAATATTCGATGACTGCTGGCTGCCTGCCAACCTGTCCCTGCCTGGCATTGCTACTTTTTTACACCGTGTCATATGACAATTCATAGATTAGTTCTATTATTATAAATAAGTGCAATATATTGTTAGTTTTGAATTGAAAACTTGTGGCAGTGTGTGAGTGTTGCCAACAGTTTAAAACTATAATTATAAAATTATTACACATAAGGGAATTGCATGTTGATGGCGGCAGTAGCAGCGGCAAAGAACACACGCTAGATATGGTCCTTGGAGCCACATTTTGTGGTTATGTTTTGACACGCACTTAAGTTTTAAGGCTGTTGTTGGTGTGTGTGTGTGTGTGTGTTTTTTTTTCTATAGTTGGTGGTATGTGGTTTAAGTTTGAGTCCTGATGTCCTTATGTTTAACAGTTCAACAGTTCAATGAGCAGTAGGAACAACGTAATGCCCCCTATTTTCAATCAATTGGCCCTTTGGCCGACCAAACGTTCAATAGTTTTCGATTTTTCGATGTCCATGCAATGCGCTACAATTGAAGATAATTGAAGCCCCGGCCCCTGCAGAGTTAATAACAAGCCTTATGACACTTTTCTTTACTTGCCTTTGGGCTTTTGTGTGTTAAGTGTGTTGAGAAGGTGACAGGTGTCTAAATAGTTTTGCTGTGACACATTGGAATTTTCAAATTGTCGCCAGCCCGGGTTCTAATGTCAAAACAATGATAGCCAACTAATACCAGTGGGTGGTAGTGAAAAGAGGGAGTATATGGGCTAGCCTGCTAAATGGGGTGTGGAAAAGCAGCGGCTTGATAATTTTAGGCCTGGACTTTCAAAAGTACAAGAAGTTGTTATTATCTAAAGTTCATAGTTCCGTGGAAAAGTGTAGGGGAAAAGCTGTGTTATTTTGTTGAACAAACTCATCAATTACACGGAACTCAAACCCACAGAAACTGTAAACTGAGGAAGAGACAAACATCTATTATTTTAAGCTAAAAATGGGGTCGAGAATTCTAGGAAAAGGATTCATGGAAGGGAAATTTATGTCATTAAGGGAAGGTTATACAAGAGGTAGAGTTAAGATTTGTTGTTGAGACTTAAATTTATAAAGAAATGTTTATGGAGCATTGATTTGTTTGACATTTTCACTGGTGGTCAAAAAATGTATGAAATTGCCAAACCAGGATCAAATCCAAGACCACAAAAACCCCGAAATCGGACTTTATAATAAACTATCTGAACCGGGCCCCCTCCGCAGCACCTTCTTTAACACTCTTATACCTTTTTATTTGAGACCTATATTGCAATTAAGGCCAACGTAGCGCAGAAGTTGGCATATCCGCCTATGACGCTGAACGCTTGGGTTCGAGTCCTGTCCAGTGTTTTTCCCCTCCTAATGCTGGCAACATTTGTGGGGTACTATGCCACGTAAAACTTCTCTCCAAAGAGGTGTCGCACTGCGGCAAGCCGTTCGGACTCGTCTATAAAAAGGAGACACTTATCATTGAGCTTAAACTTGAATCAGACTGCACTCATTGATATGTGAGAAGTTTGCCCCTGTTACTTAGTGGAATGTTCATGGGCAAAATTTGCATTTGCATTGCAATGGTGGACATTTCGCCCCGAATGTGGATAAGGAATTCGTGTCATTGAAGAGCAGAGATAAACAAGTCCGCCAATGATGCAAAACGCGTGGGTTAAAATTTTGGCGAGAACATTGGAAAAATTGTAAGTGGTGGTTATCCACTCCTAATATTGGCGACATTTGTAAGGTACTATGCCATGCATATAAGTCATGTAAAAGCTTTTTCTCATAGTGTGTCGCACTGCTGGAAGGCGTTGAGACCCGGCTATAAAAAGGAAGCCCTTTATCACATTGATATGTGAGCAGTTTGCCCCTGTTCTTTAACGAAATTTTCATGGGCAAATTTTTGTTCTACACCCTTATACCATTATTTGGACTTCTATTGGGTTGCCCAAAAAGTAATTGCGGATTTTTCATATAGTCGGCGTTGACAAATTTTTTCGCAGCTTGTGACTCTGTAATTGCATCCTCTCTTTGTCAGTTATCAGCTGTTACTTTTAGCTTGCTTTAGAAAAAAAAGTTTAAAAAAAGTATATTTGATTAAAGTTCATTCTAAGCTTTATTAAAAATGCATTTACTTTCTTTCAAAAAATCCGCAATTACTTTTTGGGCAACCCTATATATTGTAGGGGGTATATATGTCCGGTTTGGGGTTGTTGTGCTTGTTGTAGCCACATTTGCATGTGGAGGAGGCGATCCTCATCAAGCTCTTATAGGTGAGCAAGCTCGTTTCGGTCTATACGACTGATCGCCGCGGAAACTTAATCCCGGTTTTGGGTGTATTTTGGAAGTGAGTTGGCCACTCAGACACTGGACCCTTAAAGTAAATATAAGCTTCGTGCTATGATCTCAAATACATTTTAAATGAGCCCCATATTAAAATAGTCGGTCAATAAGTCCTGTTTCACTTGGGCCCTATATAGTTGCGTTTGATGGTATAGTACCTCAGACATTTCGCACAAATATGGATGCCAAATCCGTGCTCTATCAATTGCGATTGATGTGCGACTCGACCTACAAAGTCTCAGCCCAATCGGACAACAATTGCGGCTTCTTGAAGTTGAAGATGTCAAATCTCGAGGTCGGTTGATATGGTTGCTATATCAGGCTACACAGCGATTTGGACCATACTTGATCTAAATGTTGAAAGTGGTAACTATGTGCAAAATTTGAACCTTATCAGACAAGAATTGCGTTTTCTGGGGCTCAAGAAATCAAGTCGCAGGACCACATTATATGGGAGCTAGATCGAAATCTGAACCGATATAGGCTATTTGCAATCCCCAACGACCTACAACGAAGAAAAGTATCTGTATATATATCCGGTTTGACCGCCATTGTGGTTTCGATAGATGGACGGACATGCCATGATTTACCAGATTGATATTTATATACCTTATGGGGTTGCAGATTAATACCTCGAGGTGTTACAAATGGAATGACTACATCAATAATTCCCCATCCTATGGTAGAGTTTATAAAAGACAAATTGACTAAAGTTAAAGTCTTAACTCCATTAACTCCAGAGAAAAGCAAAATTTAAGTTAAAGGCTTAATTCCAGAGAAAAGCTAAATAGAAACCCCTGTAAGCCTCAATCTCTAAACTAATAAAAGAATAATCGCTGGACATCGCTCTAATTTACTGTTTTTTGTCCATAGTGGGTTGGAAAAAAGGCCACCGTAGCGCAGAGGTTAGCATGTCCGCCTATGACGCTGAACGCCTGCGTTCAAATCCTGGCAAGGACATCAGCAAATTTTTTTTAGGTGGTTATCTCCTCCCTATGTTGGCGACATTTGTGAGGTACTATGCCATGTTAAAACTTCTCCCCAAAGAGGTGTCGCACGCAGTTCGGACTCGGCTATAAAAAGAAGATCCCTTCGGAGGAGGCTATACAATGGAGGTCCCAGCACTCAATGATATGTGAGAAGTTTGCCCAGGTCGTTATTGGACTGTTCATGGGCAGATTTGTTGTTGGGTTGGATAAAATTCCGCACTCTCTTTTCAACCTTACCTAACCTACTGTTGTTATGAGCGCATATTTTCAAAGGGCCACAGATCTTGAACAGGAATTCTATTGGGCCGATCCGGTTACAGTGTCCTCCTTAATGCTATGACATTTTTTTCAATAGGAAACTTCAATCCAATACACTTTAAAAACTAACGGTCCTTTCTTATAAATTTCCCATCAATCTCTTATTTTAACATGCCATTTCAATCATGTTTAACGACAAATTTATTGCCACAATCTAGTTTTTTATGAGAAAGCAGAGCTTCTTTTCAATTATTTCCCAGAAATAAATACTTCAAGGTGATATTATTTATGATGACAAATACTTTTTATCTTGCCTGGGGACATGGTGGTGCCAAAAACTATACTCTCCAACCAATTGGCTGACATTTAAAGTGCTAAAGACCATTTCTTTACTTTGGCCAACTAGGCGGCGCAAAATGCTCCCCAATGCTGCAGTGGTAGCTGGTTGGAACACACACATAGTGTTTTGCGCGCCCGTTTATTAATCGACTCAGAATTTTCATTTTATTGATCTTTTGTCGGTGCGCGGTCTTTATCGGCTTGCTTTTTAAGATCATACACTATGTGTGTGTATGTGTGTGTGTGTGACTAGCAGCAGCAAAGCTCGTTTTCCCCCTTAGTTTTGTTTTGTTGAATTTTTCCATCAACAACCAGGAGCAGGGGAGACTCGAAAAAAAAGATACATTCGGCCAGTCTTTGGGGCTACGCCACGTTCATTACAACATGCAAACGCAACGGGCGGCCAAAAAGATGGGCAAAAATTTACGGCCTGGCCATTTGACTCCCCAGTAGTCATCTAAAGCAAATTGTATTTATATTTGCTCTTTTGCTTGAGAGAGCTCTAAGGCGAACCCAACTGCCGCTTACACAGTTCATAACTAAACAAATTCAATGAAGACCATCAACTGACACCGCCGCTGATAGTTTTGCATATCGGACGTTCATAAGTCCATAGCGTATGTCTGTCCATCCCTCCATCCTGCCTTGGTTTATAGCGCACACACTCAATGTACTCGTAGCGGCGTCTTCGGCAGTTTCAAAGAGTCAAGCAATTCGCTTATCCCAAAGACTGATTGAATAAAGCCAACAACAACAGCAACAATTGCAATAGCAAGGAGACGAAGACGACACCAACATGAATGGAGGCTGCCGCCATCTAAAACTGCTGCCGCTGCTGTTGCTCTGGCTGCTAGATAGATATTAATTCTGCCATTTTATCACCGATTTGTACAACTAAAACATACATCACCTCAACTTGGGCCAGCTCATTTGCGGCGTTAAAGACGAACGTAACGCTTGACAACGGATGCGATATTTATGGTATGTGATAGCCAATAAAAAGGATGGATGTTAACAAAATGTTTGAGCTTTCGTTAAACGAAGAGAAAAAAGAAGCAACTTTTTAACTAAGCAGAAAAAATCTGCAAAAAAATAATGTTTTTTAAATAGACATAATTTTAAAAATTCTCAAGAACCTATTATAAGAATATTTTGTGTTATCAGCGAAATCGGATGAAAATTGAAGGCTTAGGGCCCAAGAAGTCAAAACCGGGGATCGATTTATATGGGGGATATATCCAAATCCTAGCCGATATCACCTATTTGAAATTCCCTATGACCTACATTTACAAGAAGTCTCTGCGCAGCGGATATCTTTATTCGTTCCACTGCTCTCTTGATTTCCACAGATGAATGGACAGACGGACAGATAGACGGACGGACAGACATGGCTAGATCGACTTAGAGTTTCAAGACGGTCAAGAGATCGTCTTCGAGGTGTTACAAACGCAATGACTAGATTAGTATATCCCCCATCCTCTAATGATGGGTATAAAAAAGTATTGAAAAGACGAATAAACAAATATTAAGTACACAAGGTATCCAAAGAGCAGCCCTCCAGCATCAGGTATATAAAGGGTGATAATTTAAGAGCTAAAGGAAAGATTTTCAAAAAAAAGACACAAAATTCATGAAATATAATTTAATGTTTGAAGATTATTTCATGCAAATGTTGATCGTGACTGCGCCTCTAATGGTCCATCCGCTTTGTACAAATTTAGAATTCTCTTTCCAAAATTTCGACCGGTATCTCACGAATAAATGCTTAAATGTTGTCTTCCAATGCGTCAATTGAAGCGGACTTGTCTGTATAGACAATAGCTTTAACATAGCCCAACAAAAAATAGTCCAAAGGTGTTAAATCGCACTATCTAGGAGGCCAATTAACAGGTCCCGAACGTGAAACGCTGAAATTTTCACCGAAATCGCCTCTCAATAAGTCCATTGTTACGCGTACTGTGTGGTATGTGGCACCATCTTGTTGAAAAAACATATCATGCAAGTCAAGCTCTTGCCTTTAGGGCACAAAAGAAGTTGGTTATCAACTCACGATAGCGCTCACCATTCGCAGTTACGGTAGGATTCGCATCATCTTTGAAGAAGTACGGTCCAATGATGCCACCAGCCCATAAACCGCACCAAACTGTGAATTTTGCTGGATGCATTGGTAGTTCTTGCATTGCTTCTGGCTGAGCTTCACTCCAAAATCGACAATTCAGCTTATTTAGGTACCCATTGAACGAAAAATGAGCTTCGTCGCTGAACAGAAGAAGCCCGCTATAAACTTTCTTAATAGAGCACGCATTTTGATCATAAAATTCAATAATTTGCAAGCGTTGTTCGTTTGTAAGACGATTCATGGTTAAACTATAGACCAAACTGAAGATAATTTGAGATTGAAACAGAACACCGAACGTGCTTGAGCTGTTTAAACCAAATGCAAATATTGCCCATGAACATTCCACTAAAGAACAGTGGCAAATTTCTCACATATCAATGAGTGCAGTCCGATTCAAGTTTAAGCTCAATGATAAGGGGACTCCTTTTTATAGCCAAATCCGAACGGCATACTGCAGTGCGACACCTCTTTAGAGAGAAATTTTTAAATGGCATAGTACATCACAAATATTGCCAGCATTAGGAGGGGAAAACCACCGCTGAAAATTGTTTTCCTGGTGGTACCGCCAGGATTCTTACCCAGGGCATTTAGCGGCATAGGCGCACATGCTAACCTCTGCGCTGCGGTGGCCTCCAGCTGTTTAAAATCAAAAATCAACCTCTATATTAGCCACATTTCGACAAAATCCGATAAAAATGACACATTTATGAACCCGTAGCAGATACATCGAATAACGCTCCGATGTAGGCCAAACCCAGCACAAACGTAGAGGGTTTAACGCAACTCACTGTTCCAAATTTCAGCGAAATCGGATAATAAATGCGGCTTTTATGAGCTCAAAGCCCTATATCGGCAGATTGGTACATAGGGCAGCTTTATTGAAATATGGTCCGATCTGGACCATACCCGGCTCGGCCATTGGGGAGCTTAAGGCAAATCACTTTTCCAAATTTCAGCGAAATTGGGGAATTAAATGTGCCTTTTGTGGGCTCGAGACCCTAAATTTGCATGTCGGCATATATGACAGCTACATCCATATATAGTCCGTCAGTTCAGGCTCTAAATTGGCTGAATTAGAATATGGTCCGGTCGGGACCATAGTCGGCTCGATTATAGGGGTGTCTATTGTAACTCAATATTCCAAATTTCAGCGAAATAGGGTAATAAATAGGCCTTTTATTGGCTTAGGACCTTATATCGGCTGATCTGTATTTATGGCAGATATATCCAAACATGATCCGATTTAGCCGGTTCTAGAACTTAACCTGCGTATGGAAAAAAAATAGGGAACTATGCAAACTTTCAGCTTATTACCTCTTTTTTGGAAAATCGCCTTAGAATTGAACGATAATCAATAATGTATGCGCTATGTATGGACGTAAATGGATATTTTGGAGGTGTTGCAAACGAAATGACATAATTAATAAACTCCCCATCCTATGGTGGTAGTTATTAAAAATATTTTTGTAGAAAAATTATGCATGTGTTTTGACCAATAGAGCTAAAATTATACTGGAACTAAACACATCAAACACTCTTTGGCTACTTGAACCTAATTATGGGAATAATGTAAAGTTTTCTGTCTATATAGTCTTGTGTTGTTAGCCAAATCCATGTGATTTTCTAAGTTTTTCATTAATTTTCTCTTAGATTATTTTAGCTGATTAAACCTCCCACAAATATTCAATGTTTAAAAATATATATAAACTACAATATATAAAAATATGTAATTTTCTCAATTCGATGTCTCTGTAATATGGGCTTGTGTAACTTTTTTCGTTTGCTCTTATTGGAAATGAGATTATTGAGAGAATTTCCTATTTTTACCATAAATGTGACAAATGTAATAAAAAAAGGCGGGTTTTTGCAGACCCTTAGGTTTGTTTGGTAAACAAAGAAAACGTACAGTACTTACAAATCCATGTTTATCACTAATGTTGTTGGTCAGCTTTAGTTTGTGAAATGAGACAACTTTTTGCATCCACTGTTCGCCGGTGGTGGGCGAATCTGGATGGATGTACATGCGTTTGGGCATTTCGGGATCAGCTTTGCCGGCAATCATCCAACGGCTGAAAAGGATTTCGGCAGACATAGAAACACGAAAGTCGTCTGATCGAGCATAAGCGCCACTACTTACCTATTGTGGAATTTATAGCGATAGTCGTCGGCCGCCACTATATCAAGCAGGAGTATATATTTCGCCTTGGCATCTAGTCCGGAGACTCGAAATTTCATTTGGGGAAACATTTGTCTGAAAACACACATACACACACACAAAAATAAAAAACCAAGACAATTTTAGATAATATTTAACTGTAAACGGAGAAAGAGAGAGGCAGAGTCCAGGCAGACAAGAAAAATAATTGTAAAATTACAACATTAAATGAGCAAATTTTTAAAACGAATATTTGCTTGTTCCAACTCGCCAAAACCAAAAAGCAAGGCATGGCATGGACTTGGGCATTATCATTATCCAGTTTATCATAACACAAGGCATTCAGGCGGGCAGGCAAGCAGTCAGTTTCGTGCGGTCACTTCGTTGCAGCGCAGATCTATACTCCACACAATAATGTGGCGCCAGCAAAAGTGCACGAAAATTTAAATTTCCAAAGCATGTTCCAGCCAGGAATGTGTGTACGAATGTTGGCCGCTATGTGAACCTGCAGCCTAGTAGCCAAACCGTACCGTACCGCACAAAGTCCAAATACAAGTAAATTGATATTTGCCACGTCGCCAAGCAAGGAAGAGTACCAACAACAGACGGATGTGCTGGGGCCTATCAACACCAACATCGCTGCTGGTAGAGCAGGCCGTGTTGACGAGCTGCAGCACTAACTACCACCAGCGTTGTGAATGCTCGGCCAGACGACCGAGTGAACCATGGTCCAGCCACCCATTATTATCGGCTAATGCTGTGGCTTCATTTGTCCAATTTGGGGGAAATTGTTGTGGCAGCACCAACCACAACAGTTAGTTAAGTAAAAACAAACATTTTTATTTGGTCACAAACGAACGTGTTGAAAGGCTGGCCGGCCATACACAGAGCTCTTGCCAAGCGCCACTGGCCAACTGCAATAATAATAAACGCAGCAGCTTAAGCCATTTGGTGTATAAGTCTACTCTTCTACAGAGAGTAAATGCCAAACTCACGGTTTTTGTGAGGCTCCCATCATAAACCATGATGATGAACCAGAGCAAATTTCCAACACCGGCCGGCCAGCCAGCCCAGACCCGCCCTAACCTACCATCATGCCATTGAACGACTAACTGGCTAACCGACTGCCAGCCTGCATGTTTGCCTGCCTGCTTGCCTACGACCATCAACATTCTCATTTATTTCGTTTATTATTGCTGCTCGTCCAAACTACCTCACAAATATGAAAATTATAACTTTGAGCAGCAATCACTCAATCTTTTTTCCTTCACTCCATTTGTTGGCATCGTTAGTGCTCCAAAAAATACACAACTCAATACCTCCATGGATGGGCGCTGTTTGGGCACTGTTTGCTTAACGACGAGGTTAGCCAGGCTCAGACTCAGACTCATGAATCAAATTTAACGAATGTCTCGTCCATGAGCAACGATCGTCGCCGTCATCCTCGTCCTCATCACCATCACCATCACCCTATGATTAAGCAAGAGCGCTCAGCTCAGCTCAGTTCAGTTCAGCTCCTTGAGTATGAGAGAGTTTAGCTTGTTGTTGCTAAATACATCGTTTCGCGACAGACGTCAACGAAAAACCAACAAACAAGCCCACTAAACTTCATAAACGCCAAGGTAAGATCACCAACCAGAAAAGCTTAAAGAGCAGTTCATGATTCTATCACATTTTTGCAGTGAATGAGCGGCGGAGGGCCACAATGGTTGATTGTAAATGGGTCTCCTACCATGATGCTTCCGTCCTTCCTTCCTTCCGCCACAGTTATATGGCCCTTCTACTCCACCTTAAAACTTTTGCAGGGCAATTAACGAGCTGGGGAAAGCAAGCAAGAGCAGCAGCAACGGCAGTTGTTGCCTCTTAACAGCGTTCATAACGCATCTTCCACAAGTCTTCTGTGGGCTTTATGTTGGGACCCTGCCACAACCACCACCACCACCATCATCATCCTCAACACGACTGCCTCCTTAACTTGGCCATAAGTCTGCTCACTTATTTTATTCGCTGGGGTTTCTTCTGTGTGTTTAGTGGTCTGCATTGCCTTTGGCTTATTTTCAATAACTCGTTAACCATTATTGAAAACTTGGCGCCAGTTGGCAGAACTCACACCAACGTCGGTCGTTTGGTCGATCGCTAAGTCGTCATCATCGCCATCATTATCTTCATCATCATCATCATTGCTGGCGTTGTCATCGCCTTTTGCGTTGGTTTTGGCTTTACCCTTTTAGAGTACATTTTGGGAATACACCAAACATACAAATCGGGGCCACCACACGCGTTTTACTGCTGCAAGCTTGAGACATTGCAGCCCCTTCCCCCCCCCCCCCCCCCCCCCCCCCATTGGCTTGGTATCTGGGCCCCATGGTTTCCAGTTTGTTTTGGGCTTTTCTTCCTCGTTTTTGGGGGCCTTGTCTGCTTTATGCTGCGCGCTTTGAAAACATCAATCTAAGATCTTGTGGCCAATATGCCCTTGATGCACACACAGCAATTGATAACATTGCTTCATTGCTAATTTTTGCTCGTAAGCATTGTTTGTGTTGCAAGGCAGTCAAGCCCAACGATCCTTGCACTCTCTGTCCCCAAGCCTCTGCTGCGGCGCATGAGCTGTGCTCACACATTGTGGGGTTGTTAGCAAAGCCAATGGTGGCGCTGCTGTTGCTGCAATGTGTCTTGGCCAAATATATTATTTTCCGTTTGTTATTTCTTCTTTATGCTTCTTTTTTTTTTTTGAGAAATTCCCTCATGTTGATTTTTGGATGATTACCGCTGCTGCTTCCCAAATGTATGCTGGCAGGCGGACAGTAACCAAGTAAACAAACAAAAATATGATGCCACAGTTAGAAGCCAAAGAATGGGGCATTTATAGGATAGGAGACTTGGTAAAAAGTCAAGTACTCTAAGGAACCCTAGCGCAGAGCTTAGCATGTCCGCCTATGACGCTGAACGTCTGGGTTCGAATCCTGGTGAGACCATCAGAAAAAATTGTCAGCGGTGGTTTTCCCCTCCTAATGCTGGCAACATTTGTGAGGTACTATGCCAGATAAAACTTCTCTCCAAAGAGGTGTCGCACTGCGGCACGCCGTTCGGATTCGGTTATAAAAAGGAGACCCCTTATCGTAGAGCTTAACCTTGAATCGGACTGCACTCATTGATATGTGGGAAGTTTGCCCCTGTTCCTTAGTGCAATGTTCATGGGCAAAATTTGCATTTACTCTAAGGACACCCTGAAAACAAAAATTTTTTAGCATAAACTGCGAGTTGCACTGTTTCTTCTCTTCAAATTCTATTTCCCAAAATGTATACCTCATCATAACTTCTTGACGAATACTTTTGCCCAACACTCACTACATTACGTTGCATACCCCTATTGATAGCAACGTAGCCTGCTTCAATTTCTTCTTCTTAGCTTGGCCCAACTTCATCAACCTGGCAATTGGCATCGTGTTGCTGGGGCGTATGCGAACGGTGCGGCGCACACATGTGTTACCTCAACGAGATACACGTATTTAGGAATGATGATGGCTTGTTAGCGTCGTGTTGATAAGCTTGTTTGGATATTTTGCGCAGTTTTTGTTCACAGTTGTCGTCGTTGTCTTCTTCATCGTCATCATCATCATTATCTTCATTGTCGTTGTTGCCAACTTTGCGTTCTTGCTTTCTGTTTAAATTTCTTTTGCAAGTGAGGATTCGCTTATGTTATTTTTTTTTCGCCTTTGCTCAAGAGAAACCCTGAAATTGTGTATTAAGCAGCAGCGTTAGCCAGCAAGCTTACCATTTTTGAGAATGTCCAGGCCAAATATGACATCATGGGTCAATTGTTGGTATGTTTTAGACAAGCGTTTCAAAATTTTGTTTCAAAGACATCGCGATTTTTTGTGTTTCAGAACTCAATTTTTTGATTTTTGTCAACATGTATAGGAAATATTTTTGTACATACATACGGCTTGTCGCTTGTGTTTGATTAGTCAATAAGTTGAGGCTCGCTTTTTGTGACAACGAAAGACAGTGGGTAATTTTGGCAATTATTGTGTAAGACAACTGATACTTCGAGCATAAAAGATCTAAAGATGAAATTGACTGGCAACTTAAGTAAACTTGATCAACAATTTGGAAAGGAAAGAAATAAAAACTCCAATTGATAGTTGGTATATAAGTTCGAATTATTATAGACAAATTGAATAAAAGAAGGAAAAAGGCATTAAGTTCAGCCGGGCCAAACTTTGGACACCCACCACCTCGAGTATATATTTAAACCACCTTCCGTCATAATCTGGTGAAAATGCATAACTTATGCTCCCATAGCAGCTATTTCCAAATATGGTCCGATTTGGACCAAATTCGGCACGGACATTGAGTGATCTAATAAATACAATTCACTGCTCAATATTGGGCTTTGGCAGCTATATCCGATTTGAACCATAAAGTAAATGGATGTTGAAAAGCCAAACTAAAGTCACTGTGTCAAAATACAGCGAAATCGAATAATAAATGCGCCTTTTTTGGGGCAAAGATCGAGAGATAGGTCTATATGCAGCTATATCCATATCAAGAAGGATATTGAGAAGCTTAACACAACTCACTGTCCCAAATTTTAGCGAATTCCGATAAATTTGCACCCTTTATGGGCCCAAGACCTTGAATTGAAAGATCGTAGTATATATCAGCTTTATCCAAATCTGAACCGATTTGGGCCAAATTGAAAAAAAGATGTCGAAGAGCTGAACACAACTCTCTGTCCCAAATTTCAGCGAAATCAGCGCCTCTTGTGGCGACGCCCTAGGTATTTAAATTCAATTCCTAACACTATATTCATATTCTACTCACGAAAACCTTTTATTTGAGTCCCATATTATCATGATCGTCTAATATGCCCACTCTGGACATTTTTGGTGTTTGGGCGGTCCCCACGATAATTACGCACTCTACTCTCGAATACCTTTCATTTGAGTCCCATACTGTCCCGACCAATTCACTTTGATTATGGGCGGTACTTAGGGGCGGGTTTGGACTTGGGGCAGCTCCCTAAATACCTAGATCCAACTTTTAATATCATATTCATACTTTACTCCCAAATATCTTTCATTGGAGTCCTATATTGTCCCGATCGGTCCACTTTTGATTTTGGGCGCTACTTTTGGGGCGGTTTTGGACTTGGTACGGCTTCCTAGTTACTTGGAATCAACTTTTAATATCAACTTCATCATATTCATACGGTACTCTTGGGGCGACGCCCTAGGTATTTGAATTAAATTTTTAACTCGAGAGGTCGTTCTATATGGCAGCTTTGTCCAAATCTGGACCGATCTGGCCCATATTAAAAAAAGACTTGGAAGTGTTTAACACAACTCACTATCCTAAATTTCAGCGAAATCCCACAAAAAAATGCGGTTTTTATGGGCCCAAGACCTTATATATGGGTTTCGGACCCTTAATCGGCAGACCGGTCTATTTGACAGCTATACCCAAATATGGTCCGTTTTGGCCCTTCAATAACTTAACCTGCATGCAGCAAAACGAAATATCTGTGCCAAATTTCAGCTCAATATCGTTAATTTTGAAGGCTGTAGCGTGATTACAACAGACGGACGGACTGAAGACCACAGTAGCGCAGAGGTTACCATGTCCGCCTATGACGCTGAACGCCTAGGTTCAAATCCTGGCGAGACCATCAGAAAATATTTTCAGCGGTGGTTTTCGCCTCCTAATGCTTGTAAGGTATTATGCCATGTAAAACTTCTCTCCCAAGAGGCACGCCGTTCGGCTATAAAAAGGAGGCCCTTTATCCGATATCTTACCCCATACTTAATCATGTAATCTTCGGTTTCCAACATATATTTCCATATTTCCCACAAATATTATCTAAAAATCCCCCTTTTCAAGCTTCTCCAACGCTAGTTAGTTGCCATAATTTCATGCCATATCCCACTGTAGGATTTATACAAACTACCACAATGTTGTCGTGTAGCTTGCATTCTTCGCCTGCTTGCTAATATTTTGTGTGTTTTCGCCCGTCTTCTTCTCTCAACTTGAACTTGGGATTGTTATTCAAAAGCAGTCATAACTTTTCGTTACGTTTTTTTTTATTTTGAGCTTTGGCTAAACGAAATATTTTTTTCGTTTATATTAGAGTCACGTTTTCGCAGCGTCCTGTTGACGAGATATACCCCACCAAAGAATGATGTGTCGTATTCTGAACATGTTTCTCTCTCACATCCACCATCAAATTGTATGGACGTCATTCAGTCAGTCAGTCAGTTGGGCCATTTTCAGCCACTCGTTGCTTCAAGAGAGTGATTAAACACTGGAAGTTTTGGGTGTTTGGCTGGTCGATAATGATTTCAGCCATTTTTAAGTTCAATCATGCTGACATAGTTAAGTTATTAAAAAGGACCACCTACATCAACGTCATGATGCACTTGTTGACTGTATCAAGACTGAGTTGGTTGATACACCTCAACTTGTTTTGTTGAGAAGGAGGATGATGACGATGATATCTGTATACATGGGAAAAGCAAAGAGATTGCCTATTTGAGGGCTATTGGGTTTTGCACCTGTCACCAGGTATGCCAATGCAGTCACTGAAATTCTTGTTGTCTGCTGGCCAGTGTTTTTGTTTTAGTTTTTGTTGCCTCTTCTTTTTTTCCTGCATTCTGTGGTCCTTTTTATAGCATTGAGTGGCTGGTATCTTATCGTCCTGCAACATCAATCGATCATTTTCCTTTTCGGAAATGACAGAAAACTAAGTAAATTTATAACGTTCGCTCTCTGTTGAATCCCTGAGCTGGAGGACACCTGCAGCCCCAAAGTTGTTGACAGCAGTGACAAAAGGTATGGCAGTTTTGGTATTAATCTTTAAGGACTTTGTCAACACGATCTGTGCAGATAAAGCAACAGGGAATTACCCTCGAGCAGCAACTGTCGAATATTCATCAGAAGCCAGGATATGTGACAAGATCACTATCCCCCATTTGACTGGCTGGCTGGTTGGCTGGCCATTGTCCTGTTACATGCAGCAAGGATAATTTGAATATGCTCTGCATTCATTTCGGTTTACATATGCAATTGTTATTTTATTCAGCAGCAATTGTTTTCCACTGCATTTCAATAAAAATCGAATGAATTTGCAATTTTATGCAAACAACTTGAATTTATTTGACAAATCGAATTTAGTCAGAAACAAATAAGGATCAATATGCAACGATTAACATGTTCTGCATGCATGAGAACAAGTGAGTGTGAGTAGTTCCTTGTCATCGCTTACTTCCCCCGCCCCACTATGATTGGGGGAAGAGACCAATCAGCAGCTGGCTGTATGGGCCGCTGAATAGCCACGCTAATTACCAAAATAAACAAGGCAATTTAGGGGTTGGCGCACCAGGACCATAAAAACTGCTATAAATAACTCACAATCAAATTGCTAAACAAATAAACCTACCAGCTCGGCAACAGCAGCGCACCGCACCGCATTATGTAGCCCGCCTTAAAGACATTTTGCAGCGTCTTGCTCAGGTGGTCAAACGCACACGTAACAAAAAAAAACGTTAAGACGAAAACAATAAATAATGAAATTATATGTGAAATGATGGAAGTGATTGTGAAAATAAATGACCAAGCGCCAGAAAAGGATCCATCCATAACAGTCATGCCATTCAGCCACTCATATATTTCTGGATATATATTTCTATATTAATAATACGAACAAATTCTTAAGGGGCTGCACACAAGGCTGGCCAGGCCAAGCCGATGGACGGACGGACATGCACGTCCAGCGCTTATCCAGTGCAAACGAGTTGAATGTTTCGTTTTCATTTGTTATTAAAGATGCCACAGCGTCTGACTGACAGCTGGTAACGCCCCCAAAATATATCAACCAGCATCCCTAGGAAACCACCAACTCACTCTTACACTAACAACAACAACAAACAACAGAAGTAGTACTACGACACGACTATGCAACACCAACAACACAGCAAACAAATTATTACGATTCACTTGGTCCGATGTTTCATTAACAAAATGAGAAAAAACTCTGTATGGACAGACTAAGGCAACAGCTATCATCAAGAGAAGAAAAAAACTATACGAGGGTAGGAAAAGGATTTTGGGAAATTAAGAAATCAGAAAAATCAAACAAGTAAAAAAGGTATTAGGTTCGGCCAGGTCATACTTTGGATACCCCCACCGCGGACATATATATTGGGTTGCCCAAAAAGTAATTGCGGATTTTTTAAAAGAAAGTAAATGCATTTTTAATAGAACTTAAAATGAATTTTAATCAAATATACTTTTTTTACATTTTTTTTTCTAAAGCAAGCTAAAAGTAACAGCTGATAACTGACAGAAGAAAGAATGCAATTACAGAGTCACAAGCTGTGAAAAATTTGTCAACGCCGACTATATGAAAAATCCGCAATTACTTTTTGGGCAACCCAATAATAACCAAAATTTGTCGAGATCCCGTGAAAAATGCAACTTTTATGAATCCATAGCAGCTATAATGAAATATTTTTCGATTTGAACCAAGCTCAGATGGACTTTGAGGGGTATAATACAACCAACTGTTTCAAATTTCAGAGAAATCGGGTAACAATTGGGCTTTGTGTGGATTAAAGACCGTAAATTGAGTGATAGGTATCTATATCCAGATATGGACCGCTCTGAACCATATATGGGAAAGATATTGAGGGGTCTAATACAGCTTACTATACCAAATTGCAGCTAAATCGGGTAATAAATATGCCATGTATTTGTAAAAGACCTTCAATCGGGAGATCGTTCCATATGAAAGCTTTATCCATATATGGTTCGATCTGAACCAAACGTAGAGGAAGCCAACACATCTCACTATGCTAAATTTCAGCGAAATCGGGTTATAAATTAGCCTTTTAGTGGCCCACGAATTCAAATCGGGAGATTGATTCCAATAACCAAATATTATCCAATCTAAACCGTACACCATACGGATGACGAGGGGCCTAACATGCTTCGTTGTGTTCAATTTCAGCGAATTTGGGCAAAATGCTGCTTTTATGGCACCAAGACCTTAAATCGGTATATAGCAGCCACCGTAGCGCAGAGGTTAGCATGTCCGCATGTCCGCCTATAACGCTGAACGACTGGGGTCAAATCCTGGCGAGACCATCATAAAATTTTCCAGCGGTGGTAATCCCCTCCTAATGCTGGTGACATTTGTGAGGTACTAAACCATATAAAAACTTCCTCTCAAAAGAGGTGTCGCACTGCGGCACGCCGTCCGGACTCGGCTATAAAAAGGACATACCTTAGCATTGAGCTTAAACTTGAATTGGACTGCACTCATTGATATGTGAGAAGTTTGCCCCTGTTCCTTAATGGAATGTTCATGGCGTTCAAAGATGGTCAAACATTTAAAAAAATTTTGAACCTCAACACCAGTTAAAATGAACTACCATTGGGAAATAATGAACGTTAAGAGTTCAATAATTTCATAACAGTTATGAAATTGTTTTTACTAATAGTTCACTTTTTACTTCTTACTAGAAAAATATGAACTAACGAGCATTGCAATTGAAAGGTAGAATTATACTTTGGATTCAGCTGTGTATTGTATAGTAGATGAACTATAAAACAGTGTTTGAATTGCGAATCACACTAAATGCATTCAAGAATTTGAGAACTAGCCTTTAGTTCAAGTTGCTGACGCTAAATTAAAGAACACTCGCTTCGTTGGGCGCCAGTTTCCCAAATTGAATTACAACAAATATCTTAAATTCATACATTATTTGTTGAAAAAGTGAGGATATTCAAGCTGATTTGATGACAAGAATGTTCTGCGAAGGAAATATTGAATACTAAGCCGAAAAAAGCAAAGGTCACCGTAGCGCAAAGATAAGCATGTTCGCCTAAGGCGTAGAAAGGCCTCTCGGGGGTAGGCTAAGCACCAGAATTTTAAAGATTAAATTAAATTAAATTTCGACATCATTTTTTGATAATTTTATTGCCATTCAAAGAGTTTTCGAGGTTCGAATCCTGACGAGAACATCAGATTATACCCTCCTAACGACATTTGTGAGGTAGTTTTCCTTGTAAAAACTTCTCTCCAAAGAGGAGTCGCACTGCGGTATGACGTTCGGACTCGGCTATAAAAAATAGGTCCCTTATCATTGAGCTTAAACTTGAATCGGACAGCACTCATTGATATATGAGAAGTTGGCCCCTATTTCTTAACGGAATGGTTATGTGCAAATTTGCAAGTCCAAAAAACTACGCCAGATTTCTTAAAATTCCTTAGGATCCACTGTTTGTCTCAAATAGGCATGGTTCTACCATTGCACAACTCACTAATTACTGAGTAGTTAAAAGCATGTAGTCTTTTTAGAGCTTAAAGAACGGATGATAAAGCTTTAGACAGCTTCGAAATTGCTTTCTCCGCAGACCGCCCCATGCATTTCCAGCACACCACATATGCCTTAACTTTTTAAAAAGGTTTTTATTTCGGTTTCTATTCTATTGGGTTGCCCAAAAAGTAATTGCAGATTTTTCATATAGTCGGCGTTGACAAATTTTTTCACAGCTTGTGACTCTGTAATTGCATTCTTTCTCTGTCAGTTATCAGCTGTTACTTTTAGCTTGCTTTAGAAAAAAGTGTAAAAAAAGTATATTTGATTAAACTTCATTCTAAGTTTTATTAAAAATGCATTTACTTTATTTTAAAAAATCCGCAATTACTTTTTGGGCAACCCAATAAATAGATGCAAAATCAAAGCCTACAGGTTTCAGCTGGACAAATAAATCCAAAAATCTTTAGTATATAATATTTTCTTCTTCATTCTTCATTCTTCTTTCTTTTAAATTAAAATTCTTTTCATTTCAAAGAAAGCATTTCGACTTTTCAATCCCACCTCGTTACTGTGGCTACCTTCGACTACAGCATTCTATTTATCTCAAGTCTAGAGGTGCTGGTGGTGTTGCTTATCTGAGCCTCCTTCTGTTCGCTCTACTGCCAGGTCTTCCGTTGTGTACAGTGTGTGCCCGCGTCTGTCATTTGAGACGTTTAACTACATTATCAGCAGACAATTAAAACCTGAAGAAACTCAACTCGCTGGCTGTATGGCCTTAGCCAAGCATTCATTCAGCCAGCCAGCCAGCTAGCCAAACATTGCTGCGGCTGTTTATAACCACTTACAACATTGTACTTACATGTAGATACTTAATCAAACAAACATAACAATTAACATGGGACCAACAAAAAAAACACAACAACAACAAAAACCGAGTCAGCGGACCAAGTACCAAACAATTTACAGAACTACTCATCGTACTTGCATCAGCAGCAGCAGCAGCAACAACAACACCCAAAACAAATGGTAAACTGCAGATGATGGTTGGCTGACTCGTGGTGTGCCTTGGGCAGCAGTATGGCATGGAGGAGCATGGTACATATTTGACAATCATCCACAATGAGAGTGAGCAGAGCATATTCCTTCACGTTCTCATGTCCATGGAGTGGACCGTGTCATAAATCAGCTTCAAACAGAAAAAATGTCACTAGAACAACAGTTTTTTCGGCAGATAAGCTGCAGATGACAGGCAAAAAGTGTTTTCAAATCAAATTTATAGCGCCTGACCCCGGGCAGACCCACCACTGCAAGGCGATAAACGAAACGAAATTTGTAGCTCATCTACTCTGGGCAACGTTAAGATGATGAATGTTTTGCTTCTACAAAAATGGGGATTTATTACATTCCAAATAATAGGGAATGTAATTTGAAATTACACACAATAAATTTGAAAACAAAACGAGTCTTATCATCATCAAGTCAAAGATCAGAGGGCTTAACATAAATACTCCCCAAAGACTTTATCAAATTTAAAAGAAAGTTCCAAATCACCCTTGGTTTACAAAAGACATTTGCATTGTTCCATTTTTTGCCGCTTTGCCAATAGACACCCACTGAGGGATAATTTTCACAACATCCTTTCCTAATGAATTGACTAACATTTGAAAATACACGCATGCCTCACTGCCATTTCGCTTTGTTTTTTTTTTTTTTTTTTTTTTTTTTTTGACAGCCATAATGTGACGATAACTTTTGTTATTAAGTGTTGCCATAACGAAGCTATAATTGAGCCTACTCTCGTTCAAATAATTGCAGTGCTTTTGGCTACCGACTTGGCACAAATTGCAATTCTCGGTTCGTTCGTTTCAGTTTTGGCGTGCGTGTTGAAAATTGTCTCAACAATTGGCACTTTTGCGCGTGTAGAGTGTAAAGTGCATAAATATGTCCCGAACACACAATGCAACGCTGACATACGCTAACAACAGCAACAACACCACAAAGGAATGCACCAATACTTGTTTGTGTGCATGTGAATTTGTGTTTGTGATTATAGATGGAGTTCATAATATAATATATGGGGGTATTTTATTAGCTGAAATATGTATTTGCTAGTACATTAAATCGTGTAGATAATTATTTAAAAACACTATATATACGTAGATATGATGGCTACCGAGGGTTAGGCTCACAATAGAGTGTCGAACAAAACAAGTAAAAATGAGTTGAATAAAGCAGGGAGGAATCGTGTAGACCTTCCACTATTGATTCTGCTAAAAATTTCTACAAATTGGCTCGGATTATAGATGGATGATTTTAAAGAAAGCATATCGGTGAAGACTTGGGATTTCTAAGGGCTCAGCAAGTAAAATCCGAAGATGGGTTCATATAGGAGCTCTAACTACTGATAGGCATATCTAGGGGCTATTTGGTGTGGGTATTGGTAGCTAAAAGACTTCTTCACATATCAAATATCGGCCTAGCCGTATAAAAAATTGAAATTTCTAGGGGCTCAAGATAAGTCAAAATGGGTACTGTCTATATGGAGAACCGCTTAATATGGGAAATACATCAATTAATGTACCTATCAGGGACGTAGGCAGTATTTTATATGGGGGGGCACATTAAAACCACAAAACAACTACACTGAAAAAAAGTTGACCGACTATTTAATAGTTTCCTTTCTCGTATAATTTTAGCAAAAAAAAAACGAGCCAAAGAACCAAAACTTTAAAATAAGGATGCTATCTTCAACTTTAATTTTCTATTTTTCAAGGGACAAGACCATTCGTTTCGAATTTTGATCGCTAAGTGATACTTATTTTCCTTTGTAGTTCTGATCGCGTATGCTGATGACATGGCAATTGCGGTTAGGAGAAAGTTTTGCATAACTCCAAGAGATATACTTCAGAAAGCTCTACATGCAAAAGCGAAATGGTCTACCGAAAGTAGTCTAGAAGTAATTCTTTTCAGCAGGAGATACAAGATGCCTACAGTGGCACCTGCCTCCTTGGGAGGAGAGAAAGTTCCATTTACAGAAAGATGCACTGACATCTAATGCTTCTGGACATATTGTGGCTAGTCAAATTACTGTGACCATTGCTGTGAGGCTAAGGGAGCTTTCTCCTTGATCACGTGGCGGCTATGGACACTGTGTTATCATTGATACAATATCCAATATTACAGGCAGAGTGGATTACACCCTACCTGAGTTGCTTTTTGATAAAAAAAAGTAGTGTACCACTATTGCTGATAGAACCGATTGGAACTACGATATCCCTGGCAATAGAAGTTACATAGACTTCTATACGGATCATTCCAAACTAGACGATCAGGTGGGCTTTGGGATGTATTCTAAAGATGTAGAACTGGTCATATCAAAAGGCTTACCCGACCATTGCAGTGTGCAACAAGCGGAGATCCTTGCAATTAAGGAAGTGGTGGAATGGCAAAGACATAATGTCATTACGAAGATTGGCATAAATATCTTCGCAGACAGCCAAGCTGCCATTAAATGCCTGCAGAACGTATTTCTGAATTCCAAAACCGCCCTCGACTTTAGCAGATCTCTCAACGAGATAGCGGAACAGCTCAAAATTCACCTGTTCTGGGTGCCGGGCTACAGAGATATCCCAGAGAATTGTAAAACAAACGAGCTTGCGAGACTAGGAACTATTGGGTTGCCAAAAAAGTAATTGCAGATTTTTCATACAGTCGGCGTTGACAAATTTTTTTACAGCTTGTGACTCTGTAATTGCATTCTTTCTTCTGTCAGTTATCAGCTGTTACTTTTAGCTTACTTTAGAATAAAAGTGTAAAAAAAGTATATTTGATTAAAGTTCATTCTAAATTTTATTAAAAATGCATTGACATTCTTTTAAAAAATCCGAAATTACTTTTTGGGCAACCCAATACTTTACACATTCTAGGGAAACTGGAATCTGTGGACATGCCACTAGCGACATGTAAGCTAAGTTTTCAGGACCAGGCCCGAAGAACAACGAATGATCGATGGTCACAAAGAGGAGACTGCGAGCATTCCAAAACTCTGTGGCTTAATCTAGACTTGAAGAAGTCTAGCGCTTTGCTGTCACTGGCTAGAACAGACGTCTCAGTCATTGTGTCCGTTATGACAGGTCATTGCCTAATCGGAAAACATGCTGACAGATTGAAGGTTACCATCAACGAATTTTGCAGAAGCTGTGAGGACATCGAAGAAGAAGAGATCATAGAACACCTTCTGTGATCCGCACTAGCAGTCAGAAGGAGTTCCACTTTAAGTTCTTATTTCTTTGAGAACCTGTCTTACTTAGCGGATGTAAACATTCGCAAGTTGAAAAATTTTGCCGTATTTTACACTCCCGTCTCTGGTCGAGATCACATTGTAGTTGTCGAAAGTTTAGGATGGTGTTTGGTTGTTTTGTAGTCAAATTTCCGTATGTGGAGGTAACGATCTTCGTTAAGGTCAAAGGTGAGCTCGCTTCTTCCGGTCCATGTGGCCGATCGCTGCGGGAACCTCATGGCCATTGGTTATTTAAAGGCGACAATAATTCGCCTTGTCATATCGAGTATAATAGGCACTCAGTCGATGCCGCCCGATTTCTCACTGAGACTCTCCACTCAATATCGCTGATTGTCCACGACTGCAATGACATCTACATTCCACTATCCGTAACCTTTCGAAGCACCCGGTAGCTCCCTGCTGAGCTTTTCGTTATGACGATGAACATCACAAAAATTGGCGCTCACATTTCCAACCTCTGTGCTGCGCTTAGCCATCGTGCTGGGGTAGTTTGATAAAACTAGGGAGTGAACCCAAAGATGATTTACTTGATGTAGAAGTCAATTGAGAGGCCAATGTTCACATATGAGCAACTTTTATGGAAGAAGACGGTGTATAGTAGCTAGGAGTGCTAAGTAGTTGAGATGGTTCAAAGATTGCTCTGCATCGGAAACATGGAAACCGGCGTTGAGCCCTACAAAGGAGGCAGGTTTGGAAGCGATGCTGAATATACAGCCTTTAGAGGTCTATAAGAGGGCGTGTAAGATATGCCCTTGCTCTCTACTCTTTCCTTTTATTTCTTTATCTCCTTTGTCTGTAGCTCTAACCTAGGGGTTCACAAGTTCTTACTTATTATACCTACCACCGAGGAGAGGGTGCATATTCGTTTTGTCATTCCGTTTGCAACACATCGAAATAATCATTTCCGAACCTATAAATTCCTGATCTTCATAACATTCAAAAACGATCTAGGCCTGAATAGTTTTTTTTTTATTGTCCATAGCCAAGTTAAGTTTGAAGATGGGCTGTATCGGACTATATTTTGCTATAGCCCATATAGGCAAATCTTCTAATTTAAGTTCTTAGGACCAAAAAAGACTCATTTATTGCCCGATTTTATAGAAATTGCCGCAATGAGTTATGTTATGACCCTTGATATCCACACTAAGTATGGGCCAGATCGGCCTATATTTGGATATAGCTGCCATATATACCGATTTCCCAATTTAACATCATGGGCCTATACCAGCCGCATTGAAATTTAGCTTTGTGAACTGTGTCAGGCCCTTCGTTATCCGTGGGGACTATGGTTCAGATCGGACAATATTTAGATATAGCTTCTATATACACCGATCACCCGATTTAAGGTATTTCACCCATAAATGGCTTTTTTATTGCCCGATTTCGCTAAATTTTGAAAGTGTATGCTGCGTTTGACCTTAGATGACCATGTTGGGTTTGGCCTAGAGCGTACCATATTCGTATGTATTCAAAGTTCGGCCAGACTGAAGTCACAAGAGACCAAATTGGCCTCCACGTCGTAATGGGCTAACCGTTTAACCTAACATCAGACCATCTGCTATACTTGACACGTATATAAAAATATCTCCTAACACTTTGCGATCCCAGTAGCCGAGTTGGTAGCTTGCTTGGCTTACTGATGGGGGATTCTGGATACGAGAAGCTTTAGTCCGTCCCTACTATTTTGAGTCTGTACTCAACCAAAGCTTTGCTCAAAACAAAGCTCCTCAGTAGCTTATTTGGCAGAGAGCTCGCCTTGCCGTTGCGGAGGTCAAGAGTTAATTTTACAGGTTGTTCACTCTTACCCTAAAATATACCAACTCCAAAATAAGAATCTTAAATTTTTTCAAGGTATATATGCCAGCATTAAGTTACCCTCTCTCTAACAAATACAAGACAATAGCATCATGACAATATCCCCATTTTCACACACCAATTAAATACGTGCGTTTTTTTAACATGCAAGCGTTGAGGGGTTTTGGGCTCATCTATAGAAATTAGGTGAGAAATTTTTAAATGCACAAAATAAATCCTTGGCCTCAAGTGTTGGCCCAATTCTCTACATATGACAAACGACGACAAGGCTTGTTTAAGACATAGCCACCAAGCAAGGAGGGATGGATGGATGGATGCAGTGTCGCTGTAATTGCACTTGAAATGCTTGCAAGGGTTGCTTGCCTACTAACGGCATCAACATGGGGCAAGTGTTGATGTAGATGTTGATGGTGATGGTGGTGGCATGACAATAATGCAATCAGCATTAGCCCACCCAGAGAAGGAAGTAGTAACGAAAGATAGGCCCCGTATTGTATGTTTTGAATGTGACAAAGCTTAAAGCTTGAGTTCAGCACGTTTTGCCTTTTTCCTTGACTTGTAAAGTGGCAACGCCAACAAGTAACACCATGAATATGAATACCGGCAGTAGTACGATAGCAGCAGCAGCAGCAGCAGTAGCTGAGGCAGCAACAACAACACTTTTACTTGCTTATCAATGCTGTGGTGCTAATCGCCACTCATTCATTTACACCTTCAGTGTTGCACTTACGCGCTGCTTGGCTGTCATTCTGTCTGTCCGTCTGTCCGTCTTTGCGTATGTCTGTCTGTCTGTTCTGCCGGTTCCAAGCAACTCATACTCGTGGGACAACAACATAACATTACTGTTAACCAAACTGTTGAGCAGTAGAGTGAGAAAGAGAGAGAGTCTTCACTGCAGTTTGTCAAGAAGTTGGCGCACTTTGCCACCTTGCATACTTACAAGCCTATTGACAATAAGCCCACATGCAGACACACATACCAGTGATATATGTACAATACATTTACGTACACAAGTAATTTCTTTAGATATGCATGTATGTATGTACTTTTAATAGACAAAAGTCCTAACCACTTCTTGCATTCCAGGCAATGAATACTCCACCTGCAAAACAATGCCCGCTGACACATGCATGCACACATCCATGCTTACCGGCTTGCATATTTGTAAGCCCAGTTATATGTGAGCAGTCAAGTACACGTGTATTTGCAAAGCCAGTGTGGCTCTGTGTATGCAATTCTGCTTATTGTACATTTTTCTGCTTAAAAACAATGGCAAATTCTGAAAAATGGTGTGAATGTGTGATAATTTTACTTCAAGTTCTATGACATGCATGCTTGCTGGGCTGCTTGCTTCACTGTCAGCCTGCTTGACTGCCTACATACGTTCGTTCATTCATACAACTTTTGGGATTTCATTTATTTTTGAGAGAGATGTTCGTTTCTCAGCATTTTTTGTTGACGATGTTGTTGTTGGTGTTTTTGTTGTTTTGGTTTTTATAGAACAACCAGTTACTCCGGCAGTATAATGCCATCAAAGTGAGTAGAAATGCGATACCAAGCCTGAATGGCAAAGCAACCTAATGCATAAAACAAACAAAAATTAGGTAGCTTAAGAAGGTTCATATCGAATATCAAAAGAGAACTTAGTAGGCCCTTTACCCACAATTGATACAACATAGATTTATAAGTTTATAACTAAATATGCAATTTTCAGAAAAAAATGTTAAAAACACAAGTAAAAGCGGGCTAAGTTCGACCGGGCTGAATCTTATATATCCCCCACCATGGATAGCAAATCCAATGGCAGCCTGTTGTACGTACCGGATTGACCCGAAGTTCTTCATCGGCAAGGGCTGCCGCCTCAGTGTATAATACACTGCTACAACAGCAACAACCATGGATAGCATTTGCTAAGTTCTTTGGCCGGTATCTCTTTGCATTACTTTTTGAATAATGGAAAAAATTTGATATGCTATTGGAGCTCTATCAGGTTATGGACCGATTTGGGGGCTTAAGAAGTTAAATTATGAGATTGGTTTATATGGGGGCTATATCAGGTTATATACCATGTTTGGCACATAAGTTAAGGACTAAGTACGACACCGACCGGCATTAGGAGGGGATAACCACGGATGAAAATTTTATGATGGTCTCGCCAGGATTCGAACCCAGACATTCAGCGTCATAGGCGAACATGCTAACCTCTGTAACGCTTGGAAATTATTTAATTTTATTACCAAAATACGTGCTCTGTTAAGAAAGTTCGTCGCGCGCTTCTTCCATTTTATGGTCAGTTTAATCGAGCCACTGAGTCGGCTATTCGGGTTATTGTGACAAAATTTCGCATCAAATTTACATTGTTGGACATTAAAGCACCAACAAAAAATATCGCAGCTTACGTAGAGTGCGAACAAAGGAAAATATCGTAGCTGTATCGGCCAGTGTTAATGATGATCATCAATTATAGATTCGTCGCCGTTCGCAGCATTTGGGCCTCTGTTACTCAATAATTTTAGGAGAGGATTTAACTGCGAAGCCTTTCCAAATACAGCTGGTGCAAGAATTGAAGCCGAACAGCATACCGCAACGAAGAATTTTTGGTGAAATTTGAGCTCTTGGAAAGTTGGCCGAAGATCCAATTTTTTTTTATCGAATAATCCTGTTCAGCGACGAAGCTGATTTTTGGCTCAATGGGAATTGTTAATTTTGGAGTGAAGATCAGCCAAAAGCATTGCAAGAGCTACTAATGCATCCAGAAAAAGTCACATTTTGGTGTGGTTTATGGGCTAGTGGCATCATTGGACCGTACTTCTTCAAAGATGAAGAAGTACGTAAATGTGAATGGTGAGCGCTACCGTGGGATGATATCAAACTTTTTTTTACCCAAAATGCAAGAGCTTGACTTGCATGACATGTGGTTTCAACAAGATGGTGGCACATGACACACAGCACTCGTAACAATGGAGTTATTCAGAGGTGAGTTGTGTGAACATTTTATTTCATGTTCGGGACCGGTCAATTGGCCGCCTAGATCGTGCGATTTAACGCCCTTAGACTATTTTGTGTGGGTGTATGTTAAAGCTCATGTCTAAACAGACAAGCCAAGTTACATTGACGCATTGGAAGAGAACATTGAAGCATTTATGAGTGGTATTTTAAGAATAAATGCTTGACCGAAATGTTGGAAATAATATACAAAAATTGAACTTAGCGGATAGAACACTTGAGGCGCAGTCACGATCAACATTTGCATGTAATAATCTTCAAACATTAAATTATATGGACCGTACCATGGATTCAATTAAAGATTTCATGCATTTTTCTGAATTTTATGTGTTTTTGAACAACTTTTCTATAGCTCTTAAAAAGTCACCCTTCATAGTTAGTAAGTTGACTTGAAATAATGCAAATTTTGCCCATGAACATTCCACTAAGGAACAGGGGCAAACTTCTCACATATCAATAAGTGCAGTCTGATTCAAGTTTTAAGCTCAATGATAAGGGGCCTCCTCTTTCTAGCCGAGTCCGAATGGCGTCCCGCAGTGCGACACCACTTTGGAGAGAAGTTTTACATGGCATAGTACGTCACAAATGTTGCTAGCATTAGGAGGAAAAAACCACCGCTGAAAATTTTTTCTGATGGCTTCACCAGGATTCGAACCCAGGCGTTCAGTGTCATAGGCGGACATGCTAACCTCTGCGCTACGGTGGCCTCCAATTATTTTGCACTTATGGTTATATAGCTTAACTGAAAATCAATTGCACTTATCCGAACTGCGTTTAACCGAAAATTACGGATAAGTGAAACCAAATTGATGTATTTTTAGCGTTTCACTTATGCGGTTTCGACTGTATCCACGACTTTCGATTTTCTTTTCTTGCGCAAAAAAAATATCCCTCTAACTTTGTTTCATTTCACTATTTTGATGGCGTTATATTATTTGGCATTTTATGTTTTCAGTTAGCATTAATACGACTATCGCCCATATAATGTGGCACACTAATATGCATGTATAACAGTGTGTTATACAAACCACTTTAAATTTGCGAGTTTTCAACGAGTCTTGGCTTTTGTTTTGCGTTTTCCCGTACAATTAACTTGAGAAGAAGAGAAAAAAGTTTGTTTTTTTAACAAAGTGCGAATTATTGTTGTTGTGTGTTTTTAAATTGCTCACTCTCCAAGCCAACACTTGCCAGCACTTCAGCAAGAGGCTCCTACGAGAGCTTAGCTCTCCACAGCAAGGCAGCAAATGCGGGAGCTCCTACAAAGAGCAGCCAGTAAAGCTCTTTGGCAAAACTCTGGCCATGGAGAGATGACGATGATGATGATGGTGGTGGTGGCGGCGGCGGCATAGAGTAAAAATACGTTCGATTCATTCATGAATGCAGCCAGCCAGTCAGCCAAACACCCCGGCCAGCCTGCCTGCCTGCCTGGCCGACTCACCGACTGACAGACAGGCAGTCGAACTTGTTGTTGTTGGCTTGGCTGTAACAACCAGCCAAAGAGTAAAAACAACACGAATATTTTATTTCACATGGCGACCAAGTGAAAAGCCAGCCAAAAGCAGGAACTTCCCGGCAAACATGCCATACTACCGAGGTGATAGCCACAAGGGCAAGGAAAGTTGTATTCTTTCTCCTTTGCAAAAGAAAAAATGCAAAAAAAGAAAACACACACAAAAAACGATAGAATGCACAAACCAAAGACTGACTATACGACACTAGTTGGCGATGACGACAACAACTATATATTTTATGACTTAACTTTTAACGCCACAGAATAGACCATACATCATACGCCTCATATGACAATGATGGTGATGGCCTATGTAATTTACCCTCTGGTAAACAGAATGCAATTTTTTTCTCTTCAGCCTTATGTTGATGTTCTGGCATAAGCAAAAATTAGTATGTGAGACACAGGAAATGAATATTCTCTTCAAGAAATCAAACTATAGATCATCAAGCGTTTTAATTAAATTGCATATTTGATAGATTGTCATGGAGGATAAGGCCTTGAGCAGTATACGAATACTTTTTTTACATGAGTGTGCATTTATGTAAACATTCTCGACTAGGGAGTTTTAAAATTAAAAAATAGGAATTCGAGGAAATACATATTCGTAAGGAATTTGTTAAAAAAATAAAATGTTATAAAAGGGTTCTCATGGAATAACTCGTAAAGGAAAATTGTCAAAACAAAAGCAAGTAAAATAAAAACATTGTGGATAGAAAAATTTTAAAGAAGATATGTTATGTTTTTTTATATAAAAAAAAATCAAACAATTTTAGAAAGGTTCACAATATATTATATTGAATAATAATACAAAAAAAAACTAAGAAAGGCTTAGGAAAAAAAAATTTATTAATCAAAGCCTATGTTGGAAGATAGGTTCACATTGTAGTTTATAAAATATGCGGATTATTATACAGGTTGTAATATAGTCAAAGATAACTTAATCTATCTAACTTAGGAATCTCTATTCTAACCCATTGAAACGACTAAGAATACCACAGCGAAGACTTTTGCTCTTGACTTTCGTTTCGACTAATTTAAAAATAATTAATTAATAACAGCTTGCATTCAAATCAAGAGGAACTTCTAAACGCCAAAACATGTAATTAAGCAAGCTGTTGCAAAACCATAATAAAATTATAGATTTAAGTTGTGAAAACCACTGCAATCAGCAAATTATGGTAAATTGTAGAAACAATGATTACTAAGTGATTTACAGATCTTGTTAGGTTATGCAAACCATGGGTCATTGCAATTAAAACAAAAATCTGTTTGTTATTGAAGTCATTGAGACTCACATAAGTAAATGTTTATTAAACAACTAAAACGCGATAATACTTCCTATGCTTTTATTTGTTATCAAACTTGTACTTCGAGTGTTCAAGAGAAAATGTCTTGACAAAGTCTTTAAATCACACCACATTAATCAATAAGAGCGAAGACTTACACAATCTTGCTTTTTTCTGGCTCAGATGTATATAGTCGAAATTAAAGTAGTTCTTGGAGTGTTCAAACAACAAAAATTCATCTACGCAAACTATGCATCAATCTGCATTGTGATAAAATATTTGAAACCAAGGCAACATACGCTCTTTTATGGCTTAGAAGAACACGTACTAGCGAGAAGAGACGAGGGAATACTTGGAGTGTTCGAAACGATATATATTTGGAAAATATATGAATAAAGATGCATTATCCTAAAAAAATATACGCCTAAATAAAAGCTTCAAACAATGTTTCCTAAAATCAATGAACCATAGTGCGTTGATTGAAAAACTGGATACTGCTCTTTTATTTAGTTTGCCCCTGGAATGTTAGTGGTCAAATTTGCATTTGCTCTTTTATATCGAGTATGTACTTGAAGTACTTGAAAAAAAATTTCGTCGTAAATAAAAAAATCTGCGATGGTGAAGAATATCAAAAACTTAGAAAGACTGTGATCTTTTATGTTTCAGAAGAAACAAGTTTGCGAGAAGATTAAAATGATTTCTTGGAGTGTTCAAGAGATTTTCTTCGAAATATCTGGGAAAAAAAATATGCCAGGCAAATGTGTTGTAAAAGCTATGGAAAAATTCTTATTAACCGAAAGTTTTCGAGACTGAAACAACCAGAAGCTTTTGCGATTGAGAACTAAGGCTATGTGCGAAACCAGTTCGGGAATGCTCGAGAAAAAAATTCTTCGAAATATTTTTGTAGCGATCTGCTTTGATAAGTAATGTCTTAGAGAAAAGCCTTTTATTTTATTGTTTTTATAAAAATGGATGTTTGTAACAAGAGTCGAGAGAATACTTGGCGTGTTCGAGAGAATACCAAGATTATTCAAGAAAAAAGGAGTAGGAGTATTTGAGAGAATACTTGGAGTAAAATTGCAAATTTTGACCATGAATATTCCACTCCGAGTATTCGAGAAAATACTCCGAGTGTCCGAGAAAATACTCCGAGTGTTCGAAAAAATACTCCGTTCATTCGAGAGAATGCTTGGAGTATTTGAGAGAATACTTGGAGTATTCGAGAAAATACTTGGAGTATTCGAGAATATACTTGGAGTATTCCAGAGAATACTTGGAGAATTTGAGAGATTACTTACAGTATTCAAAAGAATACTTGAAGTATTCGAGAAAATACTTGGAGTATTCGAGAATATACTTGGAGTATTCCAGATAATACTTGGAGAATTTGAGAGATTACTTACAGTATTCAAAAGAATACTTGGAGTAATCGAGAAAATACTTGGAAACACTTGGAATAGTCGAGGGAATACTTCGAGTATTCGAGAGAAAACATGGAGTGTTCAAGAGAATACTTGGAGTATTCAAGAGAATTCTTGAAGTAATAGGTAGAGTACTAGGAGTATTCGAGAGATTACTCCGAATGTTTGAGAAAATACTCCAATTATTCGAGAGAATACTTCAAATATTCGAAAGACTACTTATAGTATTCGAGAGAATACTTGGGGTAATCGAGAAAATGCTTGGAGTAATCGAGAAATTACTTGGAGTATTCGAGGAAATACTTGGAATAGTCGAGAGAATAGTTTGAGTACACGAGAGAATACTCCAGGTATTTAAGAAATACTTGGAATAATCGAGAGAATACCCGGAGTATCAAATAAAATAAAAAGAGTATTCGAGTGAATGCTGGAAGTGTTCGGTAGAATACTTGAAATGCTGGAAAAAATACTTAGAATTTTCGAAAGAATACTAGGGAGGTGCGAAAGTGTACTTGGATTCTTGTATAAACTCCATTTTTTCATAATAATCGAGCTTCCATCTATAAATTAAGCACAAGTGTTTGCATTCATTTCGTAACTGTGGCAACTGTAGGGCGAATGAAGCTGCCCTAAGTCGATTAAACATGTCTTAGATTGATGTGGTATCATAGGGGAAGAAAATGTCTAAACGTGAGTCTGATGGAAGACTGCCACTTATACATAACCTAGACTGATATGGGTCAATACGCATTAATCGTTGTAAGAGAAATCTTCTCTCTGCTCTTTTAGGGAATGCTTCAGGAATCTTTATAATAATGTCGGTGGGTAAATGCTCAGTACACACCAGACAACATCGTCCCCCACTTTGAGGATATATAAGTTCCTCACCATCTCAACTTAACGCCTACATACTGGTTTCAAGTTAATTTAATATTTCACTTACATCCCCCTAGTCTAACACTTTCTTAGCTCTTTGATCGCCCTGGAGACTACATATGTAGGGATGAGTGTACAACATATCGTAAAAATAATGCCTCAAAGGTTTACGTGTTCAGAGATTTTTATTTTATTTTGTTTGAATTATTAATGAGCTGCTGATCTGAACGCAGCAGTGATGATGAATGGCTGCCTCTTAAGAAAATAAAATGACTCGTTCAGCATATCATCACCTACCTGCCACTTAGGCCACAATATCGGTTTGAAACCTGCACGAGTTAATACAAAACAGCAACAGCAACAACAATAAAGCTAATTGTAGGTATCTCTCTACACATGGCTCATGTTGGAGGTGATGGTGGCGTTTTGTGTTTGCAATGCATTTAGATGAGGATCAGCAGTAAACTCTTTGCTGGTGGTTGCCTCCCTGATAACCTTGCCAGCAAGCCAACCAGCCAGCCAGGCTGTTTGTTTGTTATTTTACGTGCCAACTACGCCCACTGAATTGTCTGTCCTTCCCTGCATTTTATATGGGATCTTTCTCTTGTCTAAACTAAGTTTGTCTGTCTATGCGTTTCTGTTCATCAAAGACCTGGGTGTTTGTTGTTTGGCATATGTTACCAATTTTTGATGTTCGGTTTTGTGGTGAGTATACAAATTGCCTTAAGGATCATAATTCTGGGGTTTGTACGCTGCAGCTTAGTTCCTCTTATTGGGTATATTGTTTATTTGTTTGTTTGGCAAGCTTGTTAACCTGAATAATAGCCTAAAGGGTTTGAATAAGCCTATATATGTCCGTCTGTCTGCCCGTCTGTCTTTGGGCCAGACGCATGAGAAGTTCTTTTTTTGATGATCGTGAGAGAACAGGTTTCCTTGTGGCCCAGAGCCAAGGTAAAAAACAAAAGCAAAAGTAAGTAACTCATTTACGGTGTCTGCAGAAGGAGGACATGCTTCCAATTTTAAAGGTGCCAAAAATTAGGTAAAATATTTGGCCAAAAACCAAACAGCAAACTTTGGGGATGGGGAAAAATTTCTATGCAGACAAACGGTAGGAATTTTTGTAAGCATAAACTAAACATAAATTCAGAATTTCAGTAAACAGTCTCATCAAACAAACAAAAAAAAAACACTTTTCATCAATAAAAATCAATGTTAGCTAAAAAATATTAAGACAAAAAATACATAAAATAAAGTAAAAAATTTAAATATAAATTAAAAAAAAGAAAACAAAAAAAAATTAAACCAAAAATCCAAAAATCATTAAATGTATAGTGTTGCTTCACAATTAGTTACTTTGACTGCTTTCAATGTTTAAAAAAGGGTTTTGAAAAAGTTCTATTTAACCGTTACCAACATAGTAAATTGAAAACGTCATTGTCCATAGCCGCAGCTTAAGGTGCTGACTGACCTCCATAGAACACCACAACACACTCACACCCCAATAGTGACCTCATCTAGTACACTCTTTCTCTCGCACATATCAGTCACATCTCGCACTCTTACGACTAATACTCCGCCTATGGCTTTGCATTCACACAAATAATGGATGCTTAAGAAAAGAGCAACAACAATTTCCTGTGTTTCTGCTTCTTTTATTGAAACTTAATTCCCCATTTTCATGGATTTTCTTTTCGGAAAATTTATTTTCATATATATTCTGCACATATCTGGAAAAATATTTTTCGATTTATGCCAATTTCACGCACATCGTGGTCTCACCTAAATAGTGATACTCTTTCTCTCGCAACATTTGTTTCTCTTACTCTCACTAATACTTCCACATATGGCTTTGCATTCACGCCAGCTATGATAAATGAGGTACTTTTGTTGTTTGAAAAGTACCAAAGTATAGAAAACAACCAACCACAATTTGCTGTTTTTATGCTTCTTCTTATTTTATTAAAAAAAATTCCTCATTTTCTTGGCATTTCTTTAAGGAAAATTAGTTTTCATATATATTCGTCGTTTCTTTGGAAAAATATCTTTCGATTGATGCCAATTTCCATTCAACCGTTTGGCCGTAATATATATCACAAAATCGGCTTTACAAAATCCTTGGCCGTGTAATAATATTTAGTAATAAATAAATTTTTTTAATCAATTAAATTTAATTATTATCTTTATCAACGCCCTGAAGGTATTTCTGGTAGCTTCCACTTCCCTTCCCTTTTCCTTTATGAATATAAATTATTATACCCACTACCCTAGGATAGGGTGTATATTCATTTAGTCATTCCGTTTGCAACATATCGAAATATCAATTTCCGACCCTGTAAAGTATCTAAATTTCGGATCGTCGTAAAATTCTAAGACGATTTAGTGATGTCCGTGTGTCAGTCCGTCTGTTGTAATCACTCTAGAGCCTTCAAAAATTGAGATATTGAGCTGAAATTTGGCATAGATACGTTTTTTTGTTATGCACGCTGGTTAAGTTCTTGAATGGGCCAAATCGGACCATATTTTAATATAGCTGCTATATAGACAGATTTTCCGATAAAGTGTCTAATGACCATAAAAACTTTATTTTTCATCTGATTTTGCTAAAATTTGAAACAGTGAGTAGTTTAAGGCTTCCTCACAACTGACTCAAATATGTTTTAGATCGGACTATATTTAGATATAGCTACCATATAGACCGATCTCCCGATAAAGGGTCTGAAGCCCTTAAAAGCTTTATTTATTTATAAACACAGTGGGTTATTTTAAGCCTCCCAATACTTGACTTAAATATGGTTCAGATCGGTCTGAAGGCCATAAAAGCTTTATTTATTACCCGATATCTCTGAAATTTAAAACAGTGGGTTATTTTAAGCCTCCCAATACCCGACTTAAATATGGTTCAGATCGGACTATATTTAGATATAGTTGTCATATAGACCGATCTCCCGGTAAAGGGTCTGAAGGCCATAAAAGCTTTATTTATTACCCGATATCGCTGAAATTTAAAACAGTGGGTTATTTTTAGCCTCCCGACATCTAACCAAATTATCGTTCCGATCGGACTATATTTAGATATAGCTGCCATATAGACCGATCTGCCGATAAAGGGTCTGAAGGCCATAAAAGGTTTATTTATTAACCTATATCGCTGAAATTTAAAACAGTGGGTTATTTTAAGCCTCCCAACATCCGACCCAAATAGGGCACAGATTGGACTATATATAGATATAGCTACCATATAGACCGATCTCCCGATAAAGGGTCTGAAGCCCATAAAAGCTTTATTTTTTAACCGATTTCGTTGACATTTGAAACAGTGAGTTATTTTTAGCCTTCTGACACCCGATCTAAATATGTTTCAGATCGGACTATATTTAGATATAGCTGCCATATAGACCGATCTGCCGAAAAGTGTCTGAAGCCAATAAAAGCTTTATTTTTTAACCGATTTCGCTGAAATTTGAATCAGTGAGTTTTTCTGAGCCTCACGATATCCGACCTTAATATGGTTCCGATCGTTTTATAATTGGATATATCTGCCAAAAAGAACAATATTTTGTTCTACAAAATTGATATATATATATTAGACCACTCAATGTCCGTGCCAAATTCGGGTCCTTAAATTATCCAATTTTCACCGGATTGTGACGAAATTTACATATATACCCGAGGTAGTGGGTATGCAAAGTTCGGCCCGGCCGAACTAAATGTCTTTTTACATGTTTTTTATATCAACTTGTGAGCCAAAAAAAAAATTAAAATTTGTTGCTAAATCCAATGATATCTGTTTATAATAAAACCCTCACATTGACCTTTGAAAAAATAACAACACTTTTATACTAAAAAACTATGTAAAATTTTTTAATTTTCCCAACTTTTAGTTGTTTCATAAACTAAACTCTGGCTCACAACTAATGATACACCATCACAAAACAGTGGCTAGCAATACAGAATTTCTATAATCCTCTGCTTCCTCTTCCCAAATATTTAGCTAACAGCTGTTGTTTACAAAACGAAACAAACAACAAATGAAGCGCCAGAGGAAGAGCATTAACCGACCAAACATTTTTGTATGCCTAGCTGCTAGGAACTTAAACCGCAAAAAAGGATGCATGCAACCGACATACGCATGTCTGTACCAATCCATGTGTATGCATAGAGGTGTATGTGTGTGTGCATTTGTGCCGGTGAATGTTAAGTGTTTGTTTTTGAACATTATGTGGAAAAATATACGGGTTAATGTCTGGATGCGGCCGGCACCTTGAATGCAACTGACGTTTTTTTGCACGCAAACACTTTTATTAACCAAAACAAAAGCAAAAAAAAAAAACATGCTCTCGCTATTCACTCAAAACATTGTTGCTGGGGCTGTCACAATTCAGTGGCTGACAATAACCTGCATAATGGGGTATTAACGGGGCTATACAAAACAAAAACACAACAACAACAACAAGCCAGCAATAGGAACAAAATTAATAAATACACATGCACAGATATTAATGCTGCTATTATAATGGCAGGTAGTTTAGAAAGTATAGAATTTGTCAAGGCATATTAGTTGGAATATGCTAAAATACCTAGTAATAAGAGCAAACTTGGCTTGCAGTGAAGCTTAAAAGTAAGAAATAAAGATTTTTATCCTACACCAATATGGTTCGAAATCAAAATCATGTAATGTTGCCTTAGACCCAGACCCAGTCTTCAAGCCTCTTACAATGAACTTGAATCCTTTCCTCTTCTTTCTAAAAAAGTTCCCCAAAAATATCCCCCCACGTATTTCGGATATCTTCAAAAAGCTTTAATTTCTCAAAGTCTTCTTTGAGGTATATACCCCCCATTCTCATCCAGCACAAGAAAAAAAGAAATTTATAGCTTTTCCCTTATTAAACCAAAACGACCGACTAAACAAACGACCAACAGTTAGACAGTGCAAAAGAGACAACGTGAACGGCAGTCCAGGCACTTTGTTTGATTGAAAAACTTTCAATTCTGTGTAATGAGCAAATTATGTTTTTCCTTTCAAGTTTTGTCGTTTCGCATTTTGCTGGTGTCCTTTGTGATGATATTTTATCGTTTTCGGCTGTTTTGCTGAAGTGCCAGCGTATGTGTGTGTGGTGTGTTTGCTTGCGCTTTGTGTGATTTTTCTTGTTGTCCAGAAACGATCATAAACAGAAGACCACAGCTTCAGCGCCAGCATGGGGTACACTTATCGACAGGTATTAAAAGAAGATTATTGCCAAGGCGCTCGCTCCACCATATAAGAAGGCAGCAGTGAGATCTACGCCAACGTTACTGCATGTTACACACACGCTACAATTCTTCTGGAGCTTTGTGTGTGGGCTATTTAGCCACGCGGTTTGCGGTGCTTGCTTGATGTTGCTGCTAACTCGCTGACGCTGTTGAGGTTCATACGCGCAGCACATAATCAAATTCATTCACCACCAAAACAATGCCAATAAGTTTTGACCATCGTAAAGGCCACCATAAGTAGTAGGGGGGAGGGGGGGAAGAGAAATGTTCAACCTGGGGCTTGGTGGTGTCCAGGATATCATCGCTCGCTGTTTGCTGCGAATTTATGATTCGCAACATAAAAAGATGGCAGATTGTTCCCAAGAACATCTTGGCCTCATCTATGTTCGTTTGTTTTATTCTCTCTTCTCCGAGTTGGTATGGGGGGGATAACACATACTTTGGTGTCACACTTTTTCTTTGTTTTCCTGGGCAAGGCACCAGCTGGGTGTGTAAATTCGTTGGCATTGCTGTTAGAATGCCCACAAGGATGTTTTGTGTTTTTTTTTTTGTTTTTGGCCATATAAATGACCCCCTCTCTCACATTTCCTTGGCAGTTTTGTTGTTGCTGTTGTTGTTTTCGTTGTCTATGCTGCAGATATTCTTTTGGCCAATTCAAGGAACTTGTTTGTCTTTTTGGCTTACATTACCACCACTCTTGAGATAAGCTGTTAGTTGGATGTTCGTACATGTCCTGGCGTTGATATGATGTAACTGGTCACAACAATTTCCAATCGAATAAGTTCGTCATTTGGTATCCTCTTTGGCATAGACATGCGCAAACGGCGTATATATGTACAGCAAAGGCCAGGACAGGGGCCAACAAGCCCTACTACCATGGCTGGCATAGCATGCCATTTATCCCTCCATCCATTCATACTTATACTTAGATACATAAGTATATATAAACAGATTATGTACACAAATTCGTGTGTATACATACAGATTACTAACACTATACACAGATTAAACGGAGAGCAGTGAACGAAATGAGAAAAAAAAACACCAACACCAACAACAACAACCAACCAACCAACGAATATACAAAAAGGAAGTGGGACCCAGCAGACGGACAAATATGCAATGGACACTGCGACAAATTCTGCACTTTGAGAGCCATTTAGAAGTTTGAACGCCTAGTAGGCTATGGCAGTTCCTGGTATTCGTATTTGGCAACATCTATCAGAGTTACTGCATTGGAATTGAGTGACCAAACTACAACAGCAGCAACAACAATTGAACACAAAAGTATGGCACACAAACATAGATTGACAAAAAACAAACAACATTGAAGAACTTCAACAAAGTCTTGAAGGGTACACACTCCTTTTCGGGAATAAGTTGTCACTCATTCATTAGGGAATTCATTTCATTATACAGTGTATCATAAAAGTTGTCGTCAAATCGTATGAAATCTTAAAAAAAACGTTGTACTTTTGAATGAAGAAAAAATAATCCATGACATAGGATTCTTTCACATCATACGGAAATTGCTTCAGATATAAAAATAGAAAATCTCATTTAAAACGTGGTCGCAGAAACGCTGATGATAACCTCGAAATGACAGGCAAATTGCAGATTTGCAAATGCAAATTTTGCCCATGAACATTCCACTAAGGAACAGGGGCAAACTTCTCACATATCAATGAGTGCAGTCCGATTCAAGTGTAAGCTCAATGATAAGGAGCCTCCTTTTTATAGCCGAGTCCGAAAGGTGTGCCGCAGAGCGACACCTCTTTGGAGAGAAGTTTTACATGGCATGGTACCTCACAAATGCTGCCAGCATTAGGAGGGGAAAACCACCGCTGAAAATTGTTTCTGATGGTCTCGCTAGGATTCGAACCCAGGCGTTCAGCGTCATAGGCGGACATGCAAATCTCTGCGAAATGGTGGCATCCTACATAGGAACAACCAAAGCACAAAGGTTTGCATGTCTGACTATGATGTTGAATGCCTAAATTTGAATTCTGTCAAAAATACTAAAAAGATTTTTTTCGTCTGTCCATCCGCATGTCATAATTGCGCCACAATTAAAGCCACCAATTTGAAATTGGATTGGAATTGTAAATAGGTCAAATCGGGCAATGATTAGATATAGCTCCCATATAAACTCAAACTCTAAAAAAAAAACGTCCTCGACTGTCGCAGATCTCTCTTCTAGATGGCTGAACAGTTCAAAGTTCATCCTGTTCACTGGATGCCGGATCACAGAGATATCCCAGGGAGTTATAAAGCAGACCAGCTTGCGAGACTACGAACTATCTTGCACATTCCATGAGAACTGGAATCCCTTAGTATGTCTTTAGCGATATGTTATCTAAGTCTGTAATCTAACCATCTGACATTCTATAATGTAATCTAATAACAGATGGTCACAAAGGGGTATTCGGAACACTCCAAAATTATGTGGCCCAATCTATACTTCAAGAGGTCTACCGTTTTGCTGTTACTGGTCGTTTTGTTCATCATGACAGGTCACTGTCAGATCGGTAAACATGATGACAGACTGAAAGTTGCAAGCAAAGAAATTTGCTGAAGGTGTGAGAACGTCGAGGAAGTAGAGACTATACAACATCTGCTGTGTGTTTGTCCCTACTGGCAGTAAGAAGGAGTTCCACTTTAAGTTCTCATTTCTTTGAGTACATGTCTGACGCATATAAAAATTCGCAAGTTGTTGGGCTTTTAGAAGCGATCTAGTTGAATCAACGGTAGGAACTAGAACCCATCCTCCTTCTCATATTCCTGTGGTATCACAATAGACTAAAACGTCTAAGTGAGTCTGAATGGTAGATTTCCACTTAAACCTAAGCTAACCCCTCATATAAAGCGAACTCCCTATACTATAATTGGCGAACCTCTAGAGAACTAAATTATTATCTCATTCGTGTGATTGTCACAGGATGATGCTATGATCTTCAAGAGCTGTGCCAAGTGTGGTCCCAATCGCTCTATAACCTGATATAGCTCCAATATATACGGATTTTTCGACTTTACTTCTTGAGCCTCTAGAGGGCGCAATTTTTATACAATGTGGCTGTAACTTTGTACGATTTTCCGAATAGGTCCAAAACCTGATATACCTCCCATATAAATCGATTACCTGCTAATTTGACGAATCTTAGCACGTTGACTATTTCGATAACCACCAATAGCTGTACCAAGTATTATCCCATTGGGCCCATAACCTGATACAGCTACCATATAAACCGTACTCCTGACTTTAATGCATTAGCCTCTAGAGGGCGCTATTATTACAGTATTTGATTCAAATTTTGCACGATGGCATTCCACTTCCATCATCTTCGACTTCGCTGAAATTTGGGACGTTATGTTATTTTAGGCTCCTGACATCTTTGTTTAAACTGGTCCAGAACGGTCCAGATTTGAATATAGCTGCAGTATAGACCTATCTCTTAACTTAAGGTTTTTGGGCCTATAGAAGGCGCATTGATTGTCCGCTATCGCTGGAATTTTGTAGTGTGAGTTGTATTAGGCTCCTCGATATTCTTGTTTTATTTGCTCCAGTTCGGTCCAGTATTGGATATAGCTGTCGTATAGACCGATATCCTGGTTTAAGGTTTTAGGGCCATCAAAGGCGCAATTATTGTCCGATTTCGGTGAAATTTGGGACAGTGAGTTTTGTTAGGTCCCTCGACATCCTTTTTTAATTTGGTTCAGATCGGCCCGGATTTGGATATAGCTGCCATATAGACCAATTTCTTGATTTAAGGTCTTGGGCCCATAATAGACGCATTTATTGAAAAATTTCTCAGAAATTTGCTATAGCGAGTTATGTTAAGGTCCTTGATATGCCTGTTCAATACGGCCAATTAGGCACAAGGGGATGTATTAGGCCCCCCAATATTCGTACCGAGTATGGTTAAGACTTGTCTACATTTCCATATAGACCGATCTCCCAATTTAGGGTCTTGAGCCCAAAACAGGCGTAGTTATTGTCCGATTTCATTGAAATTTGGTATACAGAGTTTTGTTATTCCCCTCGACATCTCTGTTTAATATGGCCTAGATCGCTTCAGATTTGAATGTGGCTGCCATATATATCGTTTTCCCGATTTAATGTTTTAGGCCCCTAAAAGGTGAATTTATTAATCGATTTCGCTGAAATTTGGTACAATGAGTTTTGTTAGGCCCTTTGACAATCGTACCGAATATGGTCAAGATCGGGCTATATTTAGATATAGCTGTCATATATACTGATCTCCCATTTTAAGTTCTTGGAACAATAATATCACGTTTATTACTCGATTTCGCTGAAATTTGACACAGTGGGCTGTATTAGGCTCTTCGATATTTGTGTTCAATATGGTTCAGATCGGTATATATTTGGATAAAGCTGGCATAAACATAAACCAATCTCCCGATTTAAGTTCTTAGCCCCAGAAAAAGTGAATTTTTAACCAATGAAATCGGTACAATGAATTGTGTTTACCATTACATTACATAACCTTCCTGAATATGGTGGAGATCGGACTATATTTAGATATAGCTGCTATGGGTTTATAAGTTATACATTATTCACCGTATTATGACGACAGGTGATTTATATATACATCCGAGGTGCTGGCTATCCAAAGTTCAGCCCGGCCGAATTTAATGACTTTTTACTTGTATCACTTCAAATAGTTCATAACTTGATATAGCTCCCATATAAATCGACCTACCAATTATACATTTTGAGCGTCTAGAGCGCGTTGTTAATATCTGATTAAACTTAAAATTTCCCTGATGATTTCTCCTAAAACTTCCAACAGAAGTCGTGTGTCCGGTTCGATTCCATACAAACCGATCTCTCTATTGTTCTTCATAAGCCTCTAGAGAGCCGTAATTATTATAAGATTTGGCTGAAAATTTCTTTGATGATTTCTCCTATGACCTACAACATCGACCTGCGAGTATGGTCCATATCAGTTCATAACATGATATAGCTTCCATAAAAACCAATCTCCCAATTTTACTTCATGAGCTTCTAGAGGGCGCAATTCGTATCGGTTTTGGCTGAAATTTTGCATGTAGATTTCTCTTAAGACCTTCAACTGCTGTACCAAACATGGTCCGAATTGGTTGATAACATGATATAGCTCCCATAAAAACCTTTTCTTCCTTCTTAAGTCTCTCAACCCAAGGAAGGGAGGGGGCAATTGTAATATCAAAGTTAGTATGTGATAGAAACTGAACGAGGCCACCGTAGCGCAGGGGTTAGCACGTCCGCCTATGACGCTGAACTCCTGGGTTCGAATCCTGGCGAGAACATTAGAGAAAAATTTTCAGCAGTGGTTATTTTGTAATGATACAACATATCTTAGTGTGTGAACGGCCTCAATATGAATGTGAACACCCCTTTTGTCAATAGCATATGTACCACATATGATCAAAGAGCTGAGTTAACATATGTTTAGTATTGTTGTTGATTTTTAATGATTAGTTTGTAAGAATAGACTAAGTACCGTCAAATGAAATATGTATATAAGGACGATGAAATGAAAATAAAGGGCAGAATTGAAACAGAGCCTAAACCGGCTTTACAGCTTCATAAAACTAAGCTATATTAGATTGAGCTTCCTTTTATTTTTGCATAGGTACCTATTTGTGGCTGCAAAGACGAAACCATATTTTTGTGCCAGTGGCGTTGTTAAGCGCCGGCAGGATAGTTAGGCAGGCCTTAATGAAGACCACGCAGTTTAAAAGTGCCGACGAACCCTACAATTTCCTTCTAATGCTGCCAACAATTGTGTGTGGCATAGTACCCGAGCATGCCACGTAAAAACTTCTCCTCAAAGAGGTGTCACACTGTGACATGCCCTTCGGACTCGGCTGTAAAAAGGTGGTCCCTTATCATTGAGCATAAAACTTCAATTGGACTGCACTCATTGATATGTGAAAAGTTTGCCACGTGAAAACTTCTCCCCAAAGAGGTGTTACACTGTGCCATGCCGTTCGGACTCGACTATAAAAAGAAGGTCCCTTATCATTGAGCTTAAACTTGAATAGGACAGCACCCATTGATATGTGAGAAGTTTGTCCCTGTTTCTTAATGTAAAGTTCATGGGCAAATTTGCAATTGCAGGAACTGAACCCAAGACGCAGCACTGGCACTACAAATTCTCTGCAAGCTTAGCTACCGAGGTGCTTATATACAAAAGACTATCTAATGACAAATTCCTGGCAATTTTATACATAGTTCACATTTTGTTACAAAATATGCTTTTATAAATTCTTCTGGTCACTTTTGAGCCCCACTGTTTACAGATATAACAGTACACACGCTTATTACCCATTCACTTGGTTACACTTGAAGTTTTATTGTCGCGCCACACTGCAAAAGCATTACTCTGGCCACACTAAATGTGTCGAGTGAGAAGTAAAGTGTTAACTTGGAGCTGTAGTACTACTGCTGGCACATTCAATACTCAGTTGATCAACTACTTCATAAGAGCACCAGTTCCCACCTCCCAGACCAGCAGCATTGGTTGCTCTCATACATATTTTTGTAACTCTTAAAATGTTGAATTATGGTCTACTCGTATATGGTGATGGTGATATGTACAATACATGAATATATGGAGTGTGGTGTATGGTGTGGTACATTCGAATGCAGCAACATATGAATATGCGTTGTGATTGTGTAAATTTTTATTAATATTTAGATTAATTTCCAACTAAACAAAAAAAAACACAAAAAACAACCAACAACAACAAGAAGAGAACCAACATCATACCGCACCACCATTAAAATGTGAAACAAAAACAAAACACAAATATTTGAGTTCCAAGAAAACATTGTTCATATCGACCACTGAATACATAATTGGAGAACATAAATATAACACCAAGCAGCAAGAGGTGTACGAAACGTACTAGCAACACCAGAGTCGCCGGGCCCGAGTTGCCGCCCGCCGCCACTCTATGAATAAGGAGTGAAAACAAAAATTATGGAAACCCACTGAAGAACAGCAAATACACAGCGAGACGGACGGACGGATGGACAGACGGAAAAGCAGTCGGGTGGATGGCTATTTCTTATGGGAGTTATGCTCAGGTTCCAACGCCGCCAACTAATAGTGACGAACAGCGTTTATTTGGTGTTCGCTTGAATTCAACAACAGCTAGCTGCTGCTCAACGATTTGTTGAGCTGTTTGTAGTACTCGACACAGCGTTATGACAGCAGCAGCGAAGCAACACAACGCAAACAATTGCATCAAGCATACAAATCACGTCAGTCAGTTTCATTGCAACAAGGCATAGCCCCAGCCTGCTGGAATCGAGGGACACTGTGGGATGGGATGGATGTATGCATGCATGTATGAATGTATGGCCTAAAAAGTACTTAATGTGCTGGGTAATAACTTGGTGTTGTATGCTTTTGATTGGAGGCAATAAATTGATTTTAATTCTATTAAATCATATTCTTCTTATTTTATAGCCCTCAAAATAAAAAAAAAACACTTAAAAGGCAAGGCCACTAAGCACCTCAAGAGATTTAAGATTTAAATTGTAGCCACTGAAAAAGATTTCTAAAAAAAATCCCAAGTCCCTCTTAAAATCCCTTAGTTCGTTTAAGTGCCACAATTTATATGCTCAGTCATAGTAAACTTGCCACTTGTTGCAAAGGCACGTTCTCAAGGCTTATTAATTGTGGCGTTAAAAGTAAGTACTGGGTTTTTTTTGTTTTATTTTTTCCCCCCCTCTTTATATATTTCTCACTCCACGTTGTATAGTAAGCAACCATCCCATAGTTTGTGTAGATTAATAGCAACCCAACTCTACCATAGCACCACCATACATAATTGTTGACCATCAATATGCGAGTAGTTGCCATAAAAATGGCCACTTTTAGCAATTTTACCAAGTCGGTGACAAAAATCAAAGCAAACACCCGACGGCGCACCTATTTGGTATGCAAAAATGCGCGCCACAATGTCTCTCAAAGCCGTTTACACCACATATAACCACTATAGGGTATTCAATTTAAACACTACTTTCCTCCTACCGCCCCTCTTTGCCGCAACGATTATGCCATTGCCGCCCCTTGTCGGTCCTTAACAATTATACTGGTGCCGAGTACGTTATGGTTGTAACTTGACTCCACCCTCTCTCTCTCTCACTCTTGCAGTGCTAATTTTTTTTAATTTATTCTATTGTAGGCTATGGTGATCTGGCAAAACAAAAATCCATTAAATTCCCATTTATTTTAATAACCCATTGGGAAGCGTTGGCCAAAGCAAAGTACCTGGAAGGCCTTGATATATAAAATGAGTAAAAGTTTTATAAGACTTTCAAATGGGCCTGTGTACTTCGCAACACAACAAAAGGGCTTTTTGCAAATTTGACTTTTACGCTGATTTTGTGGCAGCAAAGCGATTTTCGCACTTATCCCTAATGTAATTGAAGATCAAAAAGTGACAGTTTCCGATTTGCCTATCTCTCACAGAATTGGCTCTTAAGTATAATTTTCGCTCACATATTTTATTACTTGTTATGTGAATATATGAGCAACAAAATGAGTTTTCTTCTATTCCGCACGAAAATTTTTTATGTGTGTTTGACAACTTAAGGAAGACTTATTTTTTGATTTTTATTTTCTGTGGCTGGTAAGGGAAAAAATTTTAATGAAAATGTCCATTAAATGAAATTCGCGCTTAAAGGATTGGCCGTTAAAAAAATTTTTTGTATAAAGAATAGGAAAGAAATGCACTACAGTCGAAACCGCATAACTGTAATACGCTTAAGTGAAAAATTCCGCTTAAGCGAAACTTTATGGAAAGACCCATTCATTTTTTGTGTTATTCAATGCAATTGAATTCGCTTAAGCGCAGAGGTATGACAACCATATAATCAGGTATGACAACCATATAATAATACAAAAAGTTGTTGCACTGCGGCACGCCAGATAATCAATCAAATTCGCATATTTTAATATTTCGCTATTGATTGTCTCTGACTTTTAAAGAGTTCTACTGATCAGTGCTCTTTTTCAACTCCATTTATTTCGAAAATACTAGTATTTTACATAAAAATTCGCTTTCACTTATGATTATATCGCTTAACTGGAAATTAACGTCACTTATCCCAACTACGCTTAACTGAATGTAACGGATAAGTGAAACCCAATTAAAGAAGGTGCATCTCAATTTTTTTTATTATATATTTTTAAAGTCACCTTTATCGTCCGATTTCGCTAAAATTTGGGACTGTGAGTTGTGGTAAGCCTCTTAACATTCTTGTTCACTTCGGCCCAGGCCGCACCAGATTTAGATATAGCTGCCTTATAGACTGAACTCTCGACTTTGAAGGCCGGGCATAGAGTAAAAGTTGGTTATTAAATTGGGGGCCAAGAGTGGGGAACGAGCCCAACCTCAAATAACACAGAAAAAAAACACCAAAACAAGGATGTAGGTTGACTAAGACAATATGTGATTCAAATGAAAGGTGTTTGGAATTGGGACCAAGTATCGGATCGTCGCCAATACCCCTGCGGGGGCTTGACGAAACAATATGGGAACTAATTGAAAGCACTTTGAGTACAATTCTGATATTTGAATTTGTTGAAAATAGAATGACATTTTATACTCGAATATACCGCAATTTATGCTGATAAATTCCCTTTGAACATGGGAACCTTCCCTAAAACTTCCCCTCATTGTTGCCTGATTCAATTTAAGCCGAGTGCCAATGGCATACCAATACCGACCTTTCTTTTGCTTTCTTTTGGAGAAAAATATTCAACTAAACATTCAACAAGACCACCGTAGCGCAGAGATTGGCAGGTCCGGCTATGACGCTGAACGTCTGAGTTCGAATACTGCGGAGAAAATCAGAAAATACTTTCAGTAGTGGTAAACCCCTCCTAATGCTGGCAACATTTGTGAGGTACTATGCCATGAAAAAAAACTTCTCCCCAAAGAGCCAAGCCGTTGGGACTCACTTATCAAAAGGAGGCCCCTTATCATTGAGCTAAAAACTTGAATCGTACAACAATCATTGATATGTGAGAAGTTTTCCTCTGCTCCTTAATGGAATGTTCATGGACAAAATTTGCATTTGCAAACTTTCAACAAACTCTCAAAAAATTCCTCCTCTTTTTTCTCAGTGTATACAAATATTTGGATTTAAAAAAAATAATAATAATAACAATATCTTCAACATATCAAACAAGTTTTAAAACATTTAATGATAGTCGTAAGTACACATTTTGGTAATGGCACGTTCCAACCACATAAATGCTCTTTTTATGGACAAAAACCTTTAGCGAACATGTTTTCCCCAAAAACTTTGATTTCCTTTTTAAGAATGGTCTAAAGTCCAATTGCAATTCATTACAAAATGTTGAGCTATAACAGGCCTAGCTTTAAGATTATTTTAAATTAGAAAATCAAAATTACAAAATAGCCGCCACACACAATGCTGGCAGTGAGTGTGGTCTCTTCGTTGCTGTGACTTTGGGCCCCTTGAAAAATTCAAATAATAATAATGGTAATGAGGAGCTCAGCTTGGGCGGAAGTCCACTTTAAAACACCTCTAATTGCAACCAAATAGGGCCATGTAATTATTTGACAAAGAAATAGGAAGGGAAATCAAGTGGTAAAATTAGCATGTAATAACAAAAATTTACAAAACACTTGGGCGAACACTGCAGTTAGCTGGGGGACCCGTATTGTCAAAATCTACAGCTACAACCTTTCAGCTCTTAAGTATTCGTAAAGCGTTTAATGCTAAATGTCGCCTTTAATTAGGCCGTTATCAGTTATCAAACGCCAGCTAGAGGGAGCTCGCTAAGTAAACCTTTGTCATGTGTGGTGGCCCGGGTTGATGGTTGGCGGTTTTTCTTAGAAAATGGATTTCGATATGTCGCTTCATTTTGTGCCCAAATTCGCTAAACAAATTTGTTTGTGGAAAAAATCAAATTTCACTTAGGCTAAGCGTGAATTTGCCACGAGACAAAATCATTGGGGCAGATAATCAATCGGCGCAAAGCGTAAAGCCACATATCAAATTGGGATGGATGGATGGACGGTTTGTTTGTTGGCTGTCTTCTAATAGTAGTGCCAGTCTTAGGAGAATACCAACACGAGACAGATTAAAGGAAGAAGGTTCGTTGAGGTTCATGCCAAAAACAAAGACTTAAGCCAACGCCAAGCTATCAGTCCCTTTTGTGTAGCTGAAGCTCTCTGTCTGTCTGTCCCCCATTGGCACCCAAATCACAAATTGTTGTTGTTGCTGCTCTTGCCTGTGTCGTTGTCGGGGGGATCGAAGCATACAATTCTTATTATCTATAACCGCCTCTCAGCCCAAAACTGTTTGCTGTTCTTTGTGGCAACTCAGTCAGCCAGGCAGGCAGGCAGGCACACTCTAAAGCACGCAATGTCTTTGCATCAAAGGCGACTGCGTTAGTTGCTTGACGCCGTTGCCGCCGCCGTTTTCATTGTCGCATTCGTCGACGTCTTCGTCGTCGTCGTCTTTGTTGCTTCATTGTCGCAAACTTTGATGTGTCATCGAGCATCTAGGAAATGTTTATCAAATTCATTGAACCACTTTCATTAGTTTTGACATCTTTTGCTTTCTTAGTTTTCGGTTAAGATGCCTTCCTATGGCGCTGCCGCCTGGCGAAACTTCTTGGTCTCCGCTGGCTTTAATTTTTTTTGTTTCGCTTTTTTTTTTGTTTTTGTTTTTGGTCGTTTGCCCCAATGATTCCTACAATTCTTTGCATGTTTGATTTCGTTTCAATTCTCGATATACAATTTTTTGTGGGACTTGGTTTTTGTGGGACTTTTCTTTTGCGGAGTTTTTGCCAAGCCGATATTCGTTAACTTTATGACAACTCTTGTCGCTGTGCGCTGAAGAATCAAAAAAGTGTTCTTACATCTTGTTATCTCATAAACGCATCATAAACGCGCTTTCGAGTGAGGAGGAAGCAGCGACGACAGCAGCCAGTCCCCAAACTGGCAGAGGAAGATGCGACACACAATGATGATGGAGAGCAGTACATGGCCCTTGAAGTATGGGGCAAACAAACAGTTTTGTATGGGCGACACTTTAAACGGGAATCTGGGAATGAGGTACATTTTGGATGATACCTTCCTTCCCCAACCTTGGCTTTTGTCGTGAACATGAGTGTGTGTGTGTGTGTTTGTGTTTTAAAGGCTTTTTCACCAAATCAAACAGTGATGATGAGCGAGACCACGAACACGCTGACGACAAGCACGCTAAAAATGATCATGATGATGATGATGAGCAGCAGTTATTAAAACACCAGCTCATATATTCGCCCCCTCTTTGGTCACCCTCGTTCCTGTTCCTCCCTTTGGACTTGACACTAGGACTACAACAAAGTTCAGTTTATTGCCAAATCGTATTTTTTTCGCCTTAGCCAGCCCCGCAGGATGAGCAGGAGGCAAGTAGCCAGGCCTTTTGAATTGTTGTTGTGTTAGTAAGTAGTCTTTGGCTGTCTGACTGCTGCTGACTGGCCTTTCATTGTCATGTCCAAGCATACATTGGAAGGCATTGCAAGAAGAACTGGACAATCAAAAATCTTTGATATTTCACTGGCGCCACAAAGACGCTTTGTATGTGATTTTTTTTTCTCGTCTCTTTTTCTTTTTTTGGACTTTTTTCCCTTTGATTTTATTCCTTATAGTCGTCACTACCATCACCAACGTGGTCTTCATACTTTTATTGTGTTTTTGTGATATTTCGTTGTTTTATCGGATTTTTTTTTTTTTGGTTTTTTGTCGGTATTAACAAAAATATGTGTAAAACTTTGTTAAATGAAATGAAAACAACAGCATATTTTTTTAAGTGATGTGCATATTTTATAAAAAAAATTCCCCAACGAGTTCTTAACAAAGTCCCCAACAGTTAACCGAAGAGGGAAAATCGTACCAAATTTAGTGTTTTAATTGTCACTAATAAGAACAAACATCAAAAAATCAACTCATTCAAAAGTTGTCATGTTGAAGACAAAAGGAATGACAAGCACTTAAGAAAAATTAAAAAAAAGAGGATATAGGAAAAAAAAATTGCAAATATTTAATAGAAGGTCAAGCTCATAGCAAATTTTTTGGTAGTTCCCAGACAAAAAAAAAATTGTCCACAAAAGGAAATAGTTGAAAGCAAAATTATAGAGATTGTTCAGGACCCTTTCGAAAAAAACATCTAAAAATTTTCGCAGCGATGGTCCATATTTTTATTTGCTTCTGTCAGAGTCCAGGCTTATGATTTTTATTTTAAATTTGAAGAGAAAACGACAGTTTGGCGCAACGCCATCTACTGGAGAATAGAATCACATCACCACAATTTGCTGACTTCAAAATATTTAGCCCATTTACATATCTTATTGAAGGTCTAGTATTATAGGTCCCCTTGAGTAATCATAAAGGTAAATCTGGTAAAGGTAAATTTCAGATCATAGATGGGCAGCATGCATATCCGCACATTAAATCCTATGCCCGCGGGCATAGGGAAAACATATACACGCACACATACAGTGTAAACAACTTCGTATTGCTTCGTTCGGCTGTCTCTATCTGTCTCTGTTTCTATTTAGTTGATGTTGATGTTACTCACACATACTCATTTTGGCCTTTTCAATAGTGTTTTAGACGCATTTTTAGTCTTTCGAATTAGAAGAAGTGAGGAGAACCACCACCGTAGCGCAGAGGTTAGCATGTCTGCCTTTGACGCTGAACGACTGGGTTCGAATCCTGGTGAGACCATCATAAAAATTTCCAGCGGTGGTTATCCCCTCCTAATGCTGGTGACATTTGTGAGGTACTATGCCGTGAAAAAACTTCTCCTCAAAGAACTGTCGTACTGCGGCGCGCCGGTCGGATTCGGCTATAAAAAGGAAGACACTTATCATTGAGCTAAAACTTGAATCGGACTGCACTCATTGATATGTGAGAAGTTTGCTTCTGTTTCTTAATGGAATTTCGTCCATAAAAACTGTTGTTGGTTTATAAACTTTTGTGGTTGATCTGATAGCATGTGTGTTGATTGACATTTATGAACCCATGGGGTCAATTTTACCAATTCGTGGTTGATTCTTTCTGTAGGTGTAACTTCACTAACCGACGAAAATTTCGACATTTTTAAAACTTGTCAGATTTTTTGCAGAAAATTTCATATTAAAGGAAATTTTATTTTTTCGAGCTAAAAAAAAATTCGTATTAAACCTCAAGCTTTCCCAGAGTTACGCCCACGCCCATTGGACGGTGTAGTGCTCGCTTTCCGAGACTAACCCAACTCACTATACCAAATTTCAGCAAAATCGGGTAAAACATACGCCATCTATGGCTGAAAGACTTTCAATCCAGTGAACAATCTATACGGGAGCTTCATCGAAATATTTTCCTATCTGAACCATACCCGGCACACGTCGAAGGGCCTAACGCAGTTCACTCTGCCTAATCTTAACCCATTAACGCCGAATGGGTAGAAAAATACCCAAGATAAAGGTGTCGTAGAAAAATTCTAGCTCGAGTTAGCAACGAGGTATCCTAAAAAATGGTGGATCACCGTAAAGTGAATGAATGAAAATATGTAAAAACAAGTTCGACAGGGTCGAATCTATTCTCCATCACCATAAACTTCTTTGCCTGGTATCTCTTTTAGGCATACTAAGGATAAAGAATGAGAATTGCTATTGGTTATATACCGATTAAAATTATATGTTGGCCATATCTTGAAGGCCATAGCAGAAGTCATTGTGCATTTCAGCCAAATCGGATTAGAATTGCGCCCTCTAGACGATCAATAAGTAAAATCAGGAGATCGGCTTATATGGGAGCTTTATCAGGTTATGGACCGATACAGACCATATATAACATATGTTAGAGATTATAGAGACAGTTACTGTGCAAAATTTCATCAAAACCGGTAAAGAATTACGCCCTCTAAAGGCCCAAGAAGTAAAACCTGGAGATCGGTTTATATAGGAGCTATACCAGGTTATAAACCTATTCAGACCATATTTGGCATGTTTAGGGTCATAGAAAAAGTTACTGCGCAAAATTTTAATCAAATCGGGCGGAAAATTCGCTTGCTAGAAGCTCAGGAATTAAAATCAGTAGATCGGTTTATAGGTCACCTATATCAGGTTATGGACTGATTTGAAACGTACTGGCCACAGTTTAAGGAAGTCATAACAACACGACACGCGTAAAATTTCAGCCAAATCGAATAAGAATTGCGCACTCTAGAGGATCAAGAAGTCAAATCGGGAGATCGGTTTCTAGGCAAATATATCAAAACATGGACCGATTTGGCCTATTTACAATACCAACCTACCAACGCTAATATAAAGTATTTGTGCTAAATTTCAATTGACCTAACTTTACTCCTTAAAAAGTTAGAGTGCTTTTCGATTACTGGCTTAGGTGTATGTCCATAGTGATATGGGGCGGATTAATATACGCACCCTCTTTTCAACCTAACCCAGCGTGCTTTCTACAGACAGGCGGACGGACGGATTGACGGACATGGCTAGATCGACATAAAATGTTATGACGATCAACAATATATATACTTCACGAGGTCTTAAACAAATATTTCAAGGAGTTACAAACGGAATAACGAAATTAGTATACCACCATCCTATGGTGGAGGTCATAAAAAATGTCATACTATGTCATGTTGTGGGGAAAACTGACTAAACGAAAGTCGGCAATTTTCTATAGCTTAAAAATTCAAACGAAACTTTTTGTCAACATATTTGGGAGTATGGCAGAAAATGAGTTTTTGCTGTAGGTAGTTGATGAGAAGTGTTACCAAGTGCACACAGTTACATTTGTCAGTCTGACAGCTCATTATATTGCCTACAAGTCACCAAAAGCATAAAAAGAAAGTTTATAGTGATGGACATCAAGTGTAATAGAGTGTTAACGCAAAATTTAACTCAAAAATCAGAATTGTCAACTGTTGGCGAACTAAAACACCTCGAAAGTGAACAAAATGTTTGTGTATCGCACTATAAATCATTTTAATGATATTGGTAGCGTTGCCAACACCATGTTGTTGATAAAAAAAAAAAAAACAGTGCAGCAACACCAGAAATGGTTCGAGGAGTAACAGTCAGTGGTAATCGAATGAGAATAAATCTGAAAGCATTCCGCGAAACGATCCAAAACATATAATAAAAAACGAGCTCAATGAAAAGCCTTACACGTTTCAAAAGGATCGTGTGCCTTTTGGCTATCCAACTCGCCAAATCCCAATACGGTGGACTTTTCAAGGTACGCCAACAAGATATGGACTAAAAAAGGTCCAGTATGGATGCACTGAAGAAAGCCATTGTACGGCAGTGGCGCAAAATACTAGCAGATTACATTTAAGCAGCTTGCAACTCATTTTCTGAACGACTCAGAACAATAGTCAAGGCAAAAGGTTGAGTATCGAGCAAAAGGGAATGGTTTTTCAAAACTTGGATAACTTTCCCACATTGTTTTACCCATCACCATATGATGGGGAGTATTCTAATCTAATCATTCTGTTTTTACCAACCCGAAGTATTGATCTGAAACCCCCTAAAGTGTAGATATTCTTGATCTTGACATACTGAGTCGATCTAGCTAAGTTCTACAGTCTGTCGAAGTAACGATGGCGTTAGAACGCTAGAAATTTGGCACCGATACTTTTTATCGATGTAAGTTGCTGGGGACTGTAAAAGGGCTATATTGGTTCAGATTTAGATATAGCCCCCAATCCCCAGATTTTTACTTCTTAAGCCCCTACAGTACTCACTTTTAAACCCATTTGCTTGAAACTTGGCACAAGGACTTCTGCTCGGACTTCCAGCATCCGAGCATAGTATGATCCGAATAAGTCTATATAGCCAACACATAAACTAATCCCCAGTTTTGAATTCTTGAGCCCCTAGAGGCCTCAATTTCAATTCCATTTGGCTGAAATGTGACACTAGAACTCCTGCTTAGACTTCCAACATCCGCACCGAGTATGATACGAACCGCTCTAAAGCCTGATATAGCGCCCATATAAACCGATCCCCAGTTTAGACTTCTTAAGACCCTAGTGGCCTCACTTTTAATTTGACTTTTTGAGCCCTTAGAGGCCTCATTTTTGATTCCATTTTGTTAATTTAAATATTTTTAAGAATTTTAAATCTGTAAGAAACCCTAGTTCCATAGCTCTTCAACCTTTTTCAGGAAATTTAAGTTTCCCACAAATAACATTTAAATGACTCAGATTTTAAACAAAAATTTTATCTACATATGTGATACTAAAAAATTAAATTTTTTATAAACAAAATTTATCTCATATTTCCACATATTTTCTTCCAAAAACAATTTCTTTCAACATTTTGACACAATTCGAATTGTACGAAATGGAAAAGAGCAAATAAATAATAAATAACAGAAGCATCTTAAACAAATTAATGAAGAGCAAAACTGTCGGCAAAAGTGAACAATTGCGTCATACGTGAAGCGTGAAGCCAAACATTAAACACTCGGCGACGGATGGCAGATTTGATAAAAAAAATGTTCATTTAATTACAAAATGTTATGACAACAATTAAACTAAATATGGCAGATTTCTTTGGAAAGCAAACACTAGTCAACCCCATGAAAATAAACAAAATTTGGTGATTAAATCAAAGAAAAAAAAAAAAATATTTCATTCATGTTATGCGTGCTTCAAGGGACAGACGTCGTTGTTTGAAGTGATTTAAAACTCAGGGACATTAATTTAACCAACTGCAAATGGGTTACCAAGCAAAATTAGAAGTTTACTCTAAGTGAAAATGTAAATAAATTAAAAAAAAACAAAAATCAAGAAATTCTAAATGGTATAAAAAAAATCGAAATTCTCCTTTTAATGAATATATTTAAAATCAACAATTCATTTTCAAAGCAAATTATTACAGACAAAGCTTAAAGGCTTTTCTATTGGCTGTTTTTACAAGCTGTACAATTGACTTTCGTATAACGTAATATAGCAGTACGAGGGTTGCCTTTTATATTTCGGGATTGGACAACTCTTGTGTTGCAATCTGCCAACTGACAGCTCTATCGTAAAGCTTGACATTTTTGAGGTTATACATACTCCGAGAGTTTTGACATATGAGCGCTATTTGTGTTGTTTACAGTAACATTAAAGATTCATTTCGCCCAAAAAAAAAAATTAAATTGTGAACATTTTCGTGCGATTATTTTTTACACCTTTCGATGTGGATTAACTCAACAATAGTGCATCGATGAACTTAATTTAATTTTTGGCAATGAAGCTCCATCAAGGATTAGTGTTTATAGATGGTATGGTGAATTCCCTTAGGAGGTCACCGTAGCGCAGAGGTTAGCATGTCCGCCTATGGCGCTAAACGCCTGGGTTCGAATCATGGCGAGACTATCAGAAAAAATGTTCAGCGGTGGCTTTCCCCTCCTAATGCTGGCAACATTTGAGAGGTACTATGCCATGTAAAACTTCCCTCCAAACAGATGTCGCACTGCGGCACGCCGTTCGGACTTGGCTAGGAGGCCCCTTATCATTGAGCTTAAACTTGAATCGGCCTGCACTCATTGATAGGTGAGAAGTTAGCCCCTGTTCCTTAGTGGAATGTTCATGGGCTAAATTTGCAATTTGCATGGTGAATTCAACCGAGGTCGTAGTTCACTCTAGGGCGAATTTCGTGAAGGTTGTCCAAAATCAGTAGTTGATCCAAAAACCATAGATGCTGTGCGCCAACTGGTATTGCAAGATCGAGATGTGGCCCATCGTGAGAACCTTTGGCATTAGTGGGAGCATCATACATTCAATAATGTATGAACATTTGACCGTCAAAAAAATTTGTTCGCGTTGGATCCCGCGAACAAATCGTGTCAGATTGGTCGAAAGAAATGCTCCAAAAATACCATCGCGGTGCTTCGAAACACGTCTATGACATCGTGACAGGTGATGAATCGTGGATTTACCCCGATGAGCCCGAAAGTAAACAGCAGTCGACTGTATGGGTGTTTCAAGATAAGCCAAATCCAACAAAATTTGCTCGCATACGAAGCACATCCAAGCAAATGATCTCCAGTTTTTTTCGGAAAAACTGGACATATTGCAATCGTACGCCCAAAAACAACGCAGAACTCTCAATTCTGAGTGTTACACAACCATTTGTTTGCCAGTTGTCTTCTAAGAAGGTCCGAAGACGGATCACTCTACACCACGACAATGCGAGCTCTCACACATCGGTTCAAACAAATGCATTTTTGAGCACTCAAAATATCGATTTGTAGAGTCATCCGCCATGTAGACCTGACTTGGCACCGAAAGACTCCTCTTTATTACCGTACATAAAAAATAAAATGAGAGAGGTCAACGTTTTTCGTCACCTGAAAAAGCGGTTGATGCGTTCAGAATGCATGTTTTGGAGATATTTCAAGCAGAGTGGCAAAAGTGCTTCGACATTTGGTTCAAATGCATAGATCTTAATGGGGAATATTTTGAAAAACAATAAAGCGATTTTCGATGATTAATATTTGTTTTTGTTTTCTAATCTCGAAATATAAAAGGCAACCCTGGTAAAATTATATGCCAAAATTTAGATTATTGACCAGTTTATTCAAGAAGAGTTTGAAAGAGAAAAAAAAACGCTAGGGCAGGGCAGGCTTTAAAAATCCAAAACCACGAGTGTTCAACAAGACAATTATTTTATGTTGTTATATAACAGGAAAAGCACCATTTTACCCGAATTGCTTAGGTGAAGGTTAAAGGTAGATACGTAAATTTAAATTTCTTAAAACACAGTCAAAACCGCATAACTGCTGTTGTTGTAAAAGTGAGTTGGACGCTGAGGCGACAGCCATTGCTGATATAGGATCCCCTGGGATCAATCTGCAAAACCGGCGGTCATGGGATTGCCGCATAACCGTTTAAGCGCAGCTTGATGGTATTTTGAATGTTATTCAGTGCATTTGAATTCGCTTAAGTGCAAATCGGTTAACTGAAAATACCGCTAAAAACCGTTGTCTGGCGTTCAAAGCCATCAATACAACTTCCAAAAGATGCATGAAGATGAACAATGTATGGCCCTTGAAAACTCCCCAAACCTGCTCCCCAAACCTCCTCCCTCCTTTTCCATTTCAAAAATCTCTGATGACTAAGCTCATCTCGAAAGAGAAACAAACGAAAAATTGTGAAATAAAATTATCTTTGACTTAACAGGGTGAGCATTGCTCTTTTTTAACTCTACATATCACATATATAATTAATGCGTTTACATGAAAATTCGTTTGCATTTATGCTTATACCGCTTTACTGGCAACTAATTGCACTTATCCAAATTACTCTAAACTGAAAATAATGGATAAGTTAAATCAAACTGATGTATTTTTATATTAAGAAAATGAAGGATATATTAATTAAAATATTTTTAGCGTTTCACTTATCCGTTTTCGACTGTATTTGGAAAAATCTATGAACGAAGGGGCGGAAGGACATTCATATATAGATCTAGAAAGTAAAGGCAGACTTATTTATATGTTATTGGCAATATTTGTCTTCATCCTAAGCACTACAAAACATTGCAGTTTGTTGTAACGGCCTGCCAATGCAACCCCAAGTATTCAAAATTGGTTTAACGACAGAGTGAAAGTTTCAAATATCACAGTTTTACCATCAGTGAGAAGTGAGACTTTTCTAGAGAAATTAGAAGCCGTATAGAAATGGCAAACAATGCATTTTTAAGTACAAAAAAAGTACTTACGAGTCACGCTGTAAATCTAAGGAAAAAAAAACGTTTTATAAAGACATATATAGGGTGATTTTTTAGCTATTAACTTTTTGGGAACACTGGTTTAAACAGCTCACGCACGTTTCGTGTTTTGTTTCACAGTTAAACACCTTCAGTTTGGTCTATGATTTAAACATGAATGGTCTTTCAAACGAACAACGCTTGCAAATTATTGAATTTTATTATCAAAATGCGTGCTCGGTTAAGAAAGTTCATTGCGCGCTTCCTTTGTTCAGCGACGAAGCTCATTTTTGGCTCAATGGATACGTAAATAAGCAGAATAATCGATTTTGGAGTGAAGATCAGGCCGAAGCATTGCAAGAGCTATTAATGCGTCCAGAAAAAGTCACAGCTGGTGCGGTTTATGGGCTGGTGGCATCATTGGACCGTACTTCTTCAAAGATTATGCGAATCGTAACGTAACTTTGAATGGTGAGCGCTACCGTGTGATGATATCCAACTTTTTTTTGGCCCAAAATGCAAAAGCTTGACTTGCATGACATGTGGTTTCAACAAGACGGTGCCACATGCCACACAGCACGCGTAAAATGGACTTATTGAGAGCCGAGTTCGGTGAACATTTTATTTCACGTTCGTGATCGCTTAATTGGCCATCTAGATCATGCGATTTAACGCCTTTTGGCTATTTTTTGTGGGGCTATGTTAAAGCTCATGTCCGCTTCAATTGACGCATTGCCAGACAACATTGAAGCATTTATTCGTGAGATACCGGCCGAAATGTTGGAAAGAGTATCCCAAAATTGGACTAAGCGGATGGATCATTTGAGGCGCATGCACGGTCAACATTTGGATGAGATTATCTTCAAACATTAAATTATATGGACCGTAGTATCGATTCAGATAAAGATTTCATGCATTTTTTTGAATTTCATGTTTTTTTATACCCTGTGCTTCATTGACCAATCATGGGAAAACTTTGTACAACTTCGTGCATATTATGGTAGTTGTTGAGGAAAGCAACAACTACCATAATATGCACGAAGTTTGGTCGAATTTGGTCAGATTTAGATGTAGCTCTCATATATATTTCCGTCCGATTTTGAGAAATATTCCAATTAAGTGCTCATTTGTTAACCGATCCTCATGAAATTTGGCAGGAAGAAATTTCTTTTGACTCTCGATATTCGAAATTGGCACAGATGGATGGCACAACCATGATTCTAAAATCAAACCCTAAACCGTGCCACTCAACTTGAAAAAATTGTTATTTATACCATTTTTTCCAAGGGCGGGCATATACATTTTAAAGTCGAGAGGTGCGGATAAGGATTTTATTTTAGATACATGGTTTCTTCGGAAAATTTTCTTAGAATTTTGTATTATGACAAATCGGGAGATCGGTTCATATGGGAGCTATATCAGGATTTAGTCCGATTTGGGCCGTACTTAGCACAGTTGTTGGAAGTCTTAACAGAACACTTCACGCAAAATATTAGCTAAATCGGTTAATATGTGAGCTATATAAGGTAATTGACCGATTTGAATTGTACTTGGCACAGTTGTTGGAAGTTCTAACAGAACACTATCTGCACACTATCGTAATTTCGGGAACTTATTTAATTTTTGAACCTAAAATAAAAAAAAAATAGTCCGAAATCTTCATTTCACTTTTTTGGGATTTATTTCATATTTTAAGATAGAACTTATTTAATTTTTTATTTAGGACTTATTTTATTTAGAGTTATTTCGTTGGAGGTTATTGCGGGTTATTTAACAATCTGTGTTAAATTTCGAGCAAATATGTTCAAACTGTAATAAAAAACAGTGGACAAATGACTACGTTATTGCAAATCTGACGAACATATGTATAGAAGCTATATTTAAATCTAAACCGATTTCTAGCAAACTTCTCAGACATTGTGGTAGTCTGTGGGGAAGACCGCTGTACAAAATTTTGGGAAGATTGGTCAATAAATGCGCTTGCAGTAAACCGATTTCTATGAAATTCACGAGTACCGAGAGTCATTAGAAAGTCCTTCCTGCTAAATTTCGAGAGAATCGGTTTACAAATGAAAATTTTATTGCATTATTACTGCAAATCGGATGAACATATATATGGGAGCTATATCCAAATCTAAACCGATTTTTTGCAATTTCAATAGGCCTCGTCTCTAGACCGAAAAACATGCCTGTACCAAATTTAAGGACCATTGGATGAAAACTGCGACCTGTAGTGTGTACACAAATTAACAAGGATAGACGGACAGACAGAGGAACATAGCTAAATCGAATCAGAAAGTGATTCTGAGTCGATCGGTATACTTATCAATAGGTCTATCTCTCTTCCCTTTGCTTTACAAACAAAGGCACTAAGTTATAAAACCCTGTACAAAAGTAGTGGTGTAGGGTATAAACATTCATATGTATGATTTAAATTATTAGCTTAGCTCATTAAATCGTACTAAAAAAGCGAAACAAAATTCATATTCGTTTTATTTTTGTTAAAAAATTGGTCACTAAACGTACAAACATGTATCAGAAAATTATTTCCTACAAAAATTTAAAAAACATTCTACCAAACCCGATCAAAGCCTACCAAATGTTCTAAAAGCCAAAAAATGCGTTGTATGAGTATATTTTTATGCCATCGAAAAGTTGGCCATTTTGTCATTGCATTGGCAACACATCAAATTATACATTTTCAAGCCTAAAAAGTATACATACTAGATCGTTGCAATATTCATAGACCATCCATCCACTTCCACCCGTCTCTCCGCTGAAATCACTCTACAGTCTATAACATAAACCATTCATCCAATTTCGTCCGTCTCTCTGCTGAAACCACTCTACAGCCTATAACATTAACACGCATAGTTCAAAGATGGCCTAAATCTTGATATAGTACCGCATAGCAGTATTTGAAAACTAAAAAATGCACGACTTAAACTTTATCTCCCAATATAATTTTCTGAGTTTATAAAAATCGTTTTTTTTACATGGATTCAAGTTTGTTGTTATCTCGGTATAAAGTCTTGAGCCCACAAATGCGCATGTACCCCTCAACAACCGAGTATGGACCAGATCCGATCATAGGAGTATAGTCCTATTTTCTGACTGAAGGCATGGAACGCACAAAAGCCGCACTTATTTTCCAGAATTTACGAAATTTCAAACAGATTCCTTGATGACACTCGAACCAGTTACAGTCAATATCAGAACGTACGCACTTTTTCTCAGAAATTTCAAGATTCCTTGCCAAGATCCCTTGTAAACCTGCGATTTAAACGAAAATACAGAAATAACAGGCCGTGAAAGAGTTTTGAATTAACCCCGTCGATTTTTTAAGTAAATTTTTGGTATTTGCATGTTGGAAAACCTGCCAAAAATTGAGGAAAACCTATCAATTTTGCTAGGAGCCAAAAAGCGGCATCACTGATCCGGAATTATCCTTGTTATGTAGCCATTTGAGATTCCCTTTCAAAATAGTACCCGCAATATACTTAAAAAATGGGTAAGTAAGACGGGTCTAATGTGCCAAATTGAATGAGAACATCAAATTAAAAGAAAAAATGCACGCGACACATTTCACTCATTCTTCATACAATGTTTATGTTGTTTTTACCTCCAAAGGAGGACTCCAAAGGAGCTTCCATTATCTATGCAAAGTGTGGTTTCCACCAAAGGCTTTCGTCGATTGCTAATACGATATCACTACAGAGGAAATTTTTCTCAAATAGAGTTGGATTTCAGACCGCTACTTTAACCCAGCCCAAAATTAACCTAGCTCACAACATCGAGCCCACCGTAGCGCAGAGGTTAGCATGTCCGCCTATGACGCTGAACGCCTGGCGAGACCATCAGAAAAAATTTTCAGCGGTGGTTTTCCCCTCTTAATGCTGGGAACATTTGTGAGGTACTATGCCATGAAAAACTTCTCTCCAAAGAGGTGTCGCACTGCGGCACGCCGTTCGTGGTCGGCTATAAAAACGAGGCCCCTTATCATTGAGCTTAAACTTAAATCGGACTGCACTCATTGATAGGTGAGAAGTTTGCCCCTGTTCCTTAGTGGAATATTCATGGGCAAAATTTGCAATTGGCACAACATCGAGCCCACGCCCTTAACTCGGACTGCGTCAAACCGAAAGACTTCGGGTTAACCAAGTTTATTGATGGCAGTTCTCTGGCCTTCACTGCCAAATCGTCTGTTTTCACATTCCCAAAACTGGTTGTCAAAAGAAATCCCTTTGTACTTAACTTTAAATTGAAAGGGGAGAGAAACTCCCCCTCTTAACTTTTGATTGATTTGGCGGGGCAAAAACTTTATTACAAAAAAAAATCCAAATTAGGACCTCATAACATTAGGTGTATGCCCTTCAACCTTAAAACCAGAAGAGGTTTTAAGGTTGAAAAAATTGCAAATTTTGCCCTCGAACGTTCCACAAGAGCAACCTTTTCACATATCAATGAGTTCTGTCTGATTCAAGTTTAAGCTCAATGATAAGCGACCTCCTTTTCATAGCCGAGTCCGAACGGTGTGCCGCAGGGCTATGCATGGCATAGCACCTCATAAATGTCGCCAACAATCGGAGGGGAAAACCACCGCTGAAAATTATTTTCTGATGGTCTCACCAGGATTGGAACCCAGGCGTTCAGCGTCTTAGGCGGACATGACCAACCTCTGCGCTACGGTAGCCTGCATTTAAACAACATTTACTTTAAAATCCTTTGATAAGGAAAATAAAGATCGAAAATCATATTAAAAATGGTGCCCACAAGAATGTTATGTATATTCTTGAAGAAGATCGTCAAATTCTTACATAAAATCTTCCAAACTCTCTGCGATATCCTTAGTAAACTATAAGCATGCCCAAAGTGTCCAACACACCAGAGATATTCAAACCAAAACTAAACCAGTAATGGCAGCCTCTGAAGGCTTTCGACGAGTATCAATATTTTTGCGCTAATTGTATGACACATCCTAACTCAATACAAAGAATTTGAAGCAACAAAGTGATGGAAAAGTAAAATTTGGGCGATTGAAAATCTCTCTATCAAACTTTCATTTTAAAGCAATATGGCAACACTAAACGCCAAAAACTAAAATAAAGTCTTCTTTGGTAGGGTTTTCACTAAAAGATGAAGGACACTGGCCATATACAAATATATCCAAAATATTTTCACAATAGCTGCAAAGCTTCACCTCAGACATAACATTCTGATACTTATTTATTTTCCATACTTTTTTTTTCAAATAATTAACTTTCCAGCATTGTTTGAAAAAAAAAACTCACTAAGCCATGGCTAACGTTTTAACCAGCCATCAACATTTCACTTCAATTATGTGTATTTTTTTCACTTTTTTTGTTCCCCCCTCAATGGCCAATTGCCGTCGGTTAAACCTAATTTGAGTTTCCTTCGTTTTGTGTGGCTGCTGTTTATTTACTTACCTCCCACTTTTCGTTATGACCATTTCTGTGCCAAGTTTATGGAATTTCTCCCACAGCTCTTTGCCCTCCAGTGTTACTTTGGGATCATCGACGACACCATCCTCCTCGGGCTGTAGAGCACGCAGCGGACGCATGGCCGGATGCAATTGATGGGCTACCGCTGAGGCTAGAACCACGTCTTCGGCTGTCGTATACGCTGTCCCCAAAGGATGATGATGGTGGTGAGGATGATGCGGTGGAAATCGTAAAGGTCCTGGATACAGACCCGGATGGGGACCGGCCGGACTACCAGCTAGGGCAGCCAGTGCAGCTGCTGGGAAATACGGAGGCTGTTGAGGCAGATGAGCTCCTAAGTGACCAGGTACTGGAGAGTGATGAGGATGTGACGGAGGTGGCGCTTGAGCTTGAGGAGATGAGTGCGGTGGTAGAGCGTGTGAGGCGGCGGCAGCCGCAGCCGCTGCAGCAGCTGCCGAATGTGAGGCCGTTAGCAGAGCCGACGGCAAATTGTTATTGCTGCGTGGTCGATTGGTGGCCTCGCTACTGTTTGTGCTATCGTTGGAGGAGAGCAGGCCAGGATTGCGGCTCGTACAGCTGGAGGATTCGTTGTTGTTGTTCGAGGATTCTGGACCGGGCGATAGCTGGGGCGGCTGCTGGCCACCTACAGGCGACGATTGACCACCTCCAATGCCGGCAAGCTGCTGATGTGTCGTCTGCTGTTGATGATTCGAGATGGGACCCTGTGACAGATGGCGGTGTGGTGGCGAGACGGCGGCGGGCAACGTGGAGTTGTTGCCGCTGGAATCGACTGCCTGCGTTGTCGCTTGGTGTCCCGCCGTCAACAGCGAGGAAACGCTGAAGTCAGTGGGTCGAGACAGTTGCAGAAATGGGTGATATGCCATACCATTTGCGAACCTGGCGAATGGATCTTCAGCTGACTGATGAAGTAACTCCTGGACGTCGTATCTCATTACATTACATTCGTGGGGCAAGAACTATGAATGAAAAAACACAATGACACACGCCTGCTACTACGACGATGCTGTCCAGATGTTAGAATGGTGATTTTTAGACGGGGCTTTTATTTTGTTTTTGTTTTCAGGTGTTTTTTTTTAGAAAATTAGGTTTTTTGTTTTTTAATTGCACAATTTTTCCTTTTTCTTCACTTTTTCTCTTGTATAATTCTCGTTTGTGTTATTGCTTTGATTTTCTTGTTATTGGAAATTTTTCACTTTTCTGAGATTTTTTTTCTTTCCTCTTCTACTTCCTTTTTCTTGGTTTTTGTTATAATTTTTTGTATTTAGGGTTGCTTAAAATAAATCACAATTCATTTTTTTTTGGGTTTTTTCTAGTGGTGTTGTTGTGGCGTTTACGCTCTTTGTTGTTTTGTTGTTGCAATCATCACATCTGTACGCATTTTCACATTTCGTTTCTTTACGTTACGTTTTTTAGCTTCGTTTTCTGGTTTTTTACTTAACGGGATTTGTTTAAACAATGTCGGGCATTAGTCAAAATTATGTCGCTTTGCTGACTGCTTTGGGGGCTTTCAGGCAAAAGCAAAAAATTGGCCAGAACCCCACCGCAGAAGGCTGAAATTAACCAAAGCACACGAAATTCCGTTTAACGAAAAGAACAACAAACAACAAATACACTACGTCGTCGTCGTCGTAATATGTACACCACCGATACGAGCTTAACGCCGGTCGCTTGCAAACTGGAAATACACACACAAATCGGAGAAGTGCAACCCCCAGAGGTGCGACGTGTGCGACACACACACCAAGGAACACGGCCAGAAAAAACACTCCACTCACAAACCCACACACACACACTCTGACATGGGCCAGAGAGCAAGAGAGTAACGAAGGCGAGAACCGAAGAGAATAACCGGTTTTTGGGGATTCCAATTGGAAATACTCAGCTTGCATGTGTACGAAGAGAGTGTGTTGGTGAGCGAGATGGAGAGGAAACGCCAGAGAGCAATTCTTGAGTATTGGCTCGAACACAAATACACGCTTTTGCTTTGGTGACACCAAATAACAGACAGTGCTCGTTGAGGACAACGACAACGACGACACCGAAAAGTTAAGCACTAATAAAAAGGGATTTGAACTAGAACTCCTGGCTGGCTCACTGGTTACCCCCACACCCTAAGTGGCGCCCACCTCCCCCACTAGTCTCCCAGGAACAATCCATAGAGGTATCCACCACACACATTGATTTTGGGCTATGCCCAGCTTAGGGTGTGAAAAAGAGATAGACTTATATCACCATGCATTCAGGTGACAATAAGTGAAAACATTATTACCAGCACTAACACACACTCACACACAGTACACACACATGGAGAGAGCCAAAACACATCTTTCGCACTAGTCAAACAACTTTTGCCAGTTTGCCCCCTCCAAACCCTCATTTAGCCATTTCGCTAAAAAAAATATTTCATAGAAGGCAAGACATGTCAGAAAAACAACAACAATAAAATAAAGAAAGAGAATTGCTAGGGACAGGAATTGTTTTGTTTTTTTTTTTTTTGTTCTTCTTTGCCGGGTGACAACTTCTCACACTTGGATTGACAAGAAACATTTCCACTCGAAATGGACAAAACCAAGTGTGAACGAGACGGCTTTATTTGTTTGCCCAGGCTGGCTGACTGGTCTGGCCTGCTAGGCTGTAGCTTTGGGAATGGGGGGCCTAACACCTAACACTAAACAAAACTCTTCTTGTCGCAGACAAACAAAAACAACAACAACAAAAAACAGAAGATAAAAAGCAAGTGTTGGGGCCAGCACGCGAAATAGGCGACCATTTAGGGATAAGGCGGATTATCAAAACAGCAGCAGCCGCAGCGACAAAAGCTTATAAGAACTCCGGTGCTGCTGCAGAAGCTTTCTTGTTGTTCTTGGCGGCTGTCATTTTGTCCCTAGAGATGACAAAATTAAAAAGTCACTTTGGTTTTTGGTTCTCTTTCTTGTGACTACTACCACAAACGTAACGACAACGACATCGACCACGACGCCGACGACATTGTTGACAACGGCCAACGACGACAATGTCTCGAGACTCACAAGTGCGAATGAATAGGCGACAATTGTATGTGCGAACGAATGGCATGCAGCAGCACACCATTGCAATGGAGAACGACTTATGTGACAATTCCATAAGAGCGAAAGAACAAGACGTAACTTCTAATAAAGCAAATATATACACAAAAGAAACTTGTGCACAAACACTCGCACGCACACACATATAAATGTATAAACAAACACCCACCCGTCACCCGTATAAAACCATTCAAAAGACAAACCCACTGAAACACTCACACAGAAATGCTGCACAAAACAGCCCGAGACAACACACACAACACAACCATGATGAGAATGACGACGACGACAACGACGACATCAACACCGACACCAACACCCTTGGTGAGTAGACAAATCCTAATCGGTGAGAAAGATTGTGTGACATGTTTTACCACAAATACACAAAAATTTTCTGCACTCAAGCATACGACGGCACTCTCCACACACTCATACACACACAAGCGCAAAAGGGACAAGTCAACACAAATTCCCCTCCCCCCAATGAACTCAAATGGCAGGCGGACTAACTGAGACTTTTACTCCCCAAACAAACACCACACTATTAACACTCATACACACACACACACACACGTGGATACACTCTTAGTGAAATGTGCTTACTCAAAGTTGACACAATGGGCTGCTCTTTACCACTAAACAGAAAGCCATGGGAGCGAAAGGGACAAATGCGACAACAACACCATGCCGCCGCCACCGCCACATATAAAAGACAAAACTCTCCTCCACCATGTGCACACGCCATACACAAACACACACAACATCGACAACAAAAACAACAACAACAACAAGAACAGCATTGAACATTCACTCTTTAGCCAAAACATCCTCACCTCACACACACGCACACGGTCGCTCACCCATACACACCACTCACTCACTTGGCCAATCGTTCAGGCAAGCCAAGCCAGCAAGCATTGTAAGGCAAGAAAATATAAAAAGTAAACAATACCAACTAAAACAGCGTCAAAAAAGCAACAACAACAACGACAACAGCAACGGCAACATGACGACAACGCCACACAACAAAGAAAAGAAGATGTGAGCACTGCACACTCAAAATGGTGTGATGATTTAGATTCTTTGACCAACCAAACGCGCGGGAACACACCGCCGCGCCATTTAACACATTCACACAAACACCCGTGGACTAGTGAATAAAAACAAAAACAATTCGGAAAAAAAAAATAAATCTACAACACACGCATACACACACACACACACAATTGTATGAAGAAAAACAAAATTGTTTTTCTGTACAAAGAGTTAGTTGTTGGCTGTTGGTTTGTGCAAATGTTTGTTGGCTCCTGGGCCAAACTGGTTATTTAGTGTGGCGTTGAGTTGAAGTCGTCATCATCATCATCATTCTCGTCGTCGTCGTCGCAGTCGTTAAGGTCTATCCGCAGACACAAGAGTGTAGAGCAAGCACTGCAAAAAGGCAATTAATGCCAGAGCCTAGTGTCAATTTACGCGCGGCATTTTACACAACAAAACCAAATGAGTCGTTGTGTGTCAGCCATACATACACACAGACGATCACTTAGCACTCACTCCCTCCCCCCTCCAACAGTAAGGCAAACATTCATTCAATGGCTGTAGGGGATTGCCTACTCACCCCACCTCCTATCGTTAACAATCAGTGCAAAATAACATAATAACCAAAGCAAAACCAACAACAACAACAACAGCAAGAATGAAAATATAGCAAAAAGACCTACAAAGCTACTAACCATCCATCTATGCGAGAGAACGAACTGCCGAAAAGGGGAATGTTAATCACGATTAATGAAGAACACAAGTGCAATGTACTCACCACAGCACAGCACATCATGGCATGGCAAAGCACATCACATAGCCCAGCACACCATCACAATACTTAGGCCACATGCATACATTCAAATTTGCAGTGTAGTCAACAACAACACCACAACGTGTCGCTTCGGTGTTGGTGGTCAAAATGATGCTTGTTTTAATGTTAGATTAATATGCAACCCACCTATCTACCTCCCTCTATGGCATCGTTTGTTGGTGGGTGGTAAGGCTTTAACCTTAACACATTGCGTTAATCATCACACATATACACCTCACTTGAGATATGAAATCTGAAATCTGTCAAACTATTCACGCCCCAAATACAAAGTATTTTAAACGAATACCATCTACACACTCACTCACATATTTTAATGGCATGCGAATAAATTTTCTGGCATCAATAGCCGATAAAAAAGGTAAAGGGTATAAAAATTGAAGAAGGCGATTTTCAATTGAAATTCTCACGTGCCACAATGGTATCACTGCGCAGCCTTATAAATATAGTATTTGGGGTAATATCATATCTATCTACGCAGGTCACCATAGCGTAGAGATTAGCATGATGCTGAACGTCTGAGTTCGAATCCTAGCAAGGACATAAACATTTTTTTAGCGGTGATTTCTCAGCGGTTAGTAGGTTATAAAACACACATCTGAATTCGAACAACCTACTCTAGATGGGTTGGTATATAAAGATCCATTTGACAAATTTCTGCTGATAAATATTCTTGGGAATCAGAAATCGCAATACAGGAAGCCGGTCAAATACTTTTAAGCAACATCACACATTTCGCCTTACTTTTGAAAATTTTTTGCTGTGGTATTCTGAAAGAATAGAAAGCATTAACAAAATGGTCTGTAGCCCGACAATATCCTGCAATGGAATCTAAAGAAAAAGAAAGCGCAAACAGTCAAATCTATTTCTTTCAAAAAAAATTAAAAATTGTTTCAAAAAGATTTTTCCACAATTTGAAAAACTTTTTGTACTCTTACATTCATTGTTTTGCCATATGGCAACAGGATATTTCTCGCTTCCAAATATACCTAGAGATGGTCAGAAGAAAATTGCAGGGTGATTTGGACAAAGTGTGGTCTAAATCTCTCTATGGAACTATGTAGACTGAATTTGTTGTGGGTATTGAAAGACAAAGGTGTGAAATGTTCGCAGATTGTTTAGGTTGGCCCTTACACCTTAAAAAACACAAATGAAAAATGGACCGATGAACAGTATGCGACTCAAATAAAAGGAATTTGGGATTAGAAAATGAAAATAATATAGAAACTTGGGGTCCAAGGCGCCTCCCCGCCCCAAAAATCACTTTCAAATGGACATATGGACCAATCGGGATGATATGGGACTGAAAGGTACTTGGGAGTACAATACAAATCTGGTCCTCAATTCGAGGTGAGCCGTCTCTGTCTAAAAAACCCCCCCAACGGAAAAATATACCGATAAGAATACAAATATGATACGTATCAAAATCGGGGGACCGTCGCCAGCCTAAAAATCCTCCTCCCTCAAAAGCTTTTCAAATGGAAATTTAGTCCCATTAATATGGGACTCCATTGATATGTGTTTGGATGTATATTTCGGCCAATATACGAGAGCTGAGGTCGATTTTTTTCCGTGCATGCTCATGTCTATTTTCGCCGCCCTGATATTCTTGCTCTATGTGAGACCCAGTTGCGCGAGGATTCTGATTCACATGCTTTTCACATCCCTGGTTTTCACACTCTGCCTCTATATGTCTCACACAGAGATCTGATGGTATATGTAAGTAACGATGTAGTGTTTCAAAGACGACAACTCCCTTTGGGTTAAGTATATGATTCAAACACACATACTACATTCCGGACTTCTATTTAGAAGTCCAAACTCGGATAAGGAGGCTTCCATGAACCGTTTTGACGCCCTTTCTCCATAAAGAATATTTTAGAGGGGTTTTCGGACAGTGAAATCGTTGTCGCTGGGAATTTCAATGTCTACAACTCCTCCAGGTTTTCCCATTCGAAACATACAACTCCGGAGGGTCAACTCGTTGAACTTTTCGCTGCGCACAATGGCTTGGCGCAATTAGTGAACAAATCGACACATATTACGTGTGCCAAAACAATACACTTTACCTTTACTTGACTTCACACCCCGATAACGAAAACGAACCGACACATATGTTGTGTGTCCAAGGGCACCAAAACAATACTATTGACCTTTTCTTATATTCACAACCCCGAGAAGTGTGAATTTGAAACTCTAGCGCCTCTTAGTAACTCCGATCAACATCTTTTTCGTATTCTGCTCTTCGTACTGCTTCCTTTCCCGCCCCTAAGCGATCAATATTTATATACGAAAAAGCCCATTGGGCTGAGCTCAACCATTTCTTTCAGCGTTTCAACGGACGGAGGGACGAACGGAGGGACATCCCATCCTATGATGGTGGTTATAAGAATTATTTATAGCGATAGGCATTGTACTTTTGACTTCAGAACAAAAAAATTAAAAAAAAAAAAATTAAAAAAATTAAAAAAAAAAAAAATTTTTTAAAATTAAAAAAAGAGTTATTTAAGAGTATGTATGTAATGTCATCAAAGTCGAACAAGGAAATCACTCATTCACCATTTTTAAAATAAACCACAAGGAAATCGAAATTATGGTTCCGGGTATTCAGGGTGGCTAGTTGATAGTTTTTGAAAGAAAAGTTTTGTGTTTGCGCTCTTTTATTTTTATCTTTAAATACATTTCGTGATTTTTCAAACATATTACAGCTCGAGATCATTTAAATTCAAAGCTTTCTACTCAAAGCATAATATAGCAACGAACTTATAAAAATGTGGCAAGTGTATGCTGTTCTCAAAACACTTTGACTGGCATACTGGATCGCGATTTCTGATACGCAAAATACATAACTTCATCAACACGTTTATAAAATTGATTAAGGTGCTCTACATACCCAACGACTATTGAGTACGATGTAGAGCACGCTTTTGTTCTGAAACAGGAAACACAAAAAAAAACTCTGGCAGTGACATTCGATGAATGTTCAAATAGACTAGAAAAAGAGTTTGGCAATGATGTTGCGTTTTGTTGTTCTAACCACTGATGACTTGTTTGCGTCGAAATAGTGGAAATTAGGTCCTTCTGCTCTCTTACTGTGCTTAAGAAAGCTAGGGGACTTATTGAGTTCTGTTTTAGAACAAAAGCGTGCTCTACACGGTACTCAATAGCCGATCGGTTTGTAGAGCACCTTAAGCCATTTGACAAAGATGTTGATGAAGATATGTGGCGTATCAGAAATCGCGATCCACCATGCCAGTCAAATTGTTTTGACAACAATACACACTTGCTAAACTTTTATTAGATGCTTTCAATGTTTTTTTTTTTTAATAGAAAGCATTGAATTTAAATGAATTGAAATGATCTCGAGAGAATACTTGGAGTATTCAAGAGAATTCTTTAAATATTTATTAAAAATACTTGGAGTATTCGAGAAAATACTTGGAGTGTTCGAGAGAATACCTGGAGTGTTCGAGAGAATACTTGGAGTGTTCGAGAGAATACTTGGAGTATTCAAAAGAATTCTTAATGTATTCGAAAAATCACAAGTTTTTTTCGCAAAATTTTTCTTTCATTTGCAAGAAATTTATCAATAAAATAATTTTTTTTTAATTTTTTGCCTTTTTTTCCTTCAATCTTTCCAAATGGTGATTCCTTTCAAAATCTCAATGAAGCATGATTTCAGTTCTTTTCACAAATAGCAAAATGTTGCCTTATTACAAAATAACTTTTAAGCTTAATTAGTAAAACATAGCCAAAAATGATATTTTGTTCTGATTTGAAAATTTCGTTTAAAAAAAGCTTCTCATTGGTATATTCGTTTTAAGTTACCTTACCAATTATGTTGTTTTTCTTTTTAAAACTATGATGCCTTGCCTTACAAAGCCTTCTCAGCATGGTTACACATATGAACTATCAAATTAGAAGATTTTCTTAAAAAAAAAAAAACAAAATATCGCCCCACCACATACATTTGTTTATCCAAAACGTAAAGAATTTCAAGTTAGCTTAATAACATCATTTGAGATTCAATATGCCAAACTATGATGATGCTTAAGCTTTGCCCCTAGCTTCCCAAAGCCGCCCTCACCACCAGACCAAGTTGTTTGATGGTGAGTGATAGTGGAGCTTTGCACACCACACAGCAAGTAAAAGTAAGTAACGATGGTATGACCAACTTAATCCAATTAGATTTATCTATTTGTATTACATCCATATGTATTAGCCATGGCATACAGGCATGTGTCTGCCAAAGCAAGGATATACACACGGCTATACAAGTGTAATGCTAAACACACATAGACAAACAAACAAATGATATATGTATGGCCGCATCAGTTCATTTCAGAGCTGGCATATTTGTTATATTTTTTTTTTTCTCCAGGATATGAAAACAACTGAAAGTGTGTAAGTGTTTGGCTGTGTGCGCATATACATATGTGTATTATCCACAAGTCCACGTGTATATGTGTCTGGGTATGCGTAGGAGTATTTACAAATTTACTTAGTTTGAAACGTGTTCTGGCGTTTGTTGCCTGACTAACTAACTGACTGGCAGGCTGGCTGGCTGACTGCCTGCATGGCTTTCATTTAGATCTCTTGAGTCAAACATACACACGCACACACACACACACATCTATATGCTACTACTTCTACACGTGTATAATGAAACATTGCCACAGACATACCTATTTGTTTCAGTGCGTGTTCGCATGCTTACTTGTTTCTATTTACTTTGTTTTCTGTTATGTTTTTTTTTTTCGTTTTTGTTGTTGCATTCCAACCATTTTAGTCGGTGAAATTTCATAATACACTGCACATCCTCCCGCTTCCTGTTTTTTTTTTTTTTTTTTTTTGCCAAAGTACATATCTTTGCAATTAGCATGTGGTGGTGCTCTATGATGGTGATGAGGTGAATTTACATTCAACGACTGACTGCTGACTGACTATTCCATTATGCTTTTGTCCAAACTCAATGGGTTTTTGAAGCTTCCACATCTAGGCAAAGTGTCTGCGTTGGTGGTTGGTCCAGTGTGTAAAATGTAAAATGGATGTGTGAACTTCTATCTCTGTACTTTCATCAGTATGTCTGTGTCTATGGCCTTATATGTGTTTGTGCTATTTTCATGTTGGCGCTTTTCCCTCTATGGTTTTTTTTCTTGCTCTGCTGTTGATGTTCTTGTTGTTGCTGCTACAGAAAATCGAGTAGATAGTTGTACCAACACCATCTGCCTTTGTTTAATTAACTTTACACTCTACGTTAAGAGTGTAAGAGGCAAAGCCAACCAGAATGTGTGAAAAATAGAATGTATTTGCCACACATAGTCACAGAAAGGCACACACAATAGTGCTTACATTTATCCAAACACATATGCATATACATATGTATATATCCGACCCATACATATCATGATGATGTTTGTTCATTTATATGGAGCCCTACATAAGTAAGCTCATTCAAATGTATGTGTATGTGAGTGTGCATGTATTATTTGGTCTTTTTGAATAGCATTTTGTATTTTTAACAATCGATATTGTTGGGCTTTTACACTTCCAAAGTCGAAAATAAAGTTAGTTTATTAACAAAAATAGGTTACAATTGACAGTAAGCTATAAAGTAAACTGTAAGGCTAGATAGGTTCGATTTTTAAAATTTGAGTTATAAGAAGATTTTGTGATTATTTTTTTTAATCAAAGCTTTTCTGCCAACCAAACTCGATTTAATTTGCAAATTATCCAGCAATTTTCATATCATAAAAATATGGCGTATACGTAATGTTTTCTTATGATGGTAATGATCATACGCACCATGGTACTCTATAGTAATTATCGTAGAGCATACGCTCAGAGCAACAAGAATGTGGCAGTTACATTGCAATTGAAATAGAATTGATTTTGCGTGTTCGCATGCTTACTTGTTTCTATTTACTTTGTTTTCTGTTATGTTTTTTTTTTTCGTTTTTGTTGTTGCATTCCAACCATTTTAGTCGGTGAAATTTCATAATACACTGCACATCCTCCCGCTTCCTGTTTTTTTTTTTTTTTTTTTTGCCAAAGTACATATCTTTGCAATTAGCATGTGGTGGTGCTCTATGATGGTGATGAGGTGAATTTACATTCAACGACTGACTGCTGACTGACTATTCCATTATGCTTTTGTCCAAACTCAATGGGTTTTTGAAGCTTCCACATCTAGGCAAAGTGTCTGCGTTGGTGGTTGGTCCAGTGTGTAAAATGTAAAATGGATGTGTGAACTTCTATCTCTGTACTTTCATCAGTATGTCTGTGTCTATGGCCTTATATGTGTTTGTGCTATTTTCATGTTGGCGCTTTTCCCTCTATGGTTTTTTTTCTTGCTCTGCTGTTGATGTTCTTGTTGTTGCTGCTACAGAAAATCGAGTAGATAGTTGTACCAACACCATCTGCCTTTGTTTAATTAACTTTACACTCTACGTTAAGAGTGTAAGAGGCAAAGCCAACCAGAATGTGTGAAAAATAGAATGTATTTGCCACACATAGTCACAGAAAGGCACACACAATAGTGCTTACATTTATCCAAACACATATGCATATACATATGTATATATCCGACCCATACATATCATGATGATGTTTGTTCATTTATATGGAGCCCTACATAAGTAAGCTCATTCAAATGTATGTGTATGTGAGTGTGCATGTATTATTTGGTCTTTTTGAATAGCATTTTGTATTTTTAACAATCGATATTGTTGGGCTTTTACACTTCCAAAGTCGAAAATAAAGTTAGTTTATTAACAAAAATAGGTTACAATTGACAGTAAGCTATAAAGTAAACTGTAAGGCTAGATAGGTTCGATTTTTAAAATTTGAGTTATAAGAAGATTTTGTGATTATTTTTTTAATCAAAGCTTTTCTGCCAACCAAACTCGATTTAATTTGCAAATTATCCAGCAATTTTCATATCATAAAAATATGGCGTATACGTAATGTTTTCTTATGATGGTAATGATCATACGCACCATGGTACTCTATAGTAATTATCGTAGAGCATACGCTCAGAGCAACAAGAATGTGGCAGTTACATTGCAATTGAAATAGAATTGATTTTGCGTGTTCGCATGCTTACTTGTTTCTATTTACTTTGTTTTCTGTTATGTTTTTTTTTTTCGTTTTTGTTGTTGCATTCCAACCATTTTAGTCGGTGAAATTTCATAATACACTGCACATCCTCCCGCTTCCTGTTTTTTTTTTTTTTTTTTTTGCCAAAGTACATATCTTTGCAATTAGCATGTGGTGGTGCTCTATGATGGTGATGAGGTGAATTTACATTCAACGACTGACTGCTGACTGACTATTCCATTATGCTTTTGTCCAAACTCAATGGGTTTTTGAAGCTTCCACATCTAGGCAAAGTGTCTGCGTTGGTGGTTGGTCCAGTGTGTAAAATGTAAAATGGATGTGTGAACTTCTATCTCTGTACTTTCATCAGTATGTCTGTGTCTATGGCCTTATATGTGTTTGTGCTATTTTCATGTTGGCGCTTTTCCCTCTATGGTTTTTTTTCTTGCTCTGCTGTTGATGTTCTTGTTGTTGCTGCTACAGAAAATCGAGTAGATAGTTGTACCAACACCATCTGCCTTTGTTTAATTAACTTTACACTCTACGTTAAGAGTGTAAGAGGCAAAGCCAACCAGAATGTGTGAAAAATAGAATGTATTTGCCACACATAGTCACAGAAAGGCACACACAATAGTGCTTACATTTATCCAAACACATATGCATATACATATGTATATATCCGACCCATACATATCATGATGATGTTTGTTCATTTATATGGAGCCCTACATAAGTAAGCTCATTCAAATGTATGTGTATGTGAGTGTGCATGTATTATTTGGTCTTTTTGAATAGCATTTTGTATTTTTAACAATCGATATTGTTGGGCTTTTACACTTCCAAAGTCGAAAATAAAGTTAGTTTATTAACAAAAATAGGTTACAATTGACAGTAAGCTATAAAGTAAACTGTAAGGCTAGATAGGTTCGATTTTTAAAATTTGAGTTATAAGAAGATTTTGTGATTATTTTTTTAATCAAAGCTTTTCTGCCAACCAAACTCGATTTAATTTGCAAATTATCCAGCAATTTTCATATCATAAAAATATGGCGTATACGTAATGTTTTCTTATGATGGTAATGATCATGCGCACCATGGTACTCTATAGTAATTATCGTAGAGCATACGCTCAGAGCAACAAGAATGTGGCAGTTACATTGCAATTGAAATAGAATTGATTTTAAATTCAAAATCGGAAAGATTAAAAAAAAAATAAGTAAAAGCGTGCTAAATTCCGCCGGGCCGAATCTTGGGAACCCGCCACCAGGGATTCTGCTAAAAATTTATACAAAATAAACTTAGTTGTGGGGCATAATTTTATTCTACATACCAAACTTCTTACCACCCAGCAAAAGTTAAAGCTGGGAACCGAACAAGGATGATCGAGAGACCGGTTTACATGGGAGCTACATCAGGTTATAGACCTATTCGGATCGTACTTGGCACTGTCATTGGAAATCATAACGGAACACAACATGCAAAATTTTAGCCAAATCGGACAAAAATTGCGGCTTGTAAGGGCTCAAGAAGTCAAATCGGGAGATTGGTTTATATGGGAGCTATATCAAGTTATAGACCGATTTACACCTTACTTGGCACAGTTGTTGGAAGTCATAACAGAACATTACATGCTAAATTTCAGCCAAATTGGGCAAAAAATACGGCTTCCAGAAGCTGAAGAAACAAATCGGGAGATGGGTTTATATGGGAGCTATATCAGCTTATAGACCGATTTGGACCGTACTTGGCACAGTTGTTGGAAGTCGTAACGAAACACCATATGCAAAATGTCAGACAAATCGGACAAAAATTGCGGCTTTTAAGGACTCAAGAAGTGAGGTCGGGAGATGGGTTTATATGGGAGCTATATCAGGTTATAGACGGATTTGGAACGTACTTGACACAGTTGTTGGAAGTCATAACTGAACACTAAATGTGTGCCGAATCGGACAAAAATTGCGGCTTCCAGCGGCTAAAGAAATCAAATCGGGAGATCGGTTTAAATGAGAGCTATATCAGGTTATAGACCGTACTTGACACAGTTGTTGGAAGTCATAACAGAATACTACATACAAAATTTCAGCCAAATCGCACAAAAATTGCGGCTTCCAGGGGCTCAAGAAGTCAAATCAAGATATCGGTTTAAATGGGAGCTTTATCTAAATCTAAACCGATATGAACCATTTGCAATCTCCACTAACCTATATAGATATTAAGTATCTGTGCAAAATTTCAAGCGGCTAGCTTTACACGTTTGACCTCTATCGTGATTTCGACAGACGGACGGAAGGACGGAAAGACGGACGGACGGAAGGACGGACGGACGGAAGGACGGACGGACGGAAGGACGGACGGACGGAAGGACGGACGGACGGAAGGACGGACGGACGGAAGGACGGACGGACGGAAGGACGGACGGACGGAAGGACGGACGGACGGAAGGACGGACGGACGGAAGGACGGACGGACGGACGGACGGAAGGACGGACGGACGGAAGGACGGACGGACGGAAGGACGGACGGACGGAAGGACGGACGGACGGAAGGACGGACGGACGGAAGGACGGACGGACGGAAGGACGGACGGACGGAAGGACGGAGGGGCGGAAGGACGAACGGACGGAAATGGCTAGATCGACTCAGAACGTCGAAATGGTCAAGAATATATATACTTTATAGGGTCATAGACGAATATTTCGAGATGTTACAAACGGAATGACTAGATAAGTATACCTCCATCCTATGGTGGTGGGTATAAAATATATTATTCCCCCAAAAAGGAGAGATCCAGGTCGATTGGACCATGAGATTAAATGTCATCAGAATAAGGGATTGACTGATCTATGACAGAGTATTGTGAAACACACGGATTGGTTCTTCATCAGTGCCATTGTCTGTAAACCCCACAATTCATAGAATATCATCGTATACTTTTGATTTATGTACTTAAACTCAAAGAAAATTAAATCTGGAAGTTCAAGTATTTTACCTTTGCCGAAATTGAATCCAGATTTTCTGTCATACAAAATTTTTAAGGCCTTTCTGACCCATAAGAAAATATAAATCTAAATCTTCTAAAATACAATTTCCTGTAGAATGAATTATATTCAAAATAATTCATATAAAAATATGAATACTTCAAACTAGGTTCAATAATTTTCATATGCTTTTTATACCCACCACCGATGGATGGGGGTATATTCATTTTGTCATTCCGTTTGCAACACATCGAAGTATCCACCTCCCACCATACAAAGTATATAAATTCTTAATCAGCGTAAACATCTCAGACGACCTAGCCATTCCTTCCGTCTGTCTGTTGAAACCACGCTACAGTCTTTAAAAATAGGACACAGATTTTTTTCCCTAAGTTAATCAGCTTAGAGACAAAAAAAGAAGAGGGGTTATATCGGACTAAGATGGATTATATCGGACTATGTTGAAATTTGGGACAGTGAGTTGTGCTAGGCCAGTCGATAACTTTCTTTATTTTGGACCCGATCGGTCCATATTCAGATATAGTTGCGATATAGACCGATCTTTCAATTTGGGCCAATAAAATGCGCATTTATTGTTCGATTTTGCCAAAATTTGGGGCAAAGAGTTGTATTTGGCCCATCGACATTCACTTCTAATTTGGCCCCGATCGGTCCAGATTTTAATATAGCTGCCATATAGAACGATCTCTCGATTTGAGGTCCTCGGCTCATAAATGGCGCATTTATTGTACGATTTCGCCGAAATTTGGGACAGTGAATTGTATTAGGTCCTTCGAGATTCTTCGTCAGACCAGACCAGACTAGACCCAGATCGGTCTAGATTTGGATATAGCTGCCATATAGACCGATCTCTCGTTTAGGGTTTTGGCCCCATAAAAGGCGCATTTATGGTCCGATGTCGCCGAAATTTGGGACAGTGAATTGTGTTATGCCCCTCGACATCTTTCCGCAATTTGACCCCGATCGGTCCAGATTTTAATATAGCTGCCATATAGACCGATCTATCGATTTAAGGTTTTGGGTCTATAAAAGCCACATTTATTATCCGATTATGCTGAAATTTGGGACAGTGAGTTGTGTTAGGCCCCTCGACATCTTTCTGCAATTTGGTCTAGATCGGTCCAGATTTAGATAAAGCTGCCATATAGACCGATCTCTCGATTTGAGGTCCTGGGCCCATAAATGGCGCATAGATTGTACGATTTCGCCCAAATTTGGGACAGTAAGTTCTATTAGGCCCTTCGACATCCCTCTTCAATTTGACCCAGATCGGTTCAGATTTGGATATAGCTGTCATATAGATCAATCTCTCGATTTAAAGTATATTGGGCCAAGGCAAATTTTTAATCCGATTTCGCTGAAATTTGACACAGTGACTTATGTTAGGCTTTTCGACAACCATGTCGTATATGGTTCAGATAGGTCTACATTTGGATATGGCTAAAAAAAGGCCAATATTTTGTTCTAGAAAATTGAACAATGACTTGCGGCACGCCGTTCGGACTCGGCTAGAAAAAGGAGGTCCCTTATAATTGAGATTAAACTTGAATTGAATTGCAATCATTGATATATGAGAAGTTTGCCCCTGTTCCTTAGTGGAATGTTCATGGGCAAAAATTGCATTTGCATATATACCCGAGATGATGGGTATTCAAATTTCGGCCCGGCCGAACTTAACGCCTTTTTACTTGTTTAGTTTATTATTATTTAAAATTTTCCCATTTTCAGTCATGACAATTTATTATGCCTCCATGACCGAATCATCAACAATTAGCTGCCTATTTCAAAAAATCGAATTTTAATTCGTACAATAAGAATATGTGTAATTTATTTCAAACACTAATGTCTGACTTTAAAGCTTTATTTAGCCCAATTTCGAGAGTATTAATTAGATTAATGTGACAAGGGTGCTCTTTTTCTGCATATGTTTATCGAACGCATACATTATTTGATAATTATACGCAACCTGGCAAAAACTTGATTGAAAAATCTCTAACACGCATTGGGGGGTTGCATACATTTTTCCATTTGATTAATCTTGATTAGTGTTAATAAATTAGCCATATTTGACTAATAACAGATACTAATTAAAGCTTCAATCTGTGTGTTTTTTTTTTCAGTTGGTGGAATAGTTGGATGTGTGCTTGTCAAACAAACGAGCGCTCTAATCACGCTATAGTCTTAAAATATGATATATTGAACTAAAACTTGATACAATTCAATTTCTTGTTCATAGTCGGGTTTAGTTTGAAAGTAAGATGGTCTATATTGCAGTATATGTATATTGATGTAGTTCCATACAAGATGATTTCCTGATTTAACTTCTTGAGTTCATAAAATAAGTCTGCATAGCGGATTTGGTGATAAAGTGCGTTGGACACCATGTTAGATGTTAATCTCTAAAGCCATAAAAGGCTCATTATTTGAAAATTCATACAATGAATACCTGATAACAACTATCACAAATACAATCTAAACCAGCCATATTTGTGTTTATCTGAAAAATACGCCGATTTCCAAACTGAACTATTATATTTTAACAATTCTATTATTTTATATTTTTCATACTAGAACCTCCAATAACTGTTTCCACCTCAAACTAAGTCAAAGTCCCTGTCTGACATTTTTCAATGGCTCTTAAGTTCCTTGAAGCGTCTAAATAAAGTCAACTATAAATACATTTGTGTGTTATATACAAAGTCATGCTCAAATGGCTTTGTAGATATGTACATACGTCTATATATCTACATAGAAATGTGCTTGATTCTCATTTTTTTTAATGTCTTTTAGCTTCGTTATGGCTTTAAATAAATGGGGAGATTGCTTCAAATTATGCTGCTTTAACCTTAAAGTGAAACATTTATTCATCCCCCATTTTTGTACTTTTGTTATTGTCTTCCTTCTTAAGGTTTCGGTGTTTTCTGGTGCTTTTCTTTATGCAGCCATCTATGCGGATTCAATATGAAACAAAAATATATATGTATATACATATATACCCAGAACAACCAACAAGCCATAGCTACAGCCATACATAGCTTGGATATGTGTGTGTGTATGTGTGTGTGTGGAGAAATGTCTATTAGAACAATTGTACATAATAGCGTAGATATTTGGACTCTAACATTAGAGTAGAAGATGGTCTAAAGTGGAATAGATGGGAGATGGCAACCCATAAAGGAACCAGATTAAATGATGTGTATTTATGTGATGTCGCTATTTGTTTCGGTGTTTGTGTGTGTGTGTGTGTATGTGTGACTCAATGTTATCTATCAGCATCTGCGTGCTCTTATGTCCACATGTAAGTTTGTGCGTTTGTCTCTGATCGTTGTTTGTTGGTTCATTGCACACATTTGACTGGATTGGAGGGAGTCCTCTACCTCCCCCCCACCCAGCCCCTTTTGTTTTGCTAATGCTTCTCTGTCATTTGGTAAAGAAATAAAAATATCTGCACATTACCAGAGATTAGATTTTGCTCCATTTGTTAAGTGGCTTGGACCAGCGTCATTTGTTTTGTTGGTGTGCTTACACACACCCCGAGTGTCATATAAAGTTTGTTGTTGTTGTTTTTGTTTTCTTTCTTTCATCTTCATCCTCACCATGGACTCTCACTCTTACTCCTCTTCTTTGGCAAAGCAACGTAAACGACCTCTTTGTCAAGAGAGTACCATTCACTACCTATCATAGATACAAAAAGAGATGTGGGGAGTTTTGTCTATATCTTTATGTAAAGAAAAGTGGGTGCTTGTTCTCTGGGAGCTCTGTAGGTGCTATTTAGAGTTGCTGTTATGTTATACTTTAATCAGAATCAAAATTAAAAAGAATAAATAAATAAATAAAATAAAATAAAATGAAATAAAATAAAATAAAATAAAAAAACATAAAATAAAATAAAACAAAATAAAATAAAATAATATAAAACAAAATAAAAAAATTAAAATAGAATAAAATAAATTAAATTAAAATAAAAAATAATAAAAAAAATTAAATTAAAATAGAATAAAATAAAATAAATTAAAATAAAATAAAATAAAATAAAATAAAATAAAATAAAATAATAAAAAAAATTAAAATAAAATAGATTAAAATAAAATAAAATAAAACAAAATAAAACAACATAAAACAAAATAAAATAAAATAAAAAAAAAAAATAAAATAAAAAAACATAAAATAAAATAAAACAAAATAAAATAAAATAATATAAAACAAAATAAAAAAAATTAAAATAGAATAAAATAAATTAAATTAAAATAAAAAATAAAAATAATAAAAAAAAATTAAATTAAAATAGAATAAAATAAAATAAATTTAAATAAAATAAAATAAAATAAAATAAAATAAAATAAAATAAAATAAAATAAAATAAAATAAAATAAAATAAAATAAAATAAAATAAAATAAAATAAAATAAAATAAAATAAAATAAAATAAAATAAAATAAAATAAAATAAAATAAAATAAAATAAAATAAAATAAAATAAAATAAAATAAAATAAAATAAAATAAAATAAAATAAAATAAAATAAAATAAAATAAAATAAAATAAAATAAAATAAAATAAAATAAAATAAAATAAAATAAAATAAAATAAAATAAAATAAAATAAAATAAAATGAAACAAAATAAAATAACATAAAACAAAATAAAATAAAACAAAATAAAATAAAAAATAAAATATAAAAACTTTGATATTATTGAATTTAAATTATCTCGAGCTGGGATATGTTCTAAATATAACGAAAGGATTTACAGGTCAAACAGACAAACTCAACGAACTGGCCTATTGTTATTGTTGTAGCCACATTTTCATGTGAAGCTGGCGATCATCGTTAAGCTCCTGTAGGTAAGCAAGCTCGTTCCGGTCCAAAGGACCGATCGCCGCGGGAACAGGTTGCGCATTGGGCCCATTATAGGCACTCGGTGCTTCTGCAAGAGCCGGTAGCGCCCGGCCTCTCAATGAGAATCTTCGCTCGATACTGCTGATTGTCCGCGACTGCCTTGCAGCTACTCCGTACGGAGCATTCCAGTAGCCGCAACCTGTGAACGCACCCGGTAGCTTGCAACTAATTTTTTTCTGATGATCTCGCCACCGAAATTTTTTTCTGATGATCTCGCCAGGATTCGAACCCAGGCGTTCAGCGTCATAGGCGGACGTGGTAAACTCTGCGCTACGGTGGGTATGTAGAGCACTTTAATCAACATTTCAAGGCGATCAAATCAAATCGCGATCCACCATGACAGTCAAAGTGTTTTGACAACAGCACACACCACTTGCCAAACTTGTAAAACTCATATGCTATTCTGGATCACGAGCTGGAATATGCTCGAAAAATCACTCCTCGAAATATTCGTCTAAGACCCTATAAAGTAAACATATTCTTGAGTGTCGCAACATTTTAAGTCCATCTAGCCTTGCCTGTCCGACGTTCCGTCCGTCCGCCTGTCTGTCGAAAGCACGCTAACTTTCGAAGGACTTCCTTTTAGTGTAGGTCGGTTGGGATTTTAAATGGGTTATATCGGAGCATGTTTTCATATAGCTGCCATATAAACCGATCTTGGGTCTTGACACCTTGAGCTCCTAGAGCCCGCTATTCTTATCCGATTTGTCTGACATTTTTCCAACAAGCGTGTAAATTATGGTTGAAATCGGTTCATAACCTGATATAGCTGTCATATAAACCGATCTGGGGTCTTGAATCCTTGAGCCTCTGGTGAACGCAATTCCTATACGATTTAGCTGAAATTTTCCACGACGTGTTTTGTTACGACTATCAACAACTATGCTGAGTCTGGTTAAAATCGGTCTATAACCTGATAAAGTTGCCATATAAACCGATCTTAAATCTTGACTTCTTGAGCCTCTGGAGAGTGCAATTCCTATCCGATTTAGCAGAAATTTTGCTTGACGTGTTTTGTTACGACTACCAATAACTGTGCTAAGTATGGTTGAAATCTGTTCATAACCTGAGATAGCTGTCATATAAACCGATCTGGGATCTTCTGGGCTTCTTGAGCCTCTAGAGGGCGCAATTATTACCCGTTTTGGCTGAAATTTTGTACAACGACTTCCCACATGATCTTCAACATACGTATGGTCTGAATCGGTATACAGCCTGATACAGCTCCCCTATACACCGATCTACCTAATTTACTTCTTGAGCCCCTAAAGGGCGCAATCCTTATTCGAATTGGCTGAAATTTTACACAATGACTTCTACTATGGTCTCCAACATTCAATTCAATTATGGTCCGAATCGGATCATAACTAGACATAGCTGCAATAGCATATCAATTCTTTGTTTTCCTTTGTTTGCCTAAAAAGAAATACGGGGAAAAGAACAAAGAACTCGACAAATTCGATCCATGGTGGAGGGTAAATAAGATTCGGCCCGGCTGAACTTAGCACGCTTTGCTTGAGTTTGGAGAGGTCCAATACAACTCACTGTTCTTAATCCCAGTCTCGAGCCACAAAAGCCTAGAACTCAACCAGTCTATGATAAAAAAAAATTAAAAATTCTCAAAGTTTCAGCCGTGAAGTTTAGACAGACGGATTGTCCAGACTGTCTTAGATGATCAAAAAGGATATATGAGCAAACTGAATAAACCCTTATCCCACGATGTCCAATATATAAAAACTATGCTTTTGGCAACACTGCTGCCTTTACCTTAGCTGTGCGTTCTTAGGTAGTGTTGTGTTGTGTTCTTGGCTATCTTCTTTGTGCTGGCTGGCTGGCTGGCATTTTACCAAATAATCATCATCGTCATCTTATACCGCCGTCTGCCTTGCTCTATTATGTTGGAGAGTGTGGTGCGTATGAGTATGTATGTATGTGTGTGTGTATTCCTGCAAGTGAGTAAATATGCTTGATGGTGGTATATTCTGCGCTTGTTCCCTGTAAAACTCTCCTCAGCTAGGGAGCCCTACAGCATGGGTGGGTGGTTGGTCCTCTTCTAGTGTGTGGGGAGTTTATAGTTGGTTGCTTGTTGTTCTTTCAGACATTTATACACACACTGCCATGCATTGCCAGCTTTTTGCAAGCAATTTCATGATTTTACACATCGTTGTTTTCTTTTGTTTTTTTTTTTTTTGTACCATCATCATCATCTTGTGGTGCTTTGTTCGCAACCTGTAAACAGTATTAATACATGTTGTTGTTGACTTTGTTGCTGGTGACTTTGGTCTCTCCTTAAGTTGAGTGCCAGCCATTGACGATGTGGAACAGAACAACAAAAACTCGCCACCATTCGCGCTGTGTCGTCGTTGTCACTTCTCTTTGGGCCATGGCAAAAAGGAAAAACTTTTTCTTAGGCATCATGGCTGTTGGTATTGCTGTTGTTGTTGCTTTTCTTTTGTCAGTTTTTCAGTTTTTCAACTTTTCGTTTTTCTTTCATTGCCGGTCGGTTGGTTGCTCCAGTGGGTTTGCTGCCTGCCTTGCTTGTTTGAACGTTTTGTGTTTATTTCACACCAACAGTGTGTCAATGTAGGCAGCAAACGAGCACAGCTCACTTTGGTGTGTCTTCCAAGTGTGAGTCGTCAGCGAGTGAGTAAGTGAGTGAGTCCTGAATAGGGAGTCTGAGTTTGAGTCTGAAGAGGACTTTGATTTCCAACAATGTTCTTAGCCTCCTGAGGATGTCAAACATTCCTTTGCACCCACACACACACACACACACAAACATATACATACACAAAGCCACTAACAATACATGCAAATATGTGGGTATATGATTCTCCTTATCTTTGTGAGGGTCTGCTCCTTTATGCTTTCCTCCATTCCTTTCCGTTTTGTTGGTCTGTCCATGTGTACGTCCGTCCGTCCGTTTTTCCGTTTCTTCCCTACTTCCGTCACCAAGGAAAGCAGCGCCAGGCATTCAGCAGCATTTGGCATTCTTAAGTATGGCCAGAGTGTGATCTGTGTGTACTTTAAGCCACTCCTTCGTTTATGTGTGAAGCTAAGCGTCGCGGATTGGTGTCCCTCAACCAATCGCTTGTGTAAATATTGGCTGTGCTTTGGTTTCTTGGCGTGAGCCACTGGGATGTTGGCTACAAGTGTGAGGCCATTTATGGCTCTTTTATCCGCCGCCTGCTTGCCTGGGTGTCACTTTTGGCTAGATGTTGCATGTGTGGCACGGCATGTGTGATTTTCTCCATTTAATGGCCGCCACTACCATCACTCCCAGCCACAAAATACCCACTTGAATTGACCACTTCTAGGTGAGGAGGACCTTTTTCTCTGGCTACTCACAAACGACGACCACTTCTAATCACTTCCTTGAAGTGTTTTAAGCAGAACAACATATCCGTTAACATTTAAATTTGAAGCTTTGCCAAAAATTATGGTATTTTACGGTATGTTGGCAAAGGAAAACTGAACAACCCGAAACATGTTTAAAAAAAAAAAACATGTGAGAAACTATGACTGCATTTAAATTTCTCCCATTAGCTCTAAATCATTTGAATACACGAATTTTGGTGGCAATAATATACGGTTATGTGCCACAAACACTAGGCGCCAAAAATACTCGTAGCGTTAGAAAAACGTTATGGCCAATTAGAGCTTTTTTTTTCTTTGGAAAATAAATAATAATAGTCTGCTATAGCGCACAGAATGCTTAAATCACGGCGATGTTGCTGATACAAACATAAACCTAAGCTTTACTCAGTTCGGAATGAATGTCAGAAACCATAGGAGAAATGCAAAATTTCATTCAAATTAGGTGCTCAAGAAGTCAAATCATATGATTGATTTATAACGCAGCTATAACAGACTTTGAAACGATTGGGGTCTTACTTGGCATTGGTGGTGAAAGTAATAATAGAACTCAATTTTCAAAATTTTAGCTCTTTGGTCCAATGATGGGTTCATATGGGAGTTATTGTATATCAGAGAAAGGCCGATGAAGTTTAAATGAAGTTTAAATTCATAAAATATTGCATTTTAGCTTCTTAAAAATCTAGGACTCTAGGTCTCTCACCCATACATGGTGTATTTATTATCACATTTTTCTGACACTTTGTACAGCGACTTGCGTTAGTTCCCTATACTTACTTCCCGAGTATGGTGCAATGCAAATGCAAGTTTGCCCATGAACATTCCACTAAGGAACAGGTACAAATTTCTTGCGTATCATTGAGTGCTGCCTGATTCAAATTTTAAGCTCATAGCCAAGTTCGAACTTCGTGCCGCAGTGCGACACGTATTTAGGGAGCATTTTTAATATGGCATAGTACCTCACAAATGTCGATAGCAGAATCCAGGGGTTCAACGTCAAACGCGGACATGCTAACCTCTGCGCTACGGTGGCCTACCGAATATGGTGCAGATTGGTTCATATTTGGATAAAGCTGCCATGTAAACCGTTTTCTTGCATAGAAGTTTGAAACAAGGAGTTGTGTTAGACCCCCCTACGCCAGTGCCGAGTTTAGTCCAGATCGAACCATATTTCGATATAGCTGCTATGGGTTCATAAATGGTGCATTTTTCTTAAATTCTTAAAAATGCATTTCATTGCGGGACTTTTAAAAAGGAGCACTTGCTACAGTTGTTATAAAGTGTGAATTTTTATGAGTTGTGTTTTGCGGGGTGGCAGCACTGGTTGACAATTTTGTTCAAACGTGAAAAGTATTCACTATACTCTGCCATTTCATCATGGGGAAACTCACAAACATGCAACGACTACAAATCGTTGGAATTTATTTTCAAAGTTTGTGCTCTGATAACAGCTCGATGAAAATCCACTGTTTTATCGGAAAATTGCACTCAGATATGAGACTTATTTCTAGCTAAATGGGTATGTAGACAAGCAAGAGTTAACGATGCATTCCTTAAAACAACAGTTTGGTTTATGGGCTAGTGACATCATCGGTCTTCAAAGACGTCAGTGGAAGAAACGTTATCGTCAACGCCGAACGATATCGTGCCATGATAACCGAAATTTTTCGCCCCAATTGGCTTACGATTACGAAGGCCACCGTAGCGCAGAGATTCGCATGTCTGCCTATGACGCTGAACGCCTGGGTTCGAATCCTGGCGAGACCATCAGAAAAAGTTTTCAGCGGTGGTTTTCCCCTCCTAATGCTGGCGATATTTGTGAGGTTCTATGCCATGTAAAACTTCTCACCAAAGAGGTGTCGCACTGCGGTACGCTGTTCGGACTCGGCTATAAAAAGGAGGCCCCTTATCATTGAGCTTAAACTTGAATCGGACTGCACTCATTGATATGTGAGAAGTTTGATCCTGTTCCTTAGTTGAATGTTCATGGGCAACATTTGCTTTTTTGTTACATGTCAAACAGCTTGTGAAACAATTCAAAATGTGTTTTTTTTTTTGTAGAAAAAAATAAAGTACGTGTTAGCTAACTGGAACATTCATTTGTCGTGGGGCTAAACGTCCTGTTTAAAAATTTGGTTTTCTCGTTCACTTTTAAGGTAATTTAGAAGAAAAGGCAATATTACGCAGCTATCAGCAATAAGTGTTCGATTGCTCAAAATTTGCACAAACTTTAACGGAGAGTCGTTCGCTTTACAGTAAGAGAGAGTGTGAGAGCGAAAATCATTTGGAGAGTTTTGTAAATGAGAGATTGCAATTTGCTGCTGGAGGTTTTTTAAATGTGTCTGGCAGTAAATTGAGATGAGACTAAATGGATAGTATCAACTCCCACAACGCCTTGTACAACCGATTACATAAGGAACATGGAGAAAGTTGGGAACCACAACTTTTAGATAGTCAGCAACTTTATCTACACCAATTTTGAAATAAAGCAAAGAATAATACTGACAAACAGATGCTACTTTGGATTAAGTAGGCAGTTTAGAAACAAGGCCACCTCTCTACAGACGAAGATTACTGTACTATACAAGAAACTGCTACTATCCGTGATGTTATATGGTTCCGATGCATGGGAACTTATGAAAGCAGATGAGGAGTGCTTGGAGTATTTGAGAGAAAGATACTTCGTAAAATATTTTGACCAGTTTGCTTTAATGGAGAATATAGGCGTCTTATTAATCATGAGCTGTATGACGACTATAGCATAGTTACACGTATCAAAATACAACGGTTTCGTTGGCTGGGTCAGAATGGATGAAGAAGCTCCAGCAAAGAAGTCTTTTGAAGGCAATCACGGTAGTTAACGCAAACCGGGACGACCAAAAGCCCGATGGAAAGATCAAATGGAAGAAGGAGTTAAAAGAAGGAGCGCAGAAGATCGAGGCGCTTGGCAGGTTATTCTAAATTCGGCTAATGGGACAAACGTTCTGTCATAGCCAATTAAAGTAAGAAGTTTCTAATATATTTTTTAATAAGATTTTGTTGTCTAGTAAAAGTTTAATTGAATCTTAAAACATTTCAAGAATCGGTTGTGTAAATCACATTAAATTAGGCTTTAAAATACGATAATTTTTCGATAAAAATTTATTGAGTGTTTTAGTACCTTGTCTCCTCAAGGTTCCTGACAGACTATGCACGAAAATGTCGGTTGATATCGACATATTACAACTAAACACATTCAGCTGCAGAAACTTGCAGTTGAATGTGTCGCATCATGTACACTAAGTCAAGATCCATGATAAACTGTACATCGAAATATCGGTAAAGGTCTCAAAAAAGTACCTAAATAAATGTAAGCTGCAGAAGTTTGCAGACACTAAGTCAATACAAATCTAGAATTTTTTCATACGTATGTAGGAATTTAGAACCTTTTAAATCGAAATAAATGTGGGGATTCTGTGCCCATATCGGACAAAACTATACAGAAAAAATCGAAAATAATTTTCAATTAAAAATTTAATTGAAAATATAATAATTTTCAATTAAAAAATTAATTGTTTCGATCATTTTTTTTATTTAAATATGAATTTTTTTCAATAACAGGCATGATTAAAATGTTTGCAACTTTCAATTAAAAATTTAATTGATTCAAACATTTAAATTGATAAAAGTTTGGTGATACCCCTACAGCCGATTCTACAAACCATATTTCAAAAATGAGTTTAAAAAAATGTCAATAATTTTTTTAATTAAATTAATTAAAACATGAATTAAAAATTTCAATCTTTTTTTTAATTGGATCAATTAAAAAATTAATTTAAAAATTTTAAAATGCTTTTTTGTAATTAAATGTGCAAATTTTTTAGATGGATTTTAGTTTCAATTACTTCTACGTTTATGATATTATCATTTTCGTGATTGAAGCAGTTTTAATTAAAAAATTAATTGAATTAGTTTCGTGATTGAAACGGATTTTTTTTTCTGTGTATATATGGAAGAAATATCTAAATCTGAACCGATTTAATCCAAATCAAGCACATTTGAAGAAGATAATGACAGTATATGTAAAAAATTTCTCTCAATATGCAAATTTTCCCCTGAACAATCCATTAAGGAACAGGGGAAAATTTCTCACATATCACTGAGTGCTGTCCGATTCAAGTTTAAGCTGAACGATAAGGGACCCTACTTTTTATAGCCGAGTCCGAATGGCTTGCCGCAGTGCGGTACCTCTTTGGGGAGAAATTTTTACATAGCATGATACCTCACAAATGTCACCAGCAGGATTCGAATCCAGGCGTTCAGCATCATTGGCGGACATGTTAACCTCTGCGCTACGATGACCTCCACAAAATTTCTTTCAAGTCGAAGTGAAACTGTGGATTTTGTTGTCACGTAGAGGAAAATCGGACAAAAAATTATATATATATATATAGCTCCGATTTTTGCGGGTTATATTTGTATATTTTAATTCTGTCGCTGGCTGAAATATCAATGTTTACAGCCACCACTGTGCCTTGTATTCCATGGATTTTTTTTACACACTCGGTTAAAAACTGTTTCCAGTTTATGTTGAAGAACTAAAATTGGATGATTGGTTTATATGGAAGCAAAAATAGATTAGAGACGGAGTCAGACAATACATGAAATGGAGTTTGTAGGTTATAGGAGAAATCGTTATACAAAATTTCAGTCAAATCTTAAAAGAATTGCTCCCTCTAGAAGTCTAGGAAGCCAACAAAACAAGGGAGATTGATTTATTTGGGCGCTTTATCTAAACATGAACCGATTTGGCTTATTACAATCCCTACGACCTACATCGATATAGCAAAACTTCAAGCCAATTGCCTTATTCGTTAAGACGCTCTCATGATTTCCATAGGCAGTCAGAGGGCCGGACTGATGGACATGCGTGGTTAGATAGATTTAAGATGTCATGACGATCAAGAATATATATACCTCATAGGGTTGACTAGATTAATATCTCCCTATTCGATGGTAGCGGATTAAAAAGGAGCCTTTTATGAGCATCAGACGATAAATCAGGAGATCGGAATATATAGGGCTTTTTAAACATATAGTCCCATATAGACGGCAACCAAGAATGCATCAGAGTTGAATGTTGCAAACATATGACGGTTGGTATAGGGAGAAAATTACGACATAATCATTAAGGAGCGTGGAGCGAAGCGAAAAAAATCCTAAGCGGAGCGAAAAAATTTCAGTCGGAGCGGAAAAAAGTACCGGTCCGGATACCTTGCCCTAACACAACCCACTGCACTTGATTTCATAAAAATCGAGCTTTAAATAATCTTTCTGTAGGCCTCAGACCTTAAATAGGGATATCTGTATATATGGCAACTACAATACAACCAAATAAGGTTCGATCTTGACCATACATTGTACACATGTCGAGTTATTCAGTATAACTCGCTGTTATTCAGCAAATCGGATAATAAATGCGTGTCCTATGGACATGATACCTCACATCGGGAGGTCGGTATATATACCAGCTATGGCCAAATATGGTTCGATCTCAACCATATTCAGCCAATTTCAAGAGACCTAAAAGAAATCAATGTGCTACATTTCAGAGAAATAAGGCAAGACCTTGAATAAAGGGATTGGTAAGTATTGTAGCTACATGTTTGTATCCAAAAAATAGTCCTACCTGGCCATAATCAGTACGGCTGTTAAGGGTATAAACGTTACACGCTTTACCAAATTTCAGCGAAGTCGGGGAATAATTTCAACTTTGTTGGAAGATGGGCCTATACTGGGGCTACATCAAGATATAGACAGATATAGCTCATCTTGGGTGTCATATGAGGTTTGGGTGTCATAGTTGTATGACATCCTCAACCTCATTTTAGGTTAGGTTGAATAGAGGGTGCGGAAATTAACCCGCCCCATGCCACTATGGACATACGCCTAATTCAGTAATCGGCTTGTTGTGCACTCTAAATAATAAAAAGTAACCTGGAAAAAGAAATTTTACGTCAGGAATAAAACCTCTAATTGTTTTCTATACCACGCCCCTGAGTTGGTTTATGTCTGGTCTTGCGCCCCCACCTAAGTGCCGGTGTCTTTTCACCTTTCCCACACGCCCCATACATGCTGGGGGGGGGGGGGGGCGTGTGGGGGTGTGAGAGCATGTATGTGTCCTGTTAGCATACGGAAAGCTTTACTGACCTCCATCTTACTTCCCTTCAGTAATAGCCTCGTCTTCCTACAATGCGGATCTCGCCATAGAATTTTCGTCGTCCTACCGGCCGTTTCGATATTCCACAATATTATATGCGCTTTCGTAGCCCACGCTCTTAACTCGGACTGCATCGATCCGAAAGGCTTCAGGTTAAGTTTATTGAAGGCGGTCCTCTGCCAATTCATCTGCTTTTTCATTTCCCCTTACTCCGCTATGGCCCGGTAACCAAACGATGCGGATCGAGCCATTCTCAGAGAAGATGTTAATCTCCCCAAGATATTTCGTGACTTTACCGTTCTGTTTTTTATAGACCTGATGGCCAGTTTACTATCCGTAAAGATATTTACACTCGACGTCTACCTCAAGCATTTCCTGATCACCTGGATCTCCGCCTTCAGGACCGTAAAATAGTCAGGCAGTCTAAAACACATCTCAGCCCCTGGGTTCTCAATGTAGACTCCCAGGCCTGCTCTGTCCTCTAACCATGATCCATCCATGTAAAATGATCTTCCATATCGCCTCACCTTACAGCCCCTTAGAAAATAATTAAGCCATCTAAGATTTCGAAAAGTCAAATCGGAGAATCGATTTATATAAGGGATATAACTATCAAATGGAACAATCTGAAAGTGGGTATTGGAGTTGATAAACGCACTTCACTCATCAGCGCAGAGTCTAGCATGGGCGCCTTTGACGCTGAACGACTGGGTTCAAACCGCGGAGTGAAAATCAGAAAAATTGTCAGCGGTGGTTATCCCATTAATGCTGACTACAGTTGTGAGGTATTCTGCCATGTTAAAACTTCTCTACCCAATGGTACCGTTATGCGGCATGGCGTTCGGACTCGGCATAAAAAAGGAGGCGCCTTATTACTGAGCTTAAAATTGAATGCTTAATGGAAGGGCGCCCCGGTAGCCGAGTTATTAGCGTGCTTGGATTGCCAGTGCAGGAGTCGTGGGTTCGATTCCCGCCAAAAGCCTTGGTCTGTCGCTACTGTGGTATCACAATGGACTTAAAATTGTCTAAGTGAGTCTGTAACCTAACCAAACCTCCTTAATGAAATGTTCATGGGAAATTTAGTACTTAGTAGGATGGATTGATATGAGAGTTGTGTCTATTTGTGGACCCAACACCACTCTACCAAGTAGTGTCGCTATGTGGCACGCCGTTCGGACTCGGTATAAAAAAAGAAGGTCCCTTATAACTGAGGAGGCCACTATAGTGGAGAGGTGAGCATATCCGCCTTGACGCTGATCGCCTTAGGTCGAATCCTGGCGAGCATCAGAAAAATTTTTCATCGCTGGTTTTCCCCTCCAAATGCTGGCAACATTTGTGAGGTATTATGCCATGTAAAACTTCTCTCCAAAGAGGTGTCGCACTGCGGCACGCCGTTCGGACTCGGCTATAAAAAGGAGGCCACTTATGACTGAGCTTAAACTTGAATCGGACTGCACTCATTGAAATGTGAGAAGTTTGCCCCTGTTCCTTAGTGGAATGTTCATGGGCAAAACTTGCATATTTGCCTTATAACTAAGCTTAATATTTAATCGGACTGCTCACACATTTATATGAGAAAAGTATTCCTTCTTCCTAAATGGGGTGTTAATGGGAAATTTAGTATTTAGTTGGATGAATTGATGTGGGAGTTATGTCTATTTGTGGACCTTACTCGATCGTTTGTGGTGTATCAAATTTAGCAGTAGCGAGTCTTAGCCTGCATTTTTTGAATAAGATGGGCTATATTTGCGCACAGATCCGATCGGTGGGCGAACGCACGGTAACGTGATTTCGAAAGACATACAGACATGCAGATATACATATTCTTCAAGGTGTTAAAACGTATTGGCCAATTATTTTGCCTCCCATCCTATGGTGGTGGGTATAACAAAAACATTAAAAAACTAATACTCTACCACATTTAAAATTAAAAATGTCCGTGACACTTTATTCGTACATTATCAATAGTTTCTTCAACGATTTATTTAATTCAAAAAGCTGTCAGTAAGTTTAAATGATAAAAAAAATACATACTCATGTTTTTCAAACTACCTTTGTGGGAAAGATTTTTCTCATACCTATATATTGTTTTCAATTTTCCAAAAACCCACTTACGAACCACACATTCAAACTTACTTTGAAGCAACAAAGAATCCGTAGAAGCAAAAAAAAGACATTCTTTACAAAAAAAATCACAACATGAATAATTTCCAATTTGACTTATATGACATGGGTCCAATTAAACAGCTCTTCCATGAAGGCGAATATGGAAGGAAGGCTAGGCATCCAACCAGCCAGCCAGTCAGCCAGCTAACCAACCATACATCCATCCATCACATTAACCATACATTACAAATTAACAACACCAGCATAGAGAGAGAGAAAATCATTCATTACGACAGGCAACGTTTATGACAATGGTCGACGACGACGTACATAGTAACAGTTGTTGCGGCAAACGCGCGTAAACTTTTGAACATGACATTTTGCACTGTGGCAAATACAAAAAACAAAACAAAAAATTGCGCGACGGGCACACTTACTTCACAGACTTCACTCTTAATTAAGACAAACAGTAAAGGATTAAAAATTTTAATTTTTTTTCTTCTTATTTTGATTAGACAAGATTTATGGCTGTGGCCATTTAAGAGAGTTGAATAGAGTTACACGGGCACATATAAAACACACACACACACACATGCACACATAGAGACACTTGTAAAGTAATTAATTAATTTGTTTTGATTTAATTGCATTGGCAACACCAAGAGAGCATACCATTTGCCTGGGTTATTAGCAAGAATTTTTTTTTTCACATATGAATTTGTTTATTCTTTTTTATTATTAATTGATTTTATTTCCATTTTGGGGTTTTAGATGTGCCTTGTTGTCTTCTTCTTCGTTTCGCTATCTTGGGCAATTTTTTTTTCGTTTGTTGTGTGTGATTTAAGGCGATAAAATGTTGACAACGCGACGGCAAATCATACGCGAGTAAGAAGCACTGGCTTACTTTTGTGAATTGTCGCCGTTCGAGTTTTGGTGTAGACGTGAAACGACAACAGAAAAAGCAGAAAACAAATACCACAGAGAAAATCTGGTCAAAGGAACACTGACTGATGTGCTGACTGAGCTTAGAACGGCAAACGAATGTAAGCTCTGCAAACACACACACACACACACACATACACCCTAACGCCACACACTGAGCACAAAACACTGAACACACTCTATGGCACCAACACCACATCAACAGAGAAGAAGCCAGAGAGAGGATGGAGAAGACGACGAAGAAGAAGAAGCAGCAGCAAAACATAAGACATCGACAAGCAGCAATGTTATAAAGAGGCCGAGGGCCGAGTTTTGTTTATCTTGTGTGTGGGGCAGTTTTACAATAACACCAAAAACAACAACACCAGCAGCAGCAGCAACAACATGAAAAATACCATTGTCGTCTGTTTGGTTTATTGGGATTCACCCGCGTTGTGTTCTTGAAGCGCTCACTCTCGTCTCAAATCAGTTCGAAAACGCGCGACATTTGCATTAACAATGACACCACACACAAAGTTATAATTCCACCTTCAGCCGTCATAGTTGATGTCGTCGACGCCGCCACCACCGTCGTCATCGTCATCATCGTCATTTTTGTTGCCGACAATTTTGTCGTCTGCGTATTTGGGTTGGTATGTGCGTGTTGTGCATCTATACCTCCCATGTATGTCTGTATGTAAGTATGTATTGGGTGAGTGATGATGGCGCACAGATTCGTAATGTACCGCCGTCGTACGTACCTTTGTGCTAAATATGGCGTCGCCGTCGTCGTTGTCACTGGCACTAAGTTTGCGCGCCTCGTTCGCTCTACTCTCATCATGCGAATTTCGGTCGCTCACACATAGTGAGTGCCCCACAGGAGAGGCATCGCACAAAAAGGAATGGCATAAAGGCAAAAGGAAGCATGTCTAAGATACACGATACTGATACATTGCCCAAGAAAACAATAGCGACAACGTGAATAATGTTTACAGTGGCGTTGACGGCACGATAAGATGCGTCAAGTAGACATTTTTCCTTGGCAAGCAAGCGACGACGACCGACAGAACGAGCCAAGCAATGGATAAAACCCAACAGGCAACAACACAACACAGCAAGCAAAAAAAAAACTACCAACTCCACACTGAAATGAATCAAATGGAACAAAAGGCTGATCTACTGGCAACACAACATCCACTTGGGATGTTGGAACTTTGCGGAAAAATCACAAGCGGCAACAACGAAGGTGGTCAACAATAAGCAGGCATGTAACAGCCACTCTCTCACACACACACTCGGACGTATTAAAACTAAAATCAATGAATAATCGTTAGGCTGTGAAGAGACATAAAACCACACACCGAAATTCTTTATACAACTCCAACTGGTGAGCAGAAGACTCTCTAACTTCATCTTCTGTTTGGAATTTAAAAAGAAAAAATCCAATACGAAAAACTATTCAGCAAATTATTCCGCATGCTTGTTGGACAATACGATGTTTGAGTAGGAGCATAATTTGAGACTCTTCACTCAAGACCTTCTCACTCATAAAGTTTTCACTCTTCCCCCATTGCTGGTGCATATGCGCCTGTGTTGATTTTCCATTATGTTCAGCTAATGCTCTCACTCTCTCAGAGTTTTGATACATACGCAACTCTTGAGTACAAAATCAGATTGCAGCCAGGCATAAGAAACTCACCACTATCTTAATCTTGCTTAACATAATGCAATGGTGAGTTTTAAGAGATTAGGAGTTCTTATTGACATCAAATGCCAAATGCGACGCAATTGACTTGAAATTTGAAGGCAATCTCAGAAAAAAAAAAAGAGTTTTGCTCTTATAAGACAAAATGATACATGTAGAAAAGTGTAATTCGAAACAAAGGTTTTATTTAAAAAAAAATTTTCCAACCATTCGAAAACCTATAAAGGTAGCTTCGCTTCCTTAACAAAGGTTGTAAACACAGCCAAATTCTTGAGAGCCATATGGTATCCGTGAAAATACCATCCTTTAATTTATATTTATAGGCACCTCAACACCCATTCGATGTCCTGCAGGACTAGATGAAAAGACAAATAACATCATCAAACAACGTCCTTTTACATAAAACCAACCTCTAGAAGCTTTCAAGGTGGTTTTCCAATTTCATCAGTTCAACTACGACTCAGTTAAACTTTTCTGGACAATTCCCGTTGAATGACAACCATTTCTGGTGACACGTTATACATCTGAGAAATTTACAGAAAATGTGTACATACGATAAGAGTAGTTCTAGTATTTCCAGACTACACATTGCCCATCAAGGTACATGGACCACAAGAAACACACAAAGAAAATGAAAAGATCGTAGTCTATGACGAGTTCGAAGAATTTTTTGATGCGTTTGAACCTAGTAACTTTGTATCTATTACATTTCAGTAGCAAAGACTTACTACCAAAGTATATTCATAGATAATAGAAATTCACAATTCACTCTTAAGTAGCACAAGCGTGTATATATACTCTCCACCATGGATCGCATTTGTCGAGTTATTTTCCCGGTATCTCTTTTTAGGCAAACAAGGGATAAAAGAATTGCTATGCTATTAGAGCTATATCAAGTTATGGTCTGATTCGGAGCATAATTGAATTGAATGTTGGAGACCCTAGTAGAAGTCATTGTGTAAAATTTCACCCAATTCGAATAAGAATTGCGCACTTTAGAGTGTCAATAAGTAAAATAGGGAGATCGGTTTATATAGGAGATGTATCAGGCTAAAGACCGATTCAGGCTATACACGTATTTGAAGGTCATGGGAGAAGCCGTTGCACAAATCAGTCCCTCTAGAGGCTCAAGAAGTTTAGACCCTAGATCGATTTATATGACAGCTATATCAGGTTATGGACCGATTTTAACCATACTTAGCACAGTTGTTGGAAGTCACAACAAAACACATCATGCAAAATTTCAGCTCAATTGGATAAGAATTGGGCCCACTAGTGGCTAGGCTGTTTATATGGCAACTATATCAAAACAAGGACCGATATGGCGCATTTACAATCCCAACCGACCTACACTAATAAGAAGTATTTGCGTGAAATTTCAAGCGGCGATCTTTACTCCTTCGAAAGTTAGCGTGCTTTCGACAGACAGACGGACGGACAGACTGAGGGACATGGCTAGATCGATTAAAATGTCATGACGATCAAGGATGTGTATACTTTACGGGGTCTTAGACGAATATTTCAAGGAGTTACAAAACAGAATGACCAAATTAGTATACCCCCATCCTATGGTGGATGGAGGGGAATGTATCCTTAAATTAAGGATACATTCAAATTTGTCCACTAGTTTAAAAACACCACACAACTTGAACTTTTAGAGTTCAAGAGTAAAAAAGCGCTAACTTCGATTTTTTTTTTAAAATTTTGCATATCAGTATGTAATTCTAACGATATATCGTGGCTTATAATTAGAATTATTCTTGAAATAAGACAAAAATCCAAGAAGTTCACAAGGAGTGAACGAAATAACGCAAATAATGGGGAGTCGTTATCGAATGTGTTTTAAATGCCGGGCAGAACCACAGAGAAACTTTACTAAACTCATTCGGTTGTGGTTTTCCTCTCGCTAGTGACGCATTCAGCCATTTAGGACATTTTATGAAGAGATGTCGTTAAAAAATCACGCTGTTCGTAGTCAACAAAAAGTGGTTGATATGAAAGAAGTATCTCTTATTCCTTAATGCAGCGGTTATGTCTTGAGGATTGTTTTCTTTTCTTTCCTACCAAATTCGAGATATACATCTGTTTCTGCTCTCAGTTTCTGTCTTTCCTGTCTTGTGTGAACCTCCAGACGGTTATTCCCATGACTTTCTGATAGGAGCAATTTCTCGAATTCTTTCAAATCCCAGTCAACGCAGGTGGATTATTTCTCAATTTTTCTAAAGGCAAAGAGGTAAAGGTATAAAGATCACATGACAGTTTGCCTCGTTGTTTGGCACTGAATAGTTCGGAGACTTTCGTCTCTATTTTTACTGACGATCAAGTACCAGATAATGTCACCCATCAAATGGTGGGAATCAGATGTTGTTATGCCTCAATAAAAAAATTGTTAAATGTTTCCTTAACCCATTTTCGACAGGTGTTGCGTATTCGCATCAACAAGTTATAGTCCAATTCGGACCATAAATGAATGCTGAACATTGTAGAAGTCATTGTGTAATATTTCAGTTCATTGGGATAAGAATTGCACCATGTAGGGGCTCAAGAAGCAAAATCGGGAGATAAGTTTATATGGGAGCTGCATCAAGCTATTGATCGATTCAGACCATATTAGACACGTATGTAGAAGGTAATGAGAGAAGCCGTTGTACAAAATTTCTTCCAACTTGGATGAGAATTGTGTCCTCTAAAGGCTCAAGAAGTCAAGATCCCAGTTATATGGCAGCTATATCAGTTTATATGGCAGCTATATAAGGTTATGTACCAATTTGCGGCATACTTAGCACAGTTGTTGGATGTCATAACAAAACACCTCATGCGAAATTTCAGCCAAATAGGATGAGAATTACGCGCTCAATTGGCTCAAGAAGTCAAGATCCAAGATCGGTTTATATGACAGCTATACCAGATTTTTAACCAATTTGAATCATACTTAACACAGTTATTGGAAGTGATACCAAAACACCACGTGCAAAATTTCAGTCAAATCAAACGCCCTCTAGAGGCTCAAAAAGTCAAGATCCAAGATCGGTTTATATGGTAGCTATATCAAAACATGGACAGGACACAGCTTCAATACTCAGCGGCGCACAAAATTTTTTTTTTTTCAAACTTTTAAAAAGCTGTGCACTAGAAGTTGTCAAAATGTGAACGGTTGTGAACGTTCATTCACAAAAACTATCTGTTGTTGCTTTATGAACATTTGGGATTTATCTGATAGCATCTATGTGTTGATTCACTTTTATAAACGAGAACGGTCATTTTGTCACCGCCACTCTTGACTATTTTTATGGGTGTAGCAATCGATCGATCGATTTCTTGGCTCCACACAGAGCATAACTTTCCTTATCGTTAACAGTGTGTTATCGATATTCACCCCGATTAAGAGTAAGGTTAGATTAGGTCGAAAATAGGGTTAATCCGCCCCATGACACTATGGGCATACACCTAAGTCAGTATTCGGTTCATTAAGAGCTATGTGGGGAATTTTTTATCAGCTCAATTTTATTTTAGTACTCAAGGGTGATTTTTAAGAGATATAGAAAAGTTTTTCGAAAAAACACATAAAATTCAGAAAAATTCATGAAATATTTATTTGAATCGATAGTATGGTCCATATAATGTAATGTTTGAAGATTATTTCATGCAAATGTTGAACGTGGCTACTCTGTGGCATACTCTTTCCAAAATTTCGGTATCTCACGAATAAATGCTTCAATGTTGTCTTCCAAAACGTCAATTGAAGTAGGCTTGTCTGTATAGACTTGAGCTTTAACATGCAAATGCAAATTTGCCCATGAACATTCCATTAAGGAACTGGGGTAAACTTCTCACAAATCAATGAGTGCTGTCCGATTCAAGCTGAATGTTAAGGGACCTGCTTTTTGCAGCCGAGTCCGAACGGCGTGCTGCAGAGCGACACATCTTCGGGTAGAAGTTTTTACATGGCAAAATTCCTCACAAATGTCGCCAACATTAGGAGGGGATAACCATCGCTGAAAAATTTTCTGATGTTTCTGCCAGGATTCAAACCCAGACGTTCAGCGTCATAGGCGGACATGCTAACCTATGCGCTACGATGGTCTCTTTAACATAGCACCCCAAAAATTAGTCTAAGGCGGTAAATCACACGATCTAGGCGGCCAATTGACCGGTCCCGAACGTGAAATAACCTCTCAATAAATCAATTTTTACGCGTGTTGTGTGGCATGTGGCATCGTCTTGTTGAAACCATATGTCATCCAAGTCAAGCTCTTGCATTTTGGGCAAAAATGTTGGATATCATCTCACGGTAGCGCTCACCATTCACAGTTACGTTACAATTCGCATCATCTTTAAAGAACCGTACGTCCAATGATGCCACGTGCCCATAAACCGCACCAAACTATGACTTTCTCTGGATACATTGGTAGCTCTTACAGTAGTTCTGATTGATCTTCACTTCAAAATCGACAATTCTGCTTATTTACGTACCAACTGAGTCAAAACAACAATTTGAACTTTCGCTGAACACAATTTGAACTTTCTTTAACTTTCTGAACTTTCTTTATAGAGTACGTATCTTGATAATAAAATTCAATAATTTGCAAGCGTTGTTGGTTGAAGATGTTTGACAGTGAAACAAAACACGAAACGTGTGTGAGCTTTTTAAACCAGTATTGCCAAAAAGATAATAGCTAGAAAATCACCCTTTATATAGTCCAAATCACGATTAATCGGCTATTATTATCTGTTTTCGCAAGCTATCGATATCTATCCAGTAAAACTTTGCATGCACTGATATTCATCCAGAACATTTGACTTGCACTGTCTAGGACTAAAATCAATTGTTTAACTTCCATGAAATGGCTCTTAAAAACAATGACGTCGACATATGAAACGTCAAATGGTAGATATATCTGTTATCGAAATTCCATGCAAAACTTTATATACAGCTTTTCAGCCAGAAGTTTTACAGATTTTGTCAACATCGATACATAAGAATACTCTCAAACAAAAGACTAATAACAAGCGGTTAACCTTCTTCCATTTCCGCAATCGAACCTTTTCAGCATCTTCTTCAAAAAATGTATACATAAATAATTACATATGTATATTACATGTGGTTGTGTAAATATGTACTTTGCTTTCTCCATGACATTCCTGTGGTCATTTGGACGTTGTTAGGCCATATGTTTATGTAGGTATGCATGCATACATATCTACAGATACATTATCTATTACATTAAAAATGAAATGTCTTATTTTCCAATTCCCGAAAATGTCCAACTGCAGCCTCACCACCCTCATTACCCAACACTCCATCTCTCTCCAGTAGCGTCAAATCCGTGTAAAATCCGTATTCTTGAGATTTATATTCAAAAGAAAAAGAAACGGTGCGACGTTTTCACATTGAAGGTGCTAACGGCAACGCCTCTTTTGTCGAATGACAACCATTTTCTTGGGAGGGGTAAACAAACCCACACAAAGGCACACATATCATAGTCACCCACTCACCTTTATACTAAACACAGACACACAGCAGCACACACAAAGCCTCAAAAGAAAATCCGTAAACTATGGTCTACTCTTTTCAAAGCGCATGTCTGTTAACTAACAATGGCTAAACTTCTCCAATTTGAGTAAATGAGTGAGTGAGTGAGTAAGCGAGAGAAGTGAATAATAACAACTCAATGGTGGGCCATAACTGTGTGGCCACCGAGTGTGGTGAATTTTACTTGCATGCCACACATACCAATGCAGACTCACTGCTGCTGCTGTGAGTCGATGCTACTGTGTTAGTGTTTCTCATTGCCTGTGGATTGTATTTGCAATGGAAACCCAATTCGCATGTGACGATCAGTGGGGCGGAGTTACCACAGACCACGTTGTGTTTACAGCTCCTCCAGGTAAACAATGCAACGTCATTTTTGCGGCATAACAAAAGTGCAAAAGGCAGACAGGCATGCAGGAAATGTGCCGCCAAAAAATACAGGACAATTTCAAAATAAATACGAAACAAAAAACCCTTAGCAAAACTCGAAGTTATTTGCCTTTGAAAACAAACATTTAATATTGAATAAAAATTGCATTGAAAATGGTTTCATTGTTATTGGAGCGAAACAATGAGTGGTGGGAGAAGAAAACAAAATTCCTTAAGCGTTTATTTTTTAATGAATACATCAAAATTTCGTCATGTAACAGATATATGCAACATTCCATTAAGGAACAGGGGCAAACTTCACACATACCACATATACCGTTTTATAGCCGAGTACGAACGGCGTGCCGCAGAGCGACACCTCTTTAGGGAAAAGTTTTTACATGGCAAAGTACCTCATAAATGTCGCCAGCATTGTCGCCGCTGAAAATTTTTTTCTGATGTTCTCTCCAAAAGTCAAAACCAGGAGTTCAGCGTCAAAGACGGACATGCTAAATTTTGCGTTACGGTAGTCTCAGATTTCCTTTATAGAACTGTTAAATAAACCTATTTTAAGGCGTCATTAGGTTTTGTGAATAAGGCCGTTAGAGTAAACATGACTTCCTTCCATGACTTCCTTAATATAATACACTCGAGGAAACAGGCTAGTAAAAACTTTTACAACATACAGCGGCACCCAGGTGTGGACACAATACCAGACTTGAACCGACTTAGAGGCATGGGATTGAGAACATTTAGGGATTTTGTTATTTGCATGGAATTCCTGACTTTGACATAATAAATGAGCGAGAGCAGAGACAACGGAGGACATGTTGAGGCTTTTGGTGAAAATGCATTTTCCACTGGATACAAAGAGAATCATGGAGACACTTGAGTCTTGGATTAGTGAGTTTGAGCGAAGGCTTATTATTACAGGACTAATGGTAAAGGAAGACTTGCGGAGCTTCAAACCATTTAAGTCACCCGGCCTTATGCAATATTTCCGGTGTAACTACAGAAGGAGGACGACTGTCTGGCCAATATTTTCACAGCATGCCTAGGACTTGCATATACTCCGAAAGACTGGCAGGAGGCAAGGGTGCTATTTATACCTAAGCCCGGCTAGGCAAGTTATGCGACACCAGACCTATAAGCCTTACGTCCTTTCTACTCAAAACATGATAACGAATAGGAAATCTAGCGAACTGCTCAAATACTAACAGCATACCTATGTTAAGAGAAGGTCGGTGGAGACTGCCCTGCACGAGGTTGTGCATAGAATAGAAAAATCATTCTATGCCAACAAGTACACATTGGCGATATGCATTGATAAGAGGGGGCTTTTAACAATGTGCAGACTGGCACATTGATCTAATCCTTAGGCTAGTACCAGATGGACCGGGTCCTTAGAGACTAGATAAACCACATGCTAAGAAACATGTGGATAAATTGTGGGTCCCATGACATAAGTATAAGGTAGAAAGTGGCACAAGGCACGCCATAGGATGGCATTATATTCCCCCTCCTATGGGTGACCACCATAAATAACCTATTACAGATCTTAGTCAGAGAAGAGATTTGAATCCGTCTGATTCACAGACGATGTTATACTTCAAAGAGGTAAGGATCCGAATCAGTTATCCATAAGAACCGAAAGGCTCTTGCAGACTGCATACTACGGGACTAGGCCCAGAGGTCTCAATGTTAACACAAAAAAGACTGAGAAAGACGAAGGTGGGCCAATTTGACGCACCACGTTTCCTCAATAGAACAATTTCGATATCTGGCAAGGTCAAATACATAGAAATGATCTCGGACAGGAAACTGAATTGGATATTTTAACATTCAGGAGCGTACTGAGAAGGCTCATAGATGTCGAGGACCATGTAGACGGGCCGTAGGCTCGAAGTGGGGCTTGAATCTGAGCATAGTCCACTGGCTCTACAGAAGCGTGAATAGAATAGGTTTGAATAGGTGGACTGCGTTGAAAAAAAAAACTGCGACGTAAGGAAAATACAACAGGTTCAGAGAAAATGTTGTCTAAGCATAGGCGAAGCGATAAGAACCACGCGCACTAGGGCACTGGGGGCTATTCTAAGTATCCGACCCATACACATACAGATTAAGTGTGAGGCAGCCATTGAAGCTATGAGACTTAAGGCGATGGGAAAATGGCTAGAGGATAGGAGCAGCTCATTCCGTTATAATCGAGGCGACGATAGGAAACCCGAATGGATTAGAAGAGCTTTCCCTTTGGATACCTAAGATGACAATTGAGGTTGAGTGCGAGAAAACGCCATGGTTTGACGGAACTCTGGTATTGTCATCTCAGAGATCATGCTATACAAATGGATCAAAGCTAGAAAACAGATTGGGCTGGGGGCTACATTGAGAACCCAGGGACTGAGATTTGTTTTCGACTGCCTGACCATAATATGCTCCTTTAGGCAGAGATCCGGGCGATCAAGGAATGCGTGAGCTGATGTGGTGTTCACGAGAGGACATCGAGTGTGAACATCTTTACAGACAGTAAACTGACCATCAGGGCAATAACAAGCAGGACGGTTAGGTCACGAACGGTCTGGGAGTATATGAAAGAGAGTAATGCCTTCACTGCGGATGCCGGGTCATAGCGAGTAAGGGGGAATGAAAGAGCGTCAATAAACATTGTTAACCGGAAGCCTTTAGGGTCGACGCAGTCCGAGTTAAAGGCGTGGTGCTCCTTCTCATAACGGAGTAAGGAGAAATGAAAGAGCAAACGATTTGGCAATGAAGGCCAGAGGACTGCAGTCAATAAACTTGATTAACCCGAAGCCTTTTAAGTCGACGCATTCCGAGTTAAGGACAAGGACGACGAACGCATGTAACACTGTGGAACAGCGAAATGGTTGGTAAGATGGCGAAAATCCTATGGGGAAATCCGAGAGACTATTATTGAAAGGAAGTAAGAAGGAGGTCCGTATATCTTTCGGTATCAAAACTGGACCCATAGGACTACGAACTCACTCAAGCAAATTAGGGCATGTGCGGAATATAATGAGACGTTGAAGCATTTCCTATGTCATTGTCCGGCTTTCTATGCTAACAGACGCCGGTATTTAAGTGGGGACACAATACCAGACATGAACCATCTTAGAGGCGTGGTGTGAAAAACAATTAACGATTTTCATTAAGGAATTTCTAACTTAGATTTTCTTTTTCGAAGTTGCTTTTTAGTACTTAGAGCGCACAACAAGCATATCAAGCATGGGGCAGATTAATATTCGCATCCTCTTTTCAACCTAACCTCACAGACTACAGTTTGCTGAAATTATGACTGAACTAATTGTTGTTGTTGCAAAAACAGATAACATTTTCTGATGTTTTCAGATTGCAAAAATATTAAAGTAGTCCATACAATGTCATACATACTTTAAAATTGTGAAATATATTTTACTTTTATATATAAGCCTGAGTATACAGCTTAGGAATTTCTCAATTTTTGTAAAATTCGATAATTGTTTAATGTGGAATGTTCCTTGCTTAATGTGGAATGTTCCTTAGTGGAATGTTCATGGGCAAAATTTGCATTTTTATTTGAAATAATAAGAGCTATTTGATTATATTTTATATGTTTTTACTTTACTTTACTAGTTATACTTTAAAACATAAAATTGATTCCGTTTAGAAGTTCACAAACTCGAAAAAGTTTCCTTCACAAGTAAAATATTCATCAGCTAAAAATGTTTGCTCATCAGTAATCTTTGTTCTCTGAGTGTATGCCAAAATAGGCTTCTTAAAAAGTGTGTGTTAAAAATATTCTTGGTTTGCATCCCTTAAATCAAAGATGTTTTTTAGTATTCTAGGGTTGAATCTCCATGCTGTGCAGAATGTGCTGAATTACATACCAATGTTATTATAACAATAGTACCACATACATCAAATGCCAATGAACCTTAAAGTAAACACTTAGTGAAGGAAGAAGAACAAAAAACTGGAAGAAAAGATATGTTCTCCAATTATCCTACATTTGGTAATAGAATCATATGTCGGATAAAGAAAATCTTCGTTCGATTCAAGAAGACCTATAGCTTTAATGGAGATTAATCATTTTTAGGTTTTAGGCACATGGTTTTCGTTATACAAAATTTGAAATTTTTCTTACGATATGTTTGGAACAATATTCAATTCTTTCTCCTTTATAATGCTGTATTTTTCCTCGTTCCATTGTTGCTTTGATCAGGACAATTAACATATTCTTTCCTTAAGGATCAACATTTAGAGCAATTCGAGCCAAATAAACAAATTCATGAAAGCCTACGAAAGGTGTTGATACCAGTTTATATATTTCTCAACTAATCTTCACTTGTGGTTGAAGTTATGGAAAGGGGTTTCCCACACGGTTTTGAGTAGATAGGACGTAAGGTTTATAGATCCGTAGGCCTTTGGTGTCGCGGAATTTGCCTTGCCGGGATTGGGTATAAATACCACCCTTTGCCTTCTGACAGGCTTTCGAAGTATATGCAAGACCTAGGCACGCTGTCAAAATATTGGCTAGGTGGGGTGCAAGATTGTCGGCCTCCTTCTGTAGTAACGCCGAAAATATTCCATCAGGTCGGGGTGAATTAAATGATTTGAAGCTTCTCAAGGCTCCCTTTACCATTAACTCCGTTTTGATATGCCTTCGATTAACCTCATTGTTGCAAAATTCGGCGTTTCCGTGAGTTCCTTCGTTGTCTCTGCTCTCACTCCCATGTCGTCTACTAATGTTTCAATTTGGACATGGATTTTTGAGAGAAACTTTTTCATCTTGGCGACGTCAATAACGCCATCGATCTGTTTGCAGAAAAGCTTCCAGGACACACTTTTTGCCGCTCTTTTAGTCTTATTGTATTCCTTGAACGGTGTAGAGTATACATCCTAGAAAACTTCCGCTTTTTTACGACGTGCTCTGTTTGCCGACCTTTTTCCCAATGTTGGGAATCTGCCCCGTCATGCCAGGGATTTTCTTGGACTGATGTCCTTTCTCGGAGTGAACAGCTATCTTGAAAGAACCCCACCTGTGCAGTCGTCATCCTGCTGACATTTTCGTCAATGTCTTCTATGCTTCCACAATCTAAATTATCTAAGTCTTTTTCTGCGTAGCCTTTTCAATTTTGTCCAGTTGGTTTTCAACCTATTCCGTAAGTTTATCGGATTCGCAGCTGGCCGTGCTATTCTAAACATAATGTAGCGATGGTCAGAGAAAGAGTCTTCCGTGGAGACCCTTCAATCCTGAACCTCATCGATTAGATTTTCCGTCATATAGGCGCCATCTAGAAGCTCAAGACCCAAGATCGGATTATAAAGGGTGATTTTTTTGAGGTTAGGATTTTCATGCATTAGTATTTGACAGATCACGTGGGATTTCAGACATGGTGTCAAAGAGAAAGATGCTCAGTATGCTTTGACATTTCATCATGAATAGACTTACTAACGAGCAACGCTTGCAAATCATTGAATTTTATTACCAAAATCAGTGTTCGGTTCGAAATGTGTTCATTCACCATAACGTTGCGTCCAACAGCATCTTTGAAAAAATACGGTCCAATGATTCCACCAGCGTACAAACCACACCAAACAGTGCATTTTTCGGGATGCATGGGCAGTTCTTGAACGGCTTCTGGTTGCTCTTCACTCCAAATGCGGCAATTTTGCTTATTTACGTAGCCATTCAACCAGAAATGAGCCTCATCGCTGAACAAAATTTGTCAAAATTTGAACACATTTCGAACCGAACACTGATTTTGGTAATAAAATTCAATGATTTGCAAGCGTTGCTCGTTAGTAAGTCTATTCATGATGAAATGTCAAAGCATACTGAGCATCTTTCTCTTTGACACCATGTCTGAAATCCCACGTGATCTGTCAAATACTAATGCATGAAAATCCTAACCTCAAAAAAATCACCCTTTACTTAAACTTGAATCGGACTGCACTCATTGATATGTGATAAGGTTTCCCCTGTTCATTAGTGGAATGTTCATGGACAAAATTTTGAAGTGTTATATTCGAGTTCATCAACCACGCCTTTAACTCGGACTGCGTCGACCCGCAATGCTTCGGGTTAAGCAAGTTTATTGATGGTAGTCTTCTGGCCTTCACTGCCAAATCGTCTGCTCTTTCATTCCCCCTTACTCTGCTATGAGAAGGCGTCAGAGAAGGCGTCGGCTCCTTACACTCCAAGAATCTTCGTGACCTTACCGTACCGGTTGTTATTGCCATGATGGCTAATTAGCAAATACAAATTTGTTCATGAACACCATTAAGGAACATGTCCGCATTCAAACGCCTGACTACGAATCCTGGCGGAGACATCAGAAAAAAACAAAAACAATTTCTACGATGGTTACCCCCTCCTAACGCTGGCGACATTTGTGAGGTACTATGCCATGCAAAACCTTCTCCCCAAAGAGATGTCACTCTGCGGCATGCCTTTGGGAGTCGGCTACAAAAAGGAGGCTCCTTATCATTGAGCTTAAACATAATTCGGACAGCACTCAGTGATATGTGCAAGTTTGTCCTGTGTCTAGTTCCTAATGGCTAGTTTACTATTCGCAAAGATGTTCGTACTCGACGTCCTCTCGTTGACACCACATTACCTCACGCATTCCGTGATCTGCGCCTGCAGGCAAGTAGTCTAAAACAGATCTCAGTCCCTGGGTTCTCAGACTCACTCTGTCCTCTAGTTTGATCCATCCGAGTAGCATGATCTTCCAGATGACAATACCAGAGTTCCGTTAATCCAAGTATTTGCAGCTGGCAGCAGTGCCTCGCACTCAACCTCAAGTGTCGTCCCAGGTATGCCATCGAAAAACTCTTCCGTTTCTTACAGGTTTCCTATTGGCGCCTCGATTATACCGCGATGGTATGTGCTGGTCCCATTCTCTGTCCGTTCTCCCATCGCCTTAAGTCTTACAGTCGCAGTGCTTGCCTCACACTTAATTTGTATGTCTATGGGTCGGATAACTAGTGAGAGTAGTCCTCATCGCTCCGCCTATGCCAAGACAACATGTTTTCTACACCTGTTGTATTATGGTACCCATACTAGCAGTTTTTCTTCATTGCAGTCCACCGATCTACTGAGGCGTAAGTAAGTATTGGTGTAATCACGCTACTGAACTATGCTCGAATGCAATCCTCATTTCAAGCCTACGGCCCGGCTACATTGTGCCCAACATCTGTGAGCCTTCTCAGTGCTCTTCTGAATGTGACACCAATTCAGTTTCCAGTCAAAGATCTTTTCTAAATATTTTTCAGATATCGAAATGATTCTATTGAGGAAACGTTGTGGGTCAAATTGGCCCGCCTTCGTCTTTCTTGTGAGCAGACAGATTTCAGTCTTCTCTGGGTTAATATTGAGGGCCTGGGTCTAGCCCAGTAGTACGCCATCTGCAAGACCCTTTCGGCCCTTCTGAATAGATAATTCGGATCCTTACCTCTTAGAAGTATTATAACATCGTTTGCGTAGGAGACGGGTTCAAATCACTCCTCTGTCAGCATCCGTAAAAGGTTATTTGTGGTGGTCACCCATAAGAGTGGCGATAAAATGTCCCCCTGTGGCATGTCTTGTGCTACTTTCTTCCTTATATTTATGTCATGGGACCCAAAATATATCCACCTCTTCCTTACTATATATGGTTTATCCAGTTTCTAGGGAACCGGCCCACCCGTTACTGGTCTAAGGAGTGGATCGTTGTTAAAAGCCCCCTTGATGTCAATGCATAACGCCAAAGTGTACGTCTGGCATCGAAGGAGTCTGCAGTCTCCACCGACCTTCCCTTGACTTAGGCTTCCCGTTTGTATTTGAGCAGTTCGCTGTATGCCCTACTCATTATCATGGTATCCGTAATACGTTCCATGGTTTTGAGTAGATAGGACGTAAGGTTTATAGATCCGTAGGCCTTTGGTGTCGCGGAATTTGCCTTGCCGGGCTTGGGTATAAATACCACCCTTTGCCTTCTGCCAGGCTTTCGAAGTATATGCAAGACCTAGGCACGCTGTCAAATAATTGGCCAGGCGGGGTGCCAGATTGTCGGCCTCCTTCTGTAGTAACGCCGGAAATATTCCATCAGGTCGGGGTGAATTAAATGATTTGAAGCTTCTCAAGGCTTCCTTTACCATTAACTCCGTTATGATATGCCTTCGATTAACCTCATTATTGCAAGATTCGGCGTTTCCGTGAGTTCCTCCGTTGTCTCTGCTCTCACTCCCATGTCGTCTATTAATGTTTCAGTTTGGACATGGATTTTTGAGAGAAACTTTTTCATCTTGGCGACGTCAATAACGCCATCGATCTGTTTGCAGAAAAGCTTCCAGGACACACTTTTTGCCGCTCTTTTAGTCTTATTGTATTCCTTGAACGGTGTAGAGTATACATCCCAGAAAACTTCCGTTTTTTTACGACGTGCTCTGTTGTAAAGTTTGCCGACCTTTTTCCCAATGTTGGGAATCTGCCCCGTCATGCCAGGGTTTTTCTTGGACTGATGTCCTTTCTCGGAGAGAACAGCTATCTTCAAAGAACCCCACCTGTGCAGTCGTGATCCTGCTGACATTTTCGTCAATGTCTTTTATGCTTGCACAATCTAAATTATCTAAGCCTTTTTCTGCGTAGCCTTCCCAATTTTGTCCAGTTGGTTTTCAACCTATTCCGTAAGTTTATCGGATTCAGAGCTGGCCGTGCTATTCTAAATATAATGTAGCGATGGTCAGAGAAAGAGTGTTCCATGGAGAAAATCTAACCTCATCGATTAGATTTTCCGTCATATAGAAGCCATCTAGAAGCTCAAGACCCAAGATCGGTTTATATGACAGCTATACAAGGTTATCAAAGGATGTAGACCATACTTGGCACAGTTGTTGGAAATCGGATTATAATTGCGCCCTCTAGAAGCTCAAGACGTCAAGACCCATGACATGACATGATTTCAAGCGAATAGCTTTACTCCTTCGACAGACGGATGGACGGACAGACAGACGGATGGACGGACGGACATGGCTAGATCGACTTAAAATCTCATGACGATCAAGAATACATATATAGTCTATGTGATCTTAGACGCATATTTCGAGGTGTTACAAACTGAATCACAAAATTAGTATACCCCCCATCCTACGGCGGAGGGTATACAAATTAATGAAGTTCAAAATACAGTTGAAGATAAGGAAATTGAGTTTGGGAAAAGGACATAATTATGGTAGTATTTTCTATAGTAGAAGGAGATTCACTTAGCAAAAGAACTTCAGAGTAACATCTTAAGTCCGTTAATATATAGCGACTTCAATTTGAACATATCATCATTTTCAAGGTTTGATTAGCTCGAAATCATAACATCAATCCTATGATCAAGCAAAACATTGTAATGTGTAAAATACTACCTAAATCTATGCTATATCCTTTATACCCTTTCTATATCTTATACTGACGGAATATACCTCTTCCACAAAATCCCTTAAAACATATTTTATATATTTTAACAAATATTTTCCAACCAATAAGGAAGTTATAATTTGAAAAACAAAAACACCATTCCATTGTTTTTTCTGTTAAGTTAAATGCTTTTGAAATTTTCTTTTTGAACCTCTTAATAAGACATGATCGTGAACATTGTAAATTAAATCATCTACTTAACTCAGTTATGCTTGAGCACTATTTTTCCAAGAAAACTTTCGCGGAAAACAACTAAACAATCACCAACCAGCACCACTGTATATTTTTTTTGATTTGGGTGTTGCCAAAGCCATTTGAGAATCTATTGTGGCAATCTGTAAAAACATAGGCCTCTATGAAAGGCTGACATTAAAACGCCATTAAATGCACTGCATCAGGTATTTTTGCAACGCTATGCCATTCTTTCATCATGGGGAGGATCGTGCAGCACTCACTTGGCAAATAGAGGCTGGTCACCCTCCCTCCTCCGGCCCTCTATGTTTGTGGTAAAAAGTTGTCATCGGCGGTTTTTTCGCCATGCCATCTCTGTAATTACGCGGCCATCCATGGATGATGCCCCGCCAGCCATGTAAGCCAAAGTGTATGTCTGAGAGCAGAAGCGTAAAATGAAATTGTTGGCTATTTTGTATTTCTTCCCACTGGACAATAAAAATTTCACTTTACCGCATTGTTTGGATAATTAATACTCTGCGATTTAATAACACTTCAATACCAACAGCAGCAGCAGCAACATTTTTTGCCATCCATTCATTCATGCAACCGAACAAAACGTCTAAGCTAAGGCAATGGAACGCTTTGGTCTATATATCGCCCAGATGATGTCCACTTTCCCAAAAAAAAAAACACACACACACAAAACGAAACCAAACTAAATTTGAAAAAAAAATGTCGTAGCCAAGCATAACGCTTGTTTGGAAACCGCTTAGAGTCACATAGATAGACTTTGTATGTTGCCGCGTCCGCGTCTGCGCAAAGAAGAGCCAAGCGACTTGCATTGAATAATAGCGCAAACGACTTTTGTCAAAACAATTGCAAACAGTCAGTCCAACGCGCATCTCATAATTATTTCCTCGCTTCGCTGCCGTTTTGAAATGATCGGACAGTCTAATAACGGCTGCAGCAGCAGCAGGGCAGCAACTGGTGGCTGGCCTGCAAAACCAAAAAGCAACAGCAGTTCACAGGCCTATTACAAACAGAGGCAGCCAGGGATGCCAGAAGGGAGGTGATCGTTGCGTTGCCGCACGTTACACGCTACCGCACTCTGTGTTGTGTGGTGCATGCAACGTATTTATTCCCAATATCCATAACCAAACATACCATACCACACCAGAGCAGACCCTACCCTACCCTACCCTACCCCTTACATTATAGGCTAATACTAGTTCACATGAAACCAAACATCGAACTATGAAGCCAAGCGTTACTGACGGTTCGGTTTGGCCATTCACCATGTCTTTGCCCATTCAATTGTCTGCTCTAAGCCAAGTCACTTACTTCCATATGAATAAAAAAAAAAAAAACAAAACGAAAAACGGTGGCAGCAATGGGCTGTAACGGTGGCAGTGGCATGATATAACACACTCTTCTGCTCTTCTGGACACACTCTTGTAATAATTATTCAATTTGTTTGCCAGTTTACAAAGACAAAACTAAGCCTTGGCTCGAAAAACAAAAATGTAACACAACAAAACTTATTAAATATTTTACGCTTCAATGGTGGAACTGAAATGTTCAACTTGCTTGCTGCAATGCACACACCAAGACGTTAAAGGGACACACAGCACACCGACACAGACGAATGGAATATGCCAATGCTAGGCAAATGACGACTTCTGTCTAATTATGGTACTTTACATCATGCACGTATGTACATCTTTAGTTCGACATAATAGCTGTGGCAAGAGCCCAAATTGACTAATCCCTTCATGTGTATACTACATGGCCGGAACAATGGAGGGGGTTAGAGAGCGCATTATGTGTGGCATGCGTGTTGGACTGTTGAAACTCACTGAAAAGTAGGGAAATTACCGTTAAGATGGTTCCGGTTCCCAAATGGTTACCAGCGGCAAGTAAGTAGCACATGTTGCCTTCGTTTTTGCGTGTGGCAATCGACTGACGCCAAAATCCAAAATTGTTGTTTTTTTGCCCCCTTTTTTGTTGTTACTGCTGCTGCGTGACAAGTTCATTTTCGTTGAGAATGGGGAAATTGGGCGATTATGGAAGTTTTATCCAAGGTCTAATATGGGATGGGCGGGCACACCCTCAAAATTTCAAACTAAACTAAATCTCATCCAACAGATGTCCTACAACTTTTTATCCCAAGTCGCTTAAAAATGTTTCTTAACACAATAACGCCAGACTCCACCATTGTAAGGCCGCTTCGGCGGCACTAAAGGTCCTCCTGATGGCAGGGGGATTTGATCCCGCTACTGAAGCCTGGAAAAGACCCGAGTTTGGGGGAGTCGTACAGACCGATCTCCCTTCTCTCACCAGTGGCAAAGACGCTTGAGGCATTACTCCTCCCGAGCCTCGTAGGAGAATTTCCATTCGCCGGGCATCAACATGGATTTCGGAGACTGCACAGCACAACAACAGCTTTGCATGCCATCACCACACACATTTGCCGTGGCTTCAATCAACCCAGGCCATGTGATAGGACGGTCCTCGTGGCACTGGACCTATCGAATGCATTCGACACGGTCAGCCATGCCAAATTATTTGAGGACATCGCCAACACGTCCCTCCAGCCAGGCCTGAAACGATGGGTCGCGAATTATCTGTGTGGCCGCCAGTCATTTGTGGATAAGAAGAGGGATAAGAAATCGAAACACCGTAGAGTGACACAGGGAGTTCCCCAAGGTGGGGTGATATCTCCGGCTCTGTTTAACCTCTACCTATCCTCCATACCACCCCCTCCAGACGGCATAGAGATCGTATCATATGCGGACGATTGTACGATCATGGCATCAGGCCCCCCACCCATTGATGACATCTGCGATAGGTTGAACGTCTACCTCAACGAGCTTGCCTCATATTTCGCTGCAAGAAATCTGAAGATATCCGTCACCAAATCTTCAGCCACATTGTTCACTACAAATACGCGTGAGTTGAATACTGAGCTGACTGTGATGGTCGATGGAGAAATGTTTCCGACCATCAAGTGTCCCAAAATACTTGGCGTCACATTTGACAGCTCTTACACATTCTCCCCACATGCCACAGCAATCTGCGATAAAGTCAAAAGTAGAAACAAGGTCCTCAAGTCACTTGCTGGCAGCACTTGGGGTGCAGACAAAGAAACCTTGTTGACCACGTACAAAGCAATTGGCCGGTCTGTGGTAAGTTATGCAGCGCCAGTGTGGTCTCGTCAACTTTGTGACACGCAGTGGAATAATATTCAGATCTGTCAGAATGTCGAGTTCCGAACTGCGAGGGGCTGTCTCCTCAGTTCTCATGTGGACCACCTCCATCAGGAGACAAAGATCCTACAAGTGCGAAGACATAACTACATGCTGTCCAAGCAATACCTTTTGGGCTGTTATCGCAGAAACCATCCAAATCATCATCTTGTGGATAGATACCCACCGCCCAGAAGCCTTAAGGTAGATCTCCATGATCTAGAGGGTGAGGTTCTGCGCTACAAGAGAGAACCTCTAGATCAAGCGGCATATCAAGCGGGTCTGAACAACATTCATGCAGACACGGTAGCAGACGCGGTAATTGGCTACCGGGTGAATGTAGTCCTTGGAGAACGACCGCCACCCATTGCACCCGAAGAAATCGACTTCCCCCGGCAAACCAGATTAGTTCTGGCTCAATTACGTTCCGGCAGATGCAGCCGCCTCAATTCCCACAGAGCTAGGATTGATGCCGACGTGCATGATGTATGTCCCGATTGTAACCAGGGACCGCACGATACACGTCACCTGTTTAACTGCCCGGCCAGACTCACTTGACTCAGACCCAGATCCCTGTGGACGCACCCCATCTTAGTCGCGGAGTTCCTGGGTCTTGACACTCAACAGAATCAAGCAGACGAAAGATTGAACACAATAAACTGCTACAACAACAACAACAACAACGCGGTTCTTATCCAGGAACCATGGGTGTGTGGAGGAATGGTTCGTGGACTAAGAACTCCGGGATTTAAATTTCTCAAGGGCACGGGGAATGGGAGACAAAGAGTAGTCTAAATGTTTTTCTTCTTCCGACGCTAAGCACTGAGCATTTAGTAGTAGCCAGCTTTGAAACAAAAAAGTTTGATTACTGGCTGGCTTCCCTATATATAGCACACGATTCAGAGATGCCACCTTCAAACCTTAAGTAGCTGGTGGAAGCCCTTTTCTATAGGGAAGAAAAGCCTCATTGTAGGAAGTGCATCATCAGCAGACATGGGGAAGTTCGGATGACAACGAAAGGGGTGAGCTGCTTATCATATATTGGGTTGCCCAAAAAGTAATTGCGGATTTTTGAAAAGAAAGTAAATACATTTTTAATAAAACTTAGAATGACCTTTAATCAAATATACTTTTTTACACTTTTTTTCTAAAGCAAGCTAATAGTAACAGCTGATAACTGACAGAAGAAAGAATGCAATTACAAAGTCACAAGCTGTGAAAAAATTTGTCAACGCCGACTATATGAAAAATCCGCAATTACTTTTTGGGCAACCCAATATATAAAAATCAATTTGTGTTTATTCGTAGGTTTGTTTGTGTGTTCCTTATAGACTCAGAAATGGCTGAACCGATTCTTGAAATGTTCACTGATGGTACATAGTGATACCGTGGTGAAAATAGGGTACTACATTTTTTGAAGGGGGAACGGACCCTCCCCCGTACCCTTATTTTCAAAAACGTCAGATCTCGGAGATGGGTGATGCGATTTAAGCGAAAATTTGTGTGCTCTCTTATAGTAACTTACAAAAAAAAATTTGGTATCCAATTTTTGGATGGGGTACCTAGGTGGGGGGAGGGGGTGTGTGGCGCCCCACCCAAAACATACCAAATATATATATACCAATCACGACAATATGGGACTCAAATGAATGGTATTTAATATTAGAAAACGAATCTGTTATAGAATTGTCGGACCAAGTGTTTGGGGGACCACCCCAACTCCCAAAACACCCCTACATCGGACTTATTTACTGACCATGGCAATATGGGGCTTAAATAAAAGGTATTTGAGTATAGAATATGAATCTGATATCCAGATGTGGGACCAAATGTTTGAGGGGCCGTAAGAGCTATTTTAAAGTAGAACACGAATCTGATACATATTTTCAAAGCCAAGTCACTGAGTCCCCCAAAACACCCCCCAAATCGGTTATGTTTACCGACTATGGAAAAATGGAGCTCAAATGAAAGATATTTAGGTGTAGACCATGAATCTGACATCAACATTCGGGACCAACTCTCTAGGGGACGTCCCACCACCATAACAACCCCCAAGTAGGACGTATTTGCTCACCAAGACAATTTGGTTCTTCAAGACGGTGGAGCTAGGTATTCATAGTTTTTAAGGGCCCATACCCCAAACCGGACATATTTGCTGGCTTTTTCAATAAGGGGTTTAAGTGAATGGTATTTGAGATTAGAAAACGAATTTGATATCCAATTTTGAGGCCAATGGCAATATGGGGTTCAAATATATGAGAATAGAGCAGGTTGGTGATACATTTTCAGGGCTTAGTGATTGGGGGACCACCCCACTTCCCAAAACACCCCTAAATCGGGCATATTTACCGACCATGTCAATGTGGGGCTTAAATGGGTAGAGCTAGAATTGAAACCCACTTTCGAGACCAATTTTCTGCGGGTCCACCCCTTTCACACAATACCCCACAAACAGCAATCTTTACTGACCATCGCAATATGGGGCTCAAATAAAGGTATTTGGGAGTAGAATAAGAATTTGATATCCAAATGTAGGACCATGTATTTAAGCCATCACCCCTTCCCCAAAACACCCCCCAAAGGGTAAACATTTTCAGACCATGCCAATATGTGGCTCAAATGAAAGGTATTTGAGATTGGAACACGAATTTGATAAACAATTTTGGGACCATGTGTTTGGGTGACGCCTCATCCTGTAAACTCCCCTCAAAACCAAAGGCACTTATATTGTTAAACTGTCAAACGATATACTATTTTTTTTAGCATGGCATTTCACTAAAAGCTCTTTAATTGTCGAAAATAAATATTCCAAGAAAACTTTGTTCCATATAAAGTAAAAGAAGGCGCAGCGGAGCGGGCCCGGTCCAGCTAGTTGGCGACTTGTAATAAAGGGGATAAACCGACCTCTACCAGGAACAGGCAGGAGGTTCGTGATATTACCTTTGTATGGGATGATATAAGTGGAGGAATATGCGACTGGGACTGTGGATGACCACAGATTCTCTGATCATCTTATGCATCTGGATATTGTGGCTAGACAAATTGCAGCGACCACAGCCATGAGGCTAAGGGAGTCTCCATGTCTAGATTAAGCCACAAAGTTTTGGAATGCTCACAGCCCCCACTTTGTGACCATCTATCATTCGTTGTCCATTGGGCCTGGTCCTGGAAACTTGGCTTACATGTCGCTAGATGCTTACCCACAGATTCCAGTATCCCTGGAATGTGTAGGACAGTTTCTAGTCTCGCAAGCTCGTCCGCTTTACAATTCCCTGAGATATCTCTGTGGTCCGGAACCCAGAACAGGTGAATTATGAACTGTTCTGACATCTCATTGAGAGATTTGCGACAGTCGATGGCGGTTCTTGTGTTCAGAAATACGTTCTCCAGGGATTTAATGGCTGTCTGAGAAGATATTTATGCCAATCGTCCCTATGACATTGTATCTTAGCCATTCCACCACCTCCTTAATTGCAAGGATCTCCGCTTGATACACGCTGCAGTGGTCGGGTAGTCTTCATGCCATTAATTTTAACTTGGATCATTAATCACACCATCAGCTCATTAGTGAAGTATGTTTTATGTGCCGAGTTGATAGCATTCAGCGACGTATATGTCTCTCGCTACAATCCCAATAACCCTAAAATACATAAAAGTCTGATAATAGGCTACCTCATAATCCTAACTTAATGCACCCACCTCAACACAACATACCAACCACAATTCCCACACATTTGTGGAGTAATTTTGATGAATCTCGTATCAGCTCCTGCATATCCCAACTCTTAGTGGGTATCCCAATTTGATTTTAACATACACGCAACCTCCAACAAAGATATTTTCACTTCATGCCAGCAATTGAATTCAATTTTTCAATTAAGGCTAACAATTATTAATTTAATATAATTAACAAAATTTTATTTTCATTATAAATTCACTGCAGTGACCTTTGGAGTTTGTTTTCCAACTAAAAAGTCTCAAGCTCTTTGAATCTCTTTAGACTTCTTTAAAGTGAAAAAAATACCACGCCTTGGATTAATGCTGACTGCGAGTCACAAATTGTTGATGTCTTGGTTACGGGGACATTGACTACTTGATGAGAACGTTGCCAACCAACTTAAACCAAAAAAATGAGAAAAAACTAAGCGTTACAAGGCCGGGCGATAACAATGTCTGAAAGTCCTTTTAAATATCAATGGCATCAATCATGGCATTATGACTTCAAGGGGGTGTCGCAAGAGATGCCCGGGGCCTGAAGTAAAGCAATGTTTAAGGAAGTCGAAGGGGGGGAGCAGGGATCTAGGCATTACCTTAAACGGATAAAATAAAAAGTCGTCATAAATGGTCAACCCATTATAAGGCCATATTGAAAAGACGAAGAGCATGATGTTAAGGATGTATGGATGGTGTGGCGTTGAAGACGGTAATGATGGTGATGATGACGATGATGAGACTACGGCAACGAGTTCAAAAGTAAACACTTGACGCTCTTAAGAAGTGGGCTGATACGGCGGAACTTACACAAAAAAACAAACACACACACACACACGCACACATCACAGCCACTTGGTTCACACAACACCACAAATGATTGCAGCAGTTCTTTATACGAAACACAGTCTTCAAAATGCACTCTAAAGGCCTGGTTGTTAGTCATTGGGAATGTGTGTGTGTGTGTGTGTGTGTATGAGGATGTGTAAGTATAGACGGCGGAGTCCTAAAGTATGTGGCATAAGGGTTAAGGGCTTCCAGGTTTTGAAAGGCTGTTAAGACAAAAAAGTCGGATATGTTCTCACACTACAAGGCAAATTTTAAAATGGCACCCCACATACAAAAGCAAGCAACGTATGAATGGATGGAGTACATTTACCAACACTCACACTTTCCCACTCACACTCTGGCATATTCATAAGTCTTTGCTGCCAAATGGTAAGAGTGCTGCTGAGTAGCCTTGTTGTGAAGTGTATTAAGCCTTTGCATCTACCCTACCCCCAACCATAGCTGCTGCCCAGACGACTTTTGACGATGGTTTACAACAGCAATAATAACAACAACAGGATTTTCTTGTAATGAGCAGTAGCAACATCGGCGTGAAATTATATGCAAATACTCGTTGCTCAAGTACCTTACACGTTTATAACGTGTAACGTGTTTCAAACCGAACCCAACCAACCAACCAACCCAAAACTCAGACCCCGTTTACCAACAGCGTCAGTTCCTTCGCGCCAGTCCAGCTCCTCGCAGCTTTAGTGTTCTCGTCGTCATCGTTGTCGTATGGAAATATGAATGAACGAATGTGACCAGAGCTGAGACTGCAACTCCTCGCTCGTCGCTCTCCCTGTCTGGATGGATGGCTATACATGACGGCGTTTTATTGCCTGCCGCTCTACACAGCTACTCACCATTGGCAGTCAGTAGATTTGCTAGGCCTTTTTTTTGGTTGTTGTTGTTTTTTTTTTTTTTTTAACGAGGAACGTTGATGATGGCTGATGGGTTGCCTGGAAAAATACTTGGAATGGCAACACACATCCATGTCCACATCCGAGTGTTGATCGTTGCACGGTAGCTAATTAAGCCACTTATGTAGTATGTGCTGCATGTGCCACGTACGTATTTAGTTGGGTTGATTTTTAGGGCTTTGTTTTTTTTTTGTTGTTATTGCTGTTCTTCAGCCTTTCCTTTCATAGAAATTTAGAAGAAGGAAAAAAAAACGCAACGTAAATACAAAAAACAATTCCGGAGTCTAAGCTTTTCCAAGAGTATCGTAGAATAAACACAAAGTGTTATTTCGCTTAATGGACGACCAAGACGAAGGGGATAATGTTGAGCCTATGCAAATATACAGGGGGCTAGGCAGGGATACTAGAGTGGATCAAAAAATATGAAGACGATACAAAAAACTCTTTCAAGATAATGTAAAATAAGAATCAAGGATGTCTAATATTAGAAAAATTAAAATCAGTGTGGGTTTTTATAACAAACATTTTTTTATAAAAGTTTATTTTTTAAGTTTTAGTAACCAACTTTCCCAATTTTCAGTTTTTTTTTTAATTCATCGAAATTCTTTTTCAAAAACATATAATCATATTTTGATCTTTTAAAACTTCCAAAAAATTAATTTATGAAGTACCCCGAAATGTGTCATTGTATAACAGTGCATTAATAAAAAACTGTTATACTATAATATAATTACAAAAAAATTATCCAAATTAAATTTTTTAAAAATTATGGGAAGCAGCCCGGTTAGCTAATCATTGAATAGCAAACAACACAATAATCAAAAACTGTTATACTGTTAATAATTATGACTAAACTTCAACTATATAAAGATTTAAAAAAATTTAAATTGTCATTGTATAACAGTTAACATAATTTTCCAAAAACTGTCATGCTGGTATAACAAAAGTTTCCAAATACATGTAGAATTTTGATTTTCAAAAATTCTAAGAAGCAGCTACGAATATAACAGTTTAAATCATTATCCAAAAACTGTTATACTAGTATGAAAAAATTGTAACACATTTCAGTTTTTAAATATATTGTAGAATTTAGATTTTCAAAACTTATAATTAGTGGACATAGGAAGCAGCCATGAATATAACAGTTTAAAACATGGTCCAATACTGTTATGCAATCAATATATTTGTTATAATTTTCTTATAAATACATTAGGAATTTAGAAAAGGGAAACAATATCAAATTTTATATGAACTAGTCCAACTCCGATAAGACTTAAGGCCGTTTTTCTATATATATAAAAGAGACCCGTGATTGATTGACTGACTGATCACTGCCTTACCCAAAGGGCTTAAGATAGAATCATGAAATTTTGGATAGATCTCGTGGGTCGGAGGCGCGAGGCAAGTCGGGAGTTTGGGAGTCCCAATGAGTTTTTGGACATTCGTATACTTTAAGCTACTAAAAAGTACAAAAAAGTAACAAAATAGATGAACTTTGAAATGATTGGACACCGGAGAAAACGTATATTTAGTACCGCATTTGGTACCATTTCTTCTGAGCTAGGGCTGCGAAATTTAACATGTAGGTATAACTAGAAAAGATATGTTAGAGACGAAATTAGTATACCCCCATTCTATGGTGCAAGGTATAATAAAATCTGAAGCATTCTATAACAGTTAACACAATAATCTGAATAGTGTTCTGCTTTGTTATATGTATAAAACTTAATCCAAAAATTTTATAAAATGAAAGATATAACGATATCAAAGAGTCACTGCAATTGTATAACAGTTAACACTACTATCAGAAAAGTGTTATACATAATTTTGTATAAATAAAATATTCTAAAACTCCATAAAATCAAAGGAATAATAATATGACAGAATCAAAGCTATTGTAGAACAGTTAACACAATTATCTGAAAAGTGTTATATTGTATTATACATGTCTTTATGCTACCATTTATAAAAAAAATAATAATAATAAACAAAATATATAATAAAATCAAAAAATAGAGATGTTATAAAACCACAAACTTTGAATAAATATCCTATGATTTGCGAAAATCCAATAAATAAAGAAAAAAATCAGTCATTGAATAATCTGAATATTGTTCAGCTTTGTTATACATATGTACAAAAACCAAATCAAAAAACCGAAATCCATTGTATTACATATACAGTTAGCACAATTATCTAAAAAGTGTTATACTGTATTAAAGAGATTTTTACATAAATAAAACCTAAAAAAATTTCTTTTATGTGAAACGAATAATTTTTTCGCATACCATATGCTTTTTTATATTTTATGCAAATTAAAGAATCAGGAAAAAGGAAAACTTTTGAATTTTGGTTAAAAATTTTGTTTAAAAAAAAAATGGTATATGGTATAAATTTAATTTTAAAATAAAAATGTTAAGTACCAAATATTTTTTTTTATAAACTCAGCAAAAATTTTTATTTTGCGAAAGACTTTAAAATTCCATTTTTTAAAGTGTATCCCACCTCCTTAAAAAACTTTGAATATTTTTGTGGGTCCAAGCGACTTTAACTCTCATTTTTAATTATTTTCTGTCAGGTCAGTTTTTTGAGAATTTTCACCCCACCCTATTATTCAAAAATATACAAGCATTCATTTAAATATTTTTTTATTTTGCACATATATATGTAAATAATGTCGACATTTATGTAACAACGTGGTAAGCCTATTATCACGTATTGAAATCTTTTTATATTCTTATTATAACAGAGCGTTTTTTCTGATATGGCAGTCATAACATCCATGCATAGCCCTCGGGCCATTTTTTTCGAGAATGTGCAACGCCTTGGCAATGTCCTCCCCATGCACTAAATCAAAACCTAATGGCCACGTACAAATGGTCATAATAAAACTATTAAAAAGAACGCCCCACCATAATTACAATCTGTGAAATGTAAAGCCTACATCAATTCCAAGGAAAAAAACGTCTAATTAGGGTAGGCCACTGTAGTTGAACGAAATATTTACAAATAAAAAAAAGAAATGAATTTCAATTTAAAGAAAAACAAGAAAAGAGAAAATAAAGAAAATCTTTCGAAATTTTTTTAGGAAACATGTCTTCTATGAACTTCGACTCCTTCAAGTCGCCAGGCCCTAATGTTGTATCACCGGTTGAATTACAAGCTGTCTGATAGACTGGTTCCCTGGCTTAGGCAGATATACTCTGCTTGTATCAGAATGTCATATATAACTGTGGGATGGAGGGACACGAAGGTCATTTTCATTCCGAAAGCAGGATAATCCTACCACATGAAGGCGAAAGATTTTCGTACTATTAGTCTGTCATCCTTAATGCTGAAGACTCTTGAGAGGTTAATAGAAACATATCTTCGGGCAAAGATCCCTGGAGATCGCCTGTCGCGGCAGCAGCATCCATATAGTAAAGGTTAATCCACTGAAACAGCCCTACACTAGTCTAGTCGGCTACATAGAGAGTTCTCTCGCTGTCAAGGAATATACAATGGTAGCATTTCTTGACTTTGAAGGTGCTTTCAGTAATGTAAAACCGACGTCAATCATGAAGGATTTGGAGTTTCTAGGAATCAACTATACGGTAAGAAAGTTTTTTAATAACTTACTTACTAAAAGATACATTACGGCAGGCTTGGTATCTGTGGATCTAAAAAGATGGGTCAGCAAAGGAACACCTCAAGTAGGAGTACTGTCTCCTCTACTTTGGAATATAGCCATTAACAATAAAATTATTGTCTCTGGAAGAAAAAGGTGTAAAAGTGGTCGCGAATGCTGATGACGGGGCAATTGCGGTTAGGAGAAACATTCCCAGCACTCTTCAGGAAGCTCTACGCGCAACAGCAAAGTGGGCTACCGAAAGTGGTCTAGGTATGAATCCGTACAAGATAGAAGTATTGGGGTGCCCAAAAAGTAATTGCGGGTTACTACTTTTACTTTTTGGGCAACCCAATAGTTCTTTTTAGCAGGAAACACAAGTTGCCTGTCTCCTTGGGTGGAGAGCATGTTACATTTACAGAAAGCGCAAAATACCTGAGTGTTTTGCTGGACACAAATTGAACTTCAAATACAACATTTTGGAAAGGACAAGAAAGGCAACACTTGCCCTATATACCTGCAAGAGAACCATTGGCAAAAGTTGGGGGTTTAGACCGCGTGTCATGCATTGGGTATATACTGCCGTTTTCAGACCTATAATGCTGTATGGTGATGTGGTCTGGTGGACGGCACTTCAAAAGTCCACCTACTGCTCAATACTTAACTGGATTTAAAGAATGGCTTGTTTGTGCATCATAGCCGCACTGAGGACGACACCCTCTGATGCACTGAATTTACTGCTACATCTTATGCCTCTGGAAATTGTGGCTAGACAAACTGCAGCAACTACAGCCGTAAGGTTAAGGGAGCTTTCTCATTGGACATGTGGCGGCTACGGACACTGTTTTATCCTTGATACAATATCCGATGTTCCAGGGAGTGTGGATTACACCCCCCCCCTGAGCCGTTTTTTGATAAAAAGTACTATACACCAAAATTCAAATTTTGCCCATTAACATTCCACTAAGGAAAAGGGGCAAACTTCTCACATATCAATTAGTGCAGTCCGATTCAAGTTTAAGCTCAATGATAAGGGGCCTCCTTTTTATAGCCGAGTCCGAACGGCGTGCCACAGAGCGATACCAATTTGGAGAGAAGTTTTACATGGCATATTACCTCACAAATGTTGCCAGCATTAGGAGGGGAAAGCCACCGCTAAAAATTTTTTCTGATGGTCTCGCCAGGACTGTACCACTATTCCTGATAGAACCGATTGGAACTACGATACCCCTGGCAACAGAATTTACATAGACTTCTATACGGAAGGTTCCAAAGTAAACGACCAGGTGGACTTTGGGGTGTATTCTTAAGATCTAGAACTGGTCATATAGAACTGTGTATCAAGCGGAGATCCTTGCAATTAAGGAAGTGATGGAATGTCAAAGATATAATGTCATTACGACGATTGGCAGAAATATCTTCTCAGACAGCCAGACTGCCATTAAATCCCTGCAGAACGTATTTCTGAACAAAAAAAACCGCCCTCAACTGTCGCAGATCTTTCAACGAGACGGCTGAACATTTCAAAATTCACCTGTTCACTCAGAACATGTAAATTTTGAACTGTTCAGCCATCTCGTAGAGAAATCTGCGACAGTCGAGGGCGGTTTTTGTAAAAAACCGGGAACCAGGCAATTGTAAAGCGGACGAGCTTGCGAGACTAGGAACTACCCTCCACATTCCAGGGATACTGGAATCCGTGGGTATGCCTCTAGCGACATGTAAGCTAAGTTTTAAGGACCAGGCCCGAAGGACAACGAATGGTAGATGGTCATAAAGAGGGGGCTGTGAGCGTTCCAAAACTATGTGGACTAATCTAGACTTGAAGACGTCTACGGCTTTGTTGTGACTGGCTACAACAGGCGTCTTAGTCATTGTGTTCGTCATGACAGGTCATTGCCAAATCGGAAAACATGCTGACAGACTGAAGGTTGCCAGCAACGACTTCTGGCGAAGCTGTGAGGACATCGAAGCAGAAGAGACTACAGAACGCCTTCTGTGTGTGTGTTCCGCACTAGCAGTCAGAAGGAGTTCCAAATTATGTTCTCATTTCTTTGAAAACCTGTCTGATTTAGCGGATATAAACAATCGCAAGTTATTGGGCTTTTTAAAGCGATCTGGATGGGTTCAACGGTAGGAACTAGAAGGCATTTTCCTTCTTCTGTTTCGCAAATGGACGAAAACATCAAAATGAGTCTGATGGCAGACTGCCACTTAAACCTAACTTGGGATAATCATAAAGTTTCAATACATGTAACTACTTTGAGGAATCGCTGTAGCACTACATACAGTTTGAAGATTTCATTATAGTGGAGCCATTTTAAGTTTTGTTAGCAAAGCTTATAACAAATGGCGTAAAGATTACAAAGTTCATTGTAGTGATTTGAAGCCAATCTTAGTGTCACTAATAGATTTGGTCATTGTTTTAAGAATAATAAAAAAATTTGTAAAATATTCTTTATGCTGATAAAGAAATTCCTTTTTATGAAAACCAAATATTAAAAATCTATTTTAAGTCGAAGAAAATGAAAATAGAACATAGTGAAGTTTTGTGGACTTACCGCTTGAGGCATAACGTTTTGTTGAATCTGAAATAAAATAAAAATGGAAGAATGAAAATCTGTTTTACATATTTATACCCTACACCACTACTGTGGTACAGGGTATTAGTTTGTAACACCCAAAAGGAAGAGAGACAGACCCTTTGATAAGTATACCGATCGACTCAGAATCACTTTCTGATTCGATTAGGCTATGTCCGTCTGCCTGTCTGTCCGTCTGTCTGTCTATCCGTCTGTCTGTCTATCCGTCTGTCTGCCTATCCGTCTGTTTGTCTCTCCGTCTGTCTGTCTGTCTGTCCGTCTGTCCATGTTAATTTGTGTAAAAAACTACAGGACGCAATTTTCATCCTATCGTCTTCAAATTTGGTATGGGCGTGTTTTTCGGCCTTGAAACGAAGCCTATTGAAATTGGAAAAAAATCGGTTCAGATTTAGATATAGCTCCCATATATATCTTCGTCCGATTTGCAGTAATACTGCTATAAAATGGTCATTTGTTAACCGATTTTCTCGAAATTTGGCAGGAAAGATTTTCTTAAGACTCTAAACATTACGGGTGAATTTCATTGAAATCGGTTCAGATTTGGATATAGCTCCCATATATATGTTCGTCCGATTTGCAGTAAAACTGCTATAAAATAGTCATTTGTTAACCGATTTTCTCGAAATTTGGCAGGAAAAAATTCTATAAGACTCACAACATTACGGATGAACTTCATAGAAATCGGTTTAGATTTTGATATAGCTCCCATATATATGTTCGTCTGATTGGCAGTAATAATGCAATAAAATGGTCATTTGTAACCCGATTCTCTCGAAATTTGGAAGGAAGAATTCTCTAATGACTCTCAACATTACTGGTTAATTTCATGGAAATCAGTTCAGTATTAGTTATAGCTCCCATATAAAGGGTGATTTTTTTGAGGTTAGGATTTTCATGCATTAGTATTTGACAGATCACGTGGGATTTCAGACATGGTGTCAAAGAGAAAGATGCTCAGTATGCTTTGACATTTCATCATGAATAGACTTACTAACGAGCAACGCTTGCAAATCATTGAATTTTATTACCAAAATCAGTGTTCGGTTCGAAATGTGTTCATTCACCGTAACGTTGCGTCCAACAGCATCTTTAAAAAAATACGGTCCAATGATTCCACCAGCGTACAAACCACACCAAACAGTGCATTTTTCGGGATGCATGGGCAGTTCTTGAACGGCTTCTGGTTGCTCTTCACTCAAAATGCGGCAATTTTGCTTATTTACGTAGCCATTCAACCAGAAATGAGCCTCATCGCTGAACGGTGAATGAACACATTTCGAACCGAACACTGATTTTGGTAATAAAATTCAATGATTTGCAAGCGTTGCTCGTTAGTAAGTCTATTCATGATGAAATGTCAAAGCATACTGAGCATCTTTCTCTTTGACACCATGTCTGAAATCCCACGTGATCTGTCAAATACTAATGCATGAAAATCCTAACCTCAAAAAAATCACCCTTTATATGATCGTCGGAGTTTGGATAATTTGCAATAATGTTGTCATTTGTCAACTGTAGTTATTACAGTTTGAACATATTTTTGCTTGCCGAGGTCCATCAAAAGTTGTTCAGAATTGGATATATCTCCCACGTTGTACTTTTAGGGTATTATACAGTCGGCACCGCCCGACTTTGGCCCTTCCTTACTGGTTTTGATTTATAAAAAATAAAATATTAAAAAAATTCGATTGGAATATATGAATTAACGAGATTGAAATTGTAAGCAATTATTCAATATTTTTAACACTTATTTTTAAAGGCCTCATGGGTACATTTAGTTTTTCATATCTAGTTTTATTATATTTTTTTTAAGGTTTATTACATTTCTTTATACTTTCAAATCATTTGTCACATTTTTATAAAATTTCTCCATAAAACATAGTAATAAAGTAGGGAAGTAAATCAAGGACAAACTTTTCTTCGTGTTGAACCTTAATAACCCATAAAGTTAAGAGCAATTGCTTTGTCGGCTTTGGCCCAATTTCGTTTCATTAGCACGATACAACTACTCACTGTCTGAATGTCTGTCTGTCCGTGTGGCTGTGCAAGACGACCTATTGAAACTAATAACATTAGGTAAACGTATTCAAATGCGTGCCAAAGATTTGTATGTATGTGGGGTTATGGATATCACATGTACATTAGCCAACCCACCGACATCCATATCATTACTTATCTTATACCCTTCTTGGTTGGTTCCTTTTTTGATTGCCTTTATTCCCTGTGAATGAACAGGAAGAAGTTGGCGGCTTAATTTTATTCAAGTTTCAAACAAAAGAAATTTGAATAAAGTTTTGAAGCGTTCTAACACTGTGTCATTGATATTTTCCTATGTTCCTCAGTTTTGTTGTCTGCTGTCGGTTCTTCGTTTATGAATATTATTAAAAGGCAGCCGAGTCAGTTGAGATCCTTTGACGATCAAATTTTTATAAATCCTTCAACAAAAACATTTTAGGGAGGCAGAAGGTTTAAGCACAGAACAAACTATAAATCTCTTTTGAGTACAACTCCCTCTCTCTTTCTCATTTTAAAGCAAGATATTTGTTTTCAGATAATTTTGGAAAAAACGAATTAAACAGTAATGTTAGTATTATCTAAATGTATGAAATTTTGATATACAGCAAAAAATACACAGAAAAAAAATCGCTACAAATATTTTTCAATTAAAAAATGGTTTATTTGAAAATTTTTCCATTTTCAATCAAAAAAATTAATTGATTCAGTAAATTTTTTAATTGAATCTCAACAGTTTTTCAATGAATGATAAAACCAGTAAGGAAGGATCAAATTTGGGCGGAGCCGACTATACCACTATAGGTACAAAGTGGGAGCTATATCTAATTCTGAACCAATTTTGATAAACCTCGGCGGATGTTTTCAGATGGGTTATTAAACAATCCATATCAAATTTGAGCAAATATGTCCAAACTGTAATAGATACGGTTGACAAATGATAACACTATTGCAAATTAGCCTAAATCTGACGAACATACATATGAAAGCCACATCTAAATCTGAACCGACCAAACTTCTCAGATATTGTGGTAGGCATCAAGAAAAGAATTGTTCACAATTTTGGCAATATTGGTCAATAATGCGCTTGCAGTGACCCTAGAAGTTAAAAACGGGCGAAGAACTGATTTCTATGAAATTCACCAGTAAAATTAAAAGTCATAAGAAAATCCTTCCTGCCAAATTTTAAGAGAATTGGTTCACAAATGAGCACTTTTTTACAATATGAGTCCAAATCTGACGAACATATATATAGGACCTATCGCTAAATCTGAACCGATTTCGAGCAAACTTTATAGATATTGTAGAAGTCGTCAAGAAAGGCGTTGTACAAAATTTTGAGAAGATTGGAGTGCTAATCGGGCGATATATATATATGAGAGCTATATCTAAATCTAAAACAATTTCTATGAAATTCGCCAGGAATGTCGAGAGTCATAAAGAAAGAGGTTAACAAATGACTATTTTATTGCATAATAATTGCAAATTGGACGAAAATATATATGGGAGCTATATCTTAATCTGAACCGATTTTTTCCAATTTCAATAACCTTCGTCTATAGGTCGAAAAACATGCCTGTACCAAATTTGAAGACGATCGGATGAAATCTGCGACCTATACTCTGTACACAAATTAACATGGACAGACGGAAAGACAGACAGACGTACATAACTAAATCGAATCAGAAAGTGATTCTGAGTCGAGTGGTATACTTATCAATGGGTCTATCTCTCATCCTTCAAACAAAAGTATTGCAAGCAAATGCACTAAGTTATAAAAACCTGTACCACAGCAGTGGTGTAGGGTATAAAGATGGGTTTGGACGTAGGGTTAGTAGCCCATCACCCGGAAAACTTGAAGAGATTTCTTTCAAACAAGTAAAAGCGTTCTAAGTTCGACCGGGCCGACTCTTATGTGCCCTCCACTATGGATCACATTTGTAGAGTTCTTTGGCTGATATCTCTTTATAGGCAAACAAAGGATAATGGTTAAGAATTGCTATGCTATTTCAGCTATACCAAGTTATGAGCCGATTGAGGTCATACTTGGTTTGGTTGTCTTAAGCAACTACGGGGAAAGTTCTCTATTTCAGCTATACCAAGTTATGAGCCGATTGAGGCCACACTAGGTTTGGCTGTCTTAAGCAACTACGGGGAAAGTGCTCTCATGTCATTGAGAGCTGTCTTTCTTAGCTTAATGGCAACGGAACTGTTTTTTCTAGTGGCTTCTTTATTTTTTGTAGAGAACTTTGGATGAGGTGAATGCCTTACAAATATCGCCAGCTGAATACGGCTGATATTTTTTTATGTTCTCCCCAGAATTCGATAGGATTTTTGGTGAGAACATACAAAAAATGTTGACAATAGTTATCTCTGAGGTTGGCGCCATTTGTAATAAGGCCTCAAAGTCATGTAAAACGTCACTCTGCACCGTTCGTATTTGGCTATGAAAAGGAGAATCCTTCAAAATTAAGTCAAAAACTAGGATCGGCAGCACTCATTGACTTAATATAAGTCTACTCACTATCCTTAAGCTTTTCGTGGGAAAAATGGTAACTTGGTAACCATTTCGCCTCATCGAATGCACTGAAACAAAAATTTCCCACATATGTGTATTTAGGATCTATTTTAAAATTCCTTTAAAACTTCTAAGGCTGTTGGTGGTTTATTCTGGAAAAGCTCAGACGCCACCCCCCAAAAACCAAATCAGTTGCTTAGAAAAGACGACTTTTCAATTAAAGTGTCAAATGAATGAATTTCAACGTTAAAAGTCATTCGAATTAAAGAAATGCATGGGCATGTATAGAATGCCTTGTCCATACACATACTCAGGCTACTGTGTGGGTGTATGGCTGCCATCAGCGTATAGTATGTCATTTTTCTCTAACTAAATCTAAATTGAGTTGGTTGGTTGGTGAATCCTACTCTTTCACATGGTACAGCATCTTAGAAAGGAGGGAAAAAAAGATTTTGCTCTTAATAATCTTAATTGAAGAACCTGCCTGCATAAAAAATCACACACCCATACAGGCGCAATTATTTAGCTGGTGGTCTCCATTCATGTTCAAATCGATGGAACAGCAACATTCGTCTTTGACTGACTGGCGGGCTGGTTGGCGGGCTGTCTTTAACGATCATCAAGCCGTTTTTAAGCACTTTATTCATAAATACACTTCAAAAGCAATTGTTAGTGCCCGATTTCCTTCTTTCTTTCCACTTTATTTTTTTGGTTTTTTTTCTCATCCAATGTGTGTGCGATTGTTTCTATAGAAAAAAATTTATGGATGACTTTTTCTTATTGTTCTACTAGAATTTTTTTTCGGGCCTTGCAATGTGGGTGAATGGGTACGAAAAACGCCAAATGATGTGGCGCGTCACACAATGTGATGCGATGCGACGCGCCGCGTACTTTGTTGGTTGTGTGTGTGTGTGTGTGTGAGCTGAGTTGTCCATCATCAGTAAATTAAGTTCAATTATTTTAATGTCATAACATCAGAAATTGCTGCCGCGGAATACAAAACAAAAAAATGGACGAAAAAGATGTTCGTTTGAGGGCAAGCAAAAGTCGTTGGTTGCAATGTGAAATCAGCGGTCGATTTGAGTGGAAATAAGAAGGCGAGGAGGGGAGCGAAGGCAACAGCAGCACTAACAGCCACAGAGCTAACCGAGCTAAATGATCGTGATTTAACTGGTGAGAGTCTTATAAATGGGAAAAATACTACTCTCATTGTAGGTACTTGGGTACTGGTTGGTACTTAATGCACGAAATATAAGATGATTGCCAGGCAGTGAGGCCAGGCCAAGGCAGGCGGCCGCCATCAAATCAACCCAGTTGATTTCTGTCCTCTTTGCAATTTTTTCTTGGAACAGATCATGAGAAACACATTGGGGTGGACACAAGTGTGATTGACAGTGTGCGAGTGCGAGTGTATCTGTGTGTGTATGTGTGTGTGTGCATTGGAGTGAGAAGTTAGTGTGAGTGCCAGTTCCATTGCCTCCATCCATACTGCAACGGATTTTCGTCACAATTAATCTATTTATGATGGCCACCCAGCCGGCCAGAAGGCCTACTCAAATGACTTTCACTTCACTGATGACGGTGGCAAATCATCTTTCATCAGTCACAGAGCTCTGCTGTTATTGGGACCACCTCCAATGCATTCCTCCCGGCAGGAGAGCTGCAAATCTGATGATCGAAATCCATGGAACTGACTTGTTGTAAAACGAACTTTAATTTGCTGCTCTCCTCTGTGGCTGCTACTCTGCTGTATGTATGTGGAGTAGTGCATTCATTGTCCACCAGTGCATATTGCCATCGCCATTAACATGAAAGTTGCTTGCAATTGTTGTAGTTGTTGTTTTTGGGTTTTTTTTACCTCTTTTTCCATGGTTTTTTGTTTTGTAGGGTCGCATACGATTCGCTTTGAGAGCACCCCACAAGAAAATAAAAACAATGGGGATTTTCTTGGGTAGGCGTCGCCTGTGTTTTTTGCAGAGCAACCATGCGGAAAGTGTTGATTAGGGCCGTTGGTTGACCAATCTGACTTTTTTTTCTCGGCTGCCTTGTGCAACATTGTGAAGCAATGTAGAGCTTACATGGGTGTTTTTACAGCATGTTTTGCTAACTCATTGGCATATACGGCGATTGGGCAAACCCACAAGGCAATTCAACAATTCCATAACCTATGGCCCCAAACAAAAGATGCATAAAAAAATTATGTGTGTCAGAAATAATGCATTGATGTGCAGTAATGTTGTTTTTTAACTTCTATTACGTTTTAGAATTAAACAAAAAAAACCAAGATTATAGTAACATCGTTGTTGGATAGGGCTTCTAAGGCTTCGAAGCTTGAAGTGTATCTCCAATACTTCTCAAAATAAAACTGAAGAAATTTCATTATATTCCAAGAAAATCAAATCAAAATCAAAGCGAGCCTGGCATTATCCTACATACCAAGGGCATGGAGGAAGGATAGGGTGGTATTTATCCCCAAGGGGGGAAAATAAACCACAGTACTCTGCAAAGGATTATAGGCTGCCATCGTTTTTATTTAAAACACTGGAAAAACTAATAGACCTGAAGGTGACGGAAATTTCAGTGTAGCACAGTATGCAAACCTTAAGGGAAGATCGGTGGCAACGGCCCTGCATGTAAAGGACTGCCACTCTTACCTCTTTGCTAACTCAAGCTAGAATTTTTCTTAGACAGCTCTATTCTTGGTTATTTTTCAACCCCATTCGTCGTGAATGGGTTAATACGAACTTGACAAGGTTAACACCTCAAGCGGGTGACAAGATGAACACCTCAAGGAAGGGTGTTCTCTCCGATTTTCCAAAACCTAGTGATCTCAATGGAGATGGCGAAAAGATTCGAGGTAGATTTCTGTCAACGATCAGAGGTTTCGAGAAAAGGGCTGAGGGCTTACCCAAGGAAGATTGAGCTGTTGCTTTTCACTCGTAGATATAAGCTACCGGATTATAGACGCCCGTATTTGGACGGAACCATTCTGCAAATGTCAAAGCAGGCCCTAGGCCTAGTCCTCCATTCGAAACTGTCCTGCGGAAAGGCGGTGTGCACCTACTATTGCTGCAGCAGAATGTTCGATAGGATGTGGGGAGTTAGCCCGATGTACACGCACACCATAAGACCAGTGCTGCCATATGGAGCACTGGTATATTGGAAGGTTGTGGAGAAGAGTACAAGTAGCAGGAAGTGGGCTGAGGACTGACCCAAGGAAGACGGAGTTGTTGCTTTTCACTCGTAGATATAAGCTACCGCATTTCAGACTCCCGTCTTTGGACCGAACAACTCTGCAAATGTCAAAGCAGGCGAAAACCCTAGGTCTATTCTTGGATTCGAAACTGTCCTGCGGAGAGACGGTGTGCACTTACTATTGCTGCAGCAGGATTTTCGATAGGAAGTGGAGAGTTAGCCCGATGTACACAGCCATTGTGAGACCAGTGCTGACATATGGAGCACTGATATGGTGGAAAGCTGTGCAGAAGAGTACATGCAACAGGAAGCTTCAAAAGGTGCAGAGACTGGCCTGCATCGGGATCATGGAGACGTTAAATCCACACCGCAGACGAGTTTGAAGGTGATGCTGAATACACAATCTGTTGAGGTATATATTTGAGGTTGTGTCGCTAAGATAGCGCTTAGGCTGAGCGAACTTGACATGCAGAAGAAAGGCAGCCTTGTCTTTCTACTGCCCTTTTCTGGATGGCATGGATGCAGGGGATCGACTGAGGAGGGTTTTAGAATACCTGTCGCCAAGGACGATTCGAAAGAGGTTGTTCAGCATTCGATTGTCCGGAAGGGAGGAATGGAAGGCGGTTGTTGTGTTTGAGGTGGATGAGAACTGGCTCTTCACTGACGGCTTCAACATAGAGTCAGGAACGGGATTGGGTATCTACTGCTTGGGGTGGGGGGTGTACTACACAGGGAAAGGCTGCCGCACGAGTGTATGGTCTTACAGGCAGAATTCTGTGCCATTACGTATGCCACAGTGGAGTTTGAAGGATAGACTTACCACCTTCGAAACTCAGGAAATATGTAGACAGTATGGAGGCTCTCAAGGCCTTGATTTCGAGAACGGTGAGCACGAAGTACGTGGCGCAGCGTTTGGGGGCCCTGAAATAGCTCCTAGTCCTTTGTTCCTGGACACGTAGGTGTTCTGGGTAATGAGGAGCGGACGAGTATGCCGAGAGGAGCTCCTCTACGGCAAGCAGACCTATAGCTACTCTTGCGCATGTACCTAATGTCGAACTACTGAAAATAGTAGGGGAGATGGCCAGTGCGGAGACGATGGCGAGGTGGGAATCTGTACGTAGATGTCAGATTGCCAGAACATTCTGGCCTGCTATCGACCAAAAGAGGAAGAGAGAATTGCTGGCCCTTGATAAGGGGTCACTGAGTAGGATTTCAGAAGTCATAACCGGGCCATATGTCGTCGTGCATGAGAGTCCCGCACAACGATTACTGTGAACGATGTTTTGATAAGTATGAGATGATCGAATAACTGCTCTGCTCATGCCCAGGTACACAGGGACACGGCGGAGAAAACCCGCCTCCCTAGGGTGATGTGTCTCCGGGGACACGGCGGAGAAAAACCGCCTCCCTAGGATGATATGTCTCCGAGGATTCTTCTCAGATACGTGTACAAGATGGGTTTGTTACGACGAAGGACGTGATAAAATCCTTAGCCCGTAGTCATCTATACTTAGAAGGACCAATGCTTGGTAAGCAAATACTTGAGATTGTGTTGACCGACGCTCCGGAGAAGCACTCAAGTGGTGGCGTCATAGATAGGGGGGATGTTTCACATTTTATCATCTCTCTGTCACCCCTTTCGCCTAGCCTAACTTTTCCTTTCCTTCTTATTCTTACCAGGGTAGACCACAATAGACCAAACTGGCCTTCGAGTGAACTCACATTTCCTTCTTTGAGAAAAATTTAATGTGGCCTAGGCACCTGAGGCTTTGAGGCCTAACGCATGGCTTTAAATCCTGGCGAGTACAATCGAAAAAATTTTCACTAGTGCTCACTAATGATGGTGGGATTTGCAAGTCATTCAGAAGAGATACCGGTCTCCCACTAAGTGATGGTTATCGGCTATTAAATAGGGGGCTTTTTAGGATTGACCTAAAAGTTTTCCGGTAGATCCTGCTGGTTTCTCTTTGTGGACAATTTATAAATTATGGAGTGAAGATCAGCCAGAAGCATTGCAAAAGCTATCAATGCATCCAAAAAAAGTCACAGTTTGGAGCGGTTTATGGGCTGGCGGCATAATTGGACCGTACTTCTGGATGCCACCTCACTCCGTGACACCCAAAACGAACATGACAACCAATCTTCATAATAAGGAATTCTAATGAAAGGTATTTCCAAGTAGAGTACGAATCTTTAGTCCGCATTTGAGGCCAAGTGTCGGGAAATGAGGTTTTTTGGGGCCGTCCAACTCCCAAAAAAAACCCAAATATGAGACCCAAATAGAAGGTATTTGCGAGTAGAATACCAATCTGTCATCTCAACATGCAAATATTTGAAATCGACCATGACGGCGGTATAAAGTTTGAATCCAAGAAATAACACTTCAAATCTAAATGAAAATAAGCCCCAAACAGGTATGTGGAGAAAGACACAAAACTATGTGGAGGCCACCGTAGCGCAAAAGTTAACATATCCGCCTATGACGCTGAACGAGTGGGTTCGAGTCCTGGAAAGTCCATCAGTAAAAAATTTTCAGCGGTGGTTTTCCCCTCCTAATGCTGGCAACATTTGTGAGGTACTATGACATGTAAAATTTCTTTCCAAAGAGGTGTCGCACTGCGGCACCCCGTTAGGACTCGGCTGTAGAAAGGAGGCCCTTATCATTGAGCTTAAGCTTGAATCGGACTACAGTCATTGATATATGAGAAGTTTGCCCCGTTTCCTTAGAGGAATGTTCATGGGCAAAATTTGCATTTTATGTGGGCCTATTTACGTCTATTTGGGGCCTTTTTGCATAGAACTATTGGGGTAAATTTGAGATTTCCTAACCAAACCAAACAAAACTTTTTAAAAAATTTAAAGATTACTAACATAAAAATAACCAGGAAGCCAGTTCACAATCTGATTTCATAATTCTTGTATGTGTTGCAGAACTCTAATTTAAATTCCTTAAAGCATTGGCAAATGTCGCAGACAATTTGCCAACAAATCCCAGAATGAATTATCCCTTAAATTGAGTTAAAAACTATTTGGAGCACAAAGCGAATGTCACCTTAGGTTAAATCATTTCACTAAATCTTAAGATTTACAGTTTTTCTAGGTACCATAACATATTTGCTAAATGCAAACTTTGTTCAAAACTAAACATAGCGCGAAAATGCAAATTAGTGGGAAATTTTTCATTTTTTTTTTCAGGAGATAACAAAGTGCCAGCCAACCAGGAAGCCATGCCCTGCCAGACAGTAGTCATCGGCTGCGCAATAAGTGTGTGGTGCATGTAGGTATTTTTTCGCAATAGAAGTTAGACATGGGGCTGGCTGCACAGGCAGGGCCATCACGCTTGAATGGCTAGAACTGAAACGCAATCACCAAGCGTCAAATTCCATGCACCAGTTGCATCTGCGAAACGCGTACCACGTTTGGCCTATGGCAAATGCATGCTGGATGGCATGTGCACTGCCGAGGACTTGGCAGCGAAAAATAGATTTCAGGAAGAGGCAACAGTGACATAATGTGTACGTGCCAGGAACACAACATTTATTATTCGCTAAACAAATTAGCACTGTCAGTAGCCACCAAGCCCGCGAGACGACCTCAAAGACCCCGGAGAAGCGAGATGACATTTGTGTGCTGTAGTATACTGGTGGCTGTTGATAATGACAGACATACACATGGACAAAATGTTCTAAATGCCGCCCGCCGCCAACAGACAGACGGACGGACAACATCTGATGTTGATGAGAGGAGCAATGATTTGTGATTTGTTGGTTTTGCTGCCACTTCAGTTGCTGCTGTCCTCCACAGTTGAATTCTTTGTTTTTATTCGAGCTTTTTACGCCTGGCGCTTATGTTTTTTTTCTCGTTTCGTTTCGTTTCGTTTCGTTTGCCACTATCTTACCCAGCATATCAACGGAAATCTGGCAATCTAGGCTTCACATTGAGCCATGCCTGGTCGGGCCACATCAAAGTGACCCTGCCGTTTATTGAGTGAGCAACAGCAGTGAAGTGAGTATGTGATGAGAGGAGGTTATAACAACAAATTCACAGCCGTGATGACAATGCGATGACAGATTTCCACGAATTGGCGGGCGAACTTGTGTTAAAACATAAACCGCGGCGCTACTGTTTTCTCTCAACCATTACCCGCTACAAAAACAGATGATGCTTAAGATGGGCTATGTTATCATCATTGCCAGCCAACAACATCATCATCATCATCATCATCGGGAAAACACATCCCAAATCTGTGTTGGCTGAATGGCACCACCACCAGCAGCAGCAGCAGCTTTGGTGGTTATGAAACCAATTCATCCCTAAACTGTCGACGGAGAAAGGAGGCTTCATAGCTTAGCATGGTTGGCCGAATGGATGGATGATGTGCCATGAGTCTTGAGATGTGTTACATTTTTGCTGTTCTCCGTCTGCTCATAATTTCGAGCGAAAAATTCTTTGAAATCATTCAAGAGAAGTTTGTTTGTTTGCCTTTGTTGGACCGTTCGTTCGTTTTGTTTACCCGCTTTGTGTGAAACGCTTTGTGTGAAAGCCTGCTCCAAGATGTTTCCTTTCTACTCCATGAATTGTGCCGATTCAGCCGTATTTGTCAATAGAGCAGCGAAAGGGGAGAAAAGGTGCATAGAGGTGGCAAGTATTGTCTAGTGCCGCAGAGTTTGTAGCAATTGTTACCAATGAAAGAAAGTCGTCAATGAATATTTCGTATATTTGATGGATAAAAAATCGATATGAACCAGATAATGTCGCATATAGACTACTAAAGAAAGAAATATAAATTTTTCTTGCAATTCGTGAGGAAACTGCTCAAAATACCCAAATGAGGAAAAAAGAAGAAGAAACACAGTTTTTTTTTAGAAAAATTATGTAAAGAAATGACATTCTAAGACAATTTCCTATAGAAACACAACTTTTATATCATTTCCTTAGAAAAAAAAGTTTGAAATAATCTCATATAAAAACGTTGGCAAAATACAGCAAAGAAATAAAATTTTGGACACAATGTTCCATAAAAAAAATATTCTAAAAATTTCCACCAGAGATAAAAAACTTCGCAAATTTCCCACAAAAATAAAATTTTCCAAAATTTCCCAAAGAAATCAAATTTATAAAGAATTTTCCATAGAAATAAAATTTTGGCAAAAATCACATTTCAACAAAATTTCCCATAGAAATTAAATTTTGGACCAATTTCCCATAGAAATTTAATTTTGGCAAAATTTCCCAAAAAAAATCTAATTTTGAAAAATTTCCCAACAGGACACTTTCACTGCTTTGGGCTTGAACATCACGAAATATGGGTGGTGTGGCGATTAATTAAAGTTCTTTGGGAGTTAACTACGAATCTGGTATACACATTTGGCAGAATCTGGAACCGGACCACCCACTAAATACCCTTCAATAGGGAGTGTAGTTTGAACGGGATAATATGGGAATTAAAAGAAAGATTTATGACAGTAGAGTTTGAATCTAATGTTGATATAAGGATCCAAGTATATGGGTTACGTCCTGCCGTTCAGCAGGACATGTAAGTTGCGACAATAAAGGATTCAAATAAACGGTCTTTTGAGTTTTAGCGTCGCTGAGACCGACCCTCTCCTCCCAATACAAAACAACTGTGAACATATCGTACACAAATGAAAGGACGTGTTAGAGGGCAATTCCCCTCGCCGCATCCTACAAAAACAAAAAGGAAATTAAAATAATATATGAAGGCCGATCAGGATAGAATAGGACAGCAATAAAAGGTTTTTGGGAGTAGAGTATACTTTAGGCCCTCAAATTGGAATAGACACTGGAAGGACCTGAGGAACATTGGAAATATGATTTTGAAATTAGATAACCAATGCAAAAAAAAATAATTAGTGTGGATCTCAACGAGACCCGTAGCCCTGAATATCTTGGTCACCAGCATAAAAATGCTTTAAGAAAAATCCAATTTGAAAAAGCCATTTTATGGTGTAGCGAAGCGCACCGGGCCAGCTAATGTTTGTTTATTTGCGTGTTCCTTATAGGCTCAAAAACGGCTTAGCCAATTTTCTTGAAATTTTCACATTGGTGCAGAATGGTCCCTTGGTGAAAATAGGGTACCTAATTTTTTGATATTTCAAGGGCGGGCGGACCCTTCCCCATTAACTTCATTTTCAAAATCGCCCGATTTCGGAGATTGGTAATGCGATTTAAGCAAAATTCTGTTTGCTCTCTTATAGTACCTAAAACCAAAAATTTGTTATCCAAATTACGGATGGGGTACCTAGGAGGCCCAAAACCCCACCAAATATGACTAATCACGACAATATGGGACTCAAATCGAAGGTATTTAAGAGCAGAAAACGTATCTGACATCCATTTGTAGGACCAAGTGTTTGAGAAACCAATCCACCCTCCAAACCACTCCTAAATCTGACATATTTATCGACCATGGCAATATGCCACTCAAATGAAGGGTATTTGGGAGTACAGCACGAAAGTGGGTATCGCACTTTCAGGGCCAAGTTTCTGGGTGTCCACACCACTCTCAAAACACCAACTATACAAAACCTTTTTACTGACCATGACAATATGGGGCTCAAATAAAATGTATTTGAGAGTAGAGTAGTAGACTAGGGCCGCTCCCCCAAAACACACTCCAAAGCGGATAAATTTACCGAATATGGGTCTGAATTTGGGGGTAAAGCACGAATCTGATGTCTACATTCGAGACCGTCCCACCCCTATGAAAACTACCAAATTAAATATATTTGCTGACCATGACCATTTGTAATCCAAATTTCGGATGGGATACCTATGAGGTCCAAAAAGTCACCAGATATATATATGGACCAATCACGACAATGTGGGACTCAAATCGAAGGTATTTAAGAGCAGAAAACGTATGTGATATCCATTTGTGGGACCAAGCGTTTGAGGAACCAACCCACCCTCCAAACCACCCCTAAATCTGATATATTTATCGACCATGGCAAAATGGGACTCAAATGAAAGGTATTTGGGAGAAGAGCACGAAAGTGGGTATCCCACTTTCAGGACCATGTTTCCACTCCCAAAACACCAACTATACAGATCCTTTTTACTGACCATGACAATATAGGGGCTCAAATAAAATATATTTGAGAGAAGAATGCGAATCCAAATTTGGGACCAAGGGACGCTCCCCCAAAACACCCTCCAAAGAGGACAAATTTACCTTCCATGACAATATGGGACTTAAATGAAAGGTCTATGGGAGAAAAAAAGGAATCAGATATTTTTGGGTTGCCCAAAAAGTAATTGCGGATTTTTCATAAAGTCGGCGTTGACAAATTTTGTCACAGCTTGTGACTCTGTAATTGCATTCTTGCTTCTGTCAGTTATCAGCTGTTAATTTTTGCTTGCTTTAGAAAAAAAGTGTAAAAAAGGTATATTTGATTAAACTTCATTCTAAGTTTTATTAAAAATGCATTTACTTTCTTTTAAAAAATCCGCAATTACTTTTTGGACAACCCAATAATATTAGAGACCGTCCCATCCCTATAACAACTCCCAAAAAGGATATATTTGACGACCACAACAATTTGGGGCTTAAAGAGAGTGGAGCAAAATGTTGAACGTTTTTAAGGGCACACCCGCCAAACCGGACATATTTGCCAACTATGGTATTTAGAGGCTCAAATGAAAGGTATTTAAGAGTAGAAAATTTATCTGATATCCAATTGTGGGACCACCCCACCATGACAATATGGGACTTAAATGAAAGGTCTATGAGAATAGAGCACGAATCTAATATTGACGTTTGAGACCAAGTGTCTTGGTGACCATGACAATTTGGGGCTCAAAGAGAGTGGAGCCCAATGTTGATAGGTTTTAAAGAGCCCAACCGCCAAATCGAACATATTTGCCGACTATTGCAATAAGGGGCTCAAATGAAAGGAATTTAAGGGTAGAAAACAAATTTGATATCCAGTTTTGCCGCCAAGTGTTTGGGGGACGTCCCATCCCATAAATTCCCCTTAAACCAATGACAATATGGGGTTTGAATAAATGGCATTTGAGAGTAGAGCACAATGCTGATATTATTCAGGATTTCGTTTCTGGGGGGCCGGCCCAACCCCAGAACACCCCCAAACTGGATATATTTGTCAATTATGTAAATAAGGGGTGCAAATGAAAGTTATTTGGGATAAGAGAACATATTTAATTCCACATTTGACGCGAATTACCTGCGGGACCGCCCCATTCACAAAATATCAGGCTCAAATAAAGTCTTTTACGAATGGGGTTCATATAACATACAAACTTAAATGACTTTTAGTCAATCGACATGCATATACCACTATCGCAGCATGGTATTCAACTAGCAGCTCTTTAATTCTCGTCAATAAATATTCAAAGTATAATTTTTATACCTACCACCCTAGGAAAGGGGTAAATTCATTCTGCTTTCAACACATCGAAATATCCATTTCCGACGCTATAAAGTATATATATTCTTGATCAGAGTAAAAATCTAAGACGATCTAGCCATGTTTGTCCGTCTGTCTGTTGAAATCACGCTACAGTCTTAAAAAATTGAGATATAGAACTGAAACTTTGCACAAAACCTTTTTTTCTCCATACGCAGGTTAAGAGGTCGAAGATGAGCTATATCGGATTATATCTTGAATAGCCCATATAGACCGATCCGCCGATTTAGGGTCTTAGGCCCATAAAAGCCACATTTATTATCCGATTTTCTGAAATTTGGGACAGTGAGTTGTGTTAGGCCCTTCCACATTTTTCTTCAATTCAGTTCAGATCGGTGCAGATTTGGATATAGCTGCCATATGGACCGATCTCTCGATTTAAGGTTTTGGGCCCATAAAAGGTGCATTTATTGTCTGATGTCGCCAAAATTTGGGACTGTGAGTAAAGTTAAGCCCCTCGACATACTTCAGCAATATGGCTCAGATCGGTCCAGATTTGGATATAGCTGCCATATAGACCGATCTCTCGATTTAGGGTTTTGAGGCAATAAAATGCGCACTTATAATCCGATTTCACCGAAATTAGGGACATTGAGTTGTGTTAGGCTCTTAGACATTTTTCTGCAACTTGGCCCAAATCGGTGCAGATTTGGATATAGCGGCCCCATAAAAGGCGCATTTATAATTCGATTTCACTGAAATTTGGCACAGTGACTTATGTTAGGCTTTTCGATATCCGTGTTGTATATGGTTCAAATCGGTTTAATTTTAGATACAGCTACTAAAAATACCAATATTTTGTTATACACTGTTGAACAACAGTTGGTCCAAATCCGAACATATTTCGATATAGCTGCTGTAGGGCATAAGGTATGCATTTTTCATCGGATTTTGACGAAAGGTGGTTTACATATAAACCCCAGGTGGAGTGTATCCAAAGTTCGTCCCGGCCGAACTTAATGCCTTTTTACTTGTTTTTCCATATATTGTAAAAGAAGGCACAGCGGAGCGGTTCAGCAAGTTTCCTATAAATATTAGATTTTTAAAAAAAAATTCTTAAGTAAAATAAATTTTTCCGAAAATTTTACGGCAACGTAACAAGCGTTCAATACCGCAGGCACCGATGAAAGACACACTTAAAGCTTTGAGTCATCCAGGTAGCTACTTACATTATTAGCCCGTAATGGGGTTTCACTTTTACAAATCACTTGCTAGTTAAACAATCATTTTCATCCTCTAAAATTCGTGCAAAAACGCCACAGCATCCCTTTCTCTCAGTACTCCCTTTACATATATTCGCCTCTATCAAACGTTTGTCACCAGGCTAATTCTGCTGCTTACCTCTTTCGTAATAACTCCCCCATAATTTGCATTTCATTGCCACTTGGCGGCATAAGCAAAGGTTAAACCACAAAAATTATCCTTAGAATTTTGCGTTGCCACGCAGATGTTCAACCATTCTTTTGACACTTGTAACCCTTTAATTAGTTTTACCAAAACAAAACAGCAATGCAATGTAATGCGAAACAGCAAAAAAAAACCATAACGCCTCACACATAACAAGATGGCGGATTTTTAAAGGACCTTTTAGATGGAGCCAAGTGTTTGACTAAAAACACACACTTACACTTCCCCACTACCACTCCCACTTAACGAGACATGGATTGTCGTCGTCCAAGTTGAAAGGAAGCACTCGTGCATTGCAGTTTTCTATAACAAGAAAGGCAGCTTTGAAGCCAATGAGCTGATGTGACGATGTGGCAAAAACCTGCAAACTGGAACAAAACCCCCTGAAAGACTCTGGAGGTGTGAGGTTTCAAGCCCAGGATGGATGGTGTGCCCAGGCTGGCCTTTAATGTGGAATTTTCTAAAGGTGGTAATGGTATAAAACACCGCTATGCTTTTGCCATGGCTGCTGATCATCAAAGCGCATTGGCTGGTCTGATGCCAAGGCTACCATCGCATTGAGTTTAGTTGGAATAATTGCGTGGGGTCCGCGATGGGTTGTTGCATTGGCTTTTATAAATAAAAATTAAAAGACCTTTTCTCTTCTTTTATTGATTAGAGGGCTCGTTGTTATTGATATCTCCCAAATGTTAACGAGCATTAGGAGCACCAAACAATAGGGTAGCCTTCATCTGTTATTTTATACTTTGGTGTAGAATGCCAACAGCCCAAGTTCAATGGCCAAACGAATGGCCTGCAGGAGGGGAGTAATCAATATTTTTCATTTTCGTGTGTTATGGCTTTGTTTAGGCGTTTTTGTGTGCGAGCAACAATTGAAGGCATTAGAAAGATTGAATGGTGGAAATTACACCCTCTCAAATGCAATTAAAAATATAAAATTTCTGCCATTCAAACGCTGGTGGAGTTGTGTAAAAGTGTAGGCGAAAAGGACCCAGCAAAAAAATATCATCCTCATCGTCAACACAGGCAGAGAAATCGTTAGACGCAGTAAACTCTCTGGCAACCACCCTTGTGCCACTCCTTTGCATCCTGTGCGAGGAAAGAAACAGAGCCATGATAGCTGCTTCAAATTCAATAGATTTCGATTTTGCGTTACCGTTTTCTATTCAAAGGAAATGTTGGTTCATTGTCAAAATGCGAGAACTTTTTCTCATCCACTTAACTAAATGCAGCAGCACTTCAATTTCCATTTTCGTTTTCATTCCATTCTATTTCATTCCCCAGGCTAGAGCTGGAGAACCTTACATTCAATACACAATAGACCAGGAAAGACAGACGGACGGACGGACGGACGGACCGACAAACGAATGAATGTTATTGTTAGACAAGATCTATTATTTGTAGGTCATAAATTTTATTGCTCACTGCCGTTTGCAATTAAGTCCCACCATATCCTTTGTAGCTAAAAGATGACACTGGATTTTTTCCTTTTTTTTTTTGAGCTGCTATCTATTGCCACTCCAATTTAGAAGTGGTTTCTCTAAAGCCCGGGGGGTGAAGATTTGTTATTACTGTTGCGAATCTCAACCAGCAACAACAAAATGTAAAGAAATACTTGTCACAAAATTCGTTCGCTCACTCGCCATCGTAAATTGTCCAAGACAATTATTTTGAATTGCTGTTTAACTTAACGAATTAATGGCAATATTTTGACAGAGTGCAGCCAAAGCATCCCCCTTTCCACGAGACAAATGCCCTCAACATGCATTTCTCAGCGGAAAGGAGTAATACCCAGCACACTCTTCCTTCCGGGCCCATGTGTCAGCACAAAAGAGTGTGCACTCAATTCTGGCCAACGTTCAAAACGGAAGACATATCACTTCCTGGCTATATCTATCAACACTAGCTACACTACTAGGACGTGTGACTTTAACCATTCGATGCTGACACTATGGTCCCACTGTGGTAACACTAATTTATTATTATAATTTTTGTCACTTTCAAGGAGGAATGTCGTCGTGTTACACACATCTCCTGCTGTTAGATCGGAAAATGATTATGGTTCTGGAAGAATACGCAAATTTCCTAGCCATGTTTGCCTAATTGTTTGAGGATGCAGAAAGACCTTGGAGATAATACCAAACAAGTTGTAGATATTTTCAGTTGACATTGGCAGTGTTCTATAATAAAAATATTATAGTAAAATTCAAAAATGTTTCTTGTAAAATTTTTGCACACTGTCTATGTGTGTTAAATACAAATTATGGCTATAGGTCTACTTCAGTCTCTAGTTATAGCACCAAAGTATTAAATACTAAATTTCTCATGAACATTTCACTAGAGAACAGGGGATACTTCTCACAAATCAATGAGTGCAGTCCGATTCAAGTTTAAGCTCAATGAAAAAGGGCCTCCTTTTTATACCATCCACCATAGGATGAGGGTATACTAATTTCGTCATTCTGTTTGTTACACCTCGAAATATGAGTCTGAGACCCCATAAAGAATATATATTCTTGATCGTCATGTCATTTTAAGGCGATCTAGCCATGTCCATCCATCTGTCCGTCCGTCCGTCTGTCTGTCTGTCGAAAGCACGCAAAATTTCGAAGGAGTAAAGCTAGCCGCTTGAAATGTTGCACAAATACTTCTTATTAGTGTAGGTCGGTTGGGAATGTAAATGGGCCAAATCGGCCCATGTTTTGATATAACTGCCATATAAACCGATCTTGGGTCTAGACATCTTGAGCCGCTAGAGGACGCAATTCTCTTCCGATTTGACTGAAAGTAGTGTTTTGGTATCACTTCCAACAACAGCGCTAAGTATGATTAAAATCGGTTCATAATCTGGTATAAATATCATATAAACCGATCTTGGATCTTGACTTATTGAGCCCATAGAGCGCGCAATTCTCATCCGATTTGGCAGAAATTTTGCATGAGGTGGTTTGTTATGACTTTCAATAACTGTGCTAAGTATGGCGCAATTCGGTACATAACCTGATATAGCTGCCATATAAACCGATCTGGGATCTTGACTTCTTGAGCCTCTTGAGGGCGCAATTTTGTACATGACCTTCAACATACGTGTCTAATATGATCTGAATCGTTTTTTAACTTGATACAGCTTCCATATAAACCTATCTCCCGATTTTGCTTCTTGAGCCCCCACAAATCGCAGTTCTTATCGGAATGAACTGAAATAATACTCAATGACTTCTACAATGTTCAGTATTCATTTATGGTCCGAATCGGACTTTAACTTGATATAGCTCCAATAGCATAACAGTTCTTATTAAATATTCTTTGTTTGCCTAAAAAGAGATACTGCGCATAGAACTCGACAAATGCGATCCATGGTGGAGGGTATATAAGATTCGGCCTGGTCGAACTTAGCACGTTTTATTTGTTTATGCCTAGTCCGAACGGCGTGCTGCATAGCGACACCACTTGCTAGAGAAGTTTTGGACAGCATTAGTATGGGGATAACCACCGCTGATTTTTTTTTATTTTTATGTTCACATCAGGGTTTGAACCCAAGCGTTCGGCGTCATAGGCGGACATCCTAACCCCTGGGTACTGAGGATACTAACAAAGTTTACTGGGAAAGGCATGGGCTTCTAGGTATAATATAATGTCATAAGTCTAAGAATCCCGGCTTCGCGCTTAATACTCCAAAACAAACAAGTTTTCCCAGTAAACTTTGTTTTTCAGAAAATTTTAACATAATTGTATTTTATTTAAATTTTTTATTAGAAATAAAAATTAAAGAATAATTTGTAAAAAAAATTAAACAAAATATAAAATAAACAATTATAAACGTGCTAAGTTTGGCTGGGCGGAACCTTGGATTCTGCTAAACGTGCTAAGTTTGGCTGGACGGAACCATGGATTCTGCTAAAAATTTGCACATACAAACTTAGTTTATGGGCACATTTGCACTTTGCGTATTAATTCAAAAATTTAAACTTATAAGGATCGTAGAAAGCAAATAGGCAGACCGGCTTATAAGGGAGCTATATCAGGTTATAGAGCGATCACGGTGGTTGAGAGTCATAAAAAAAAACTACGTGCAAAATTTCACGTGGCTTCCAGGGGTTGAAGAAGTCAAATAGGACGGTCCGTTTATATGGATACTATATCAGGTTGTAGACCGATTTGAAGCGTACTCGTCATAGTTGTAACACAACGCTACGTGCAAAATTTCAACTAAATCGGAGAAAACTTGCCGCCTATAAGGGCTCAAGAAGTCCACTCGTGAGAGCTATATCCAAACCTGAACCAATATGACCCATTTCCAATCCCCAACGACCTACTTCAATATAAAGTATCTGTGTAAAATTTCAAACGGCTAGCTCTACGCGTTCAACCGCTATCGTGGTTTCGACAGACGGAAGGACGGACGAACATGGCTAAATCGACTCAGAATGTCGAGACTATCCAAAATATATATATACTTTATGGGGTGGCAGATCAATATTTTGAGGTGTTGCAAACGAAATGAATAGCTAAGTATACCGCCATCCTAAGGCGGTATAAAAATATAAAAAAAAATTACAATAAAAAAAAACTAAACAAAGAAATATTTAAAAAATTTAAAAATAAATTTTTGAAAATTAAAAAAAATATTATGTTTAAATAACTGGAAACAGTTTAAAAAATTCCAAGAAATTCAAAATATTAGGAAAAACTTAAAAAAATATGTAAAACACAAAAAATTTGTATAAAAAAAAAAACAAAACTTAATAAAAAACAAGTAAAAACGTGCCAAGTTCGGCCGGGCCGAACCGATATGGACCGTACTTGGCATCGGTACAAGTCATTAAAAAAAAATTACCAAATATCGCGCCCTCCGGAGGCTCAAGAAGTCTAATCGGGAGATCGATTTAGATGGCAGCCATGTCAGGTTATTGACTGATTTAGACCATACTTGACAAAGTTGTTGGAAGTCATACCAAAACGATATGTGCAAAATTTCAGCCAAATCGGATAAGAATTGGGCTCTCTAGAAGCTCAAGAAGTCTAATCGGGAGATCGGTTTATATGGCAGCTATATCAGGTTATGTACTGATTTAGACCATACTTGACAAAGTTGTTGCAAGTCATAACAAAACATCTCATGCAAAACTTCAGCAATATCGGATAAGAATTATGCAAAGTACAAACGGCGTGCGACACCTCTTTGGACAGAAGTTTTACATGGCATAGTACCTCACAAATGTTGCCAGCATTAGGAGGGGAAAACCACCGCTGAAAATTTTTCCTAATGGTCTCGCCAGGATTCGAACCCAGGCGTTCAACGTCATAGGTGGACATGTTAACCTGTGCGCTACGCCTGTCAAGCATGGGTAATGTAGTATTTGTATCATAGAGGCGTTTTCGCAATAAATACGATACAAATACAACATTCCAACGTACGGCTCTGGAAGCCTTCACACCAAATATGGTTAAAAAGTATTCTAACCAAAGAAGAAATGCTCCCCATAGTCGTTGGTGTGTGTGTTGACCTCTGGCTTTCCTTTTCCGTGGCAGAAAAATCTCCGATCATTGAGTTTGTCTCGTCTCTATGGTGATCCTTTTCCCCAACAACGTCAGACCCCAAGTCGAAAATGTGGCCCCAACTACTATTCAAACAATCGAATGGTCGTTTTATCAGCATCCACTTGCTCATCAGGTCTCATGCTTATGGATTACGATTTTTTTGTTTCGCTATTCAATTAAATAGATGCCATAAACCAAACCAGCAAATTTCTGACAAAGGGCTTCCATCAATCTGATCAAACGTTGGCAAAAATTTTGCTCTTTTAGCCCTCAATAATTGCTATATAATCTCAAACTTGCTGCAGTTTAATAATTTCCCACAGTGAACAGATAGAGCCGATATCAAACCTTATTAGAGCGTGGACCCCGTGGACAGCCGCTGGATGGATGATATTGGTTATATGTTACTCATTTCTCACTTTCTTTTTTAAGATTTCTTAAATGCTCCTTTCCTTCTACCTACTCACATCCTTTTCTCTAAAGATCTTTAGCCATTGTTCTGATTTAATATTTTTTTTTTGCTTTACATGTGTAAATATGAGGCAAATTAGCATTTAGAAGACATGCCTAAACTAATTAGCAACCCCTTTGGATGAATTCATGGCGTTTTATTGTTGTCCGAACGAAAAGCTATGCCAACTGTGGACATCTTGTCACGGCCAAACTGCTACTTATTTGCCCGGGGCATGGTTACTTTATCATTAAGATCTCTCATCACAGTCTGTCCGTCTGGCGGAGCTGCTGATCGTAGTGGTTGCCGCCGTCATCATCGCCGCTCACCGTCACCATCATGGTACAACAATAACATTATCAGATAAACCAAAATGATGTGATCTTGAGCCGGGATAACAGCAAAGGGTACAACAACTAACAACTGCAACTGGAACTGGAACTGGGTCTGAGACTCAGACTCAGACAGATACTGAGTTGGCAAATACAAGTGGCATTAAAAATGGCACGAAAAACAGCTCAGGATGTGAAAAATACAGATGCCATGACATCCCAAAAAGAAAAATAAATAAAATCAACAAAGCCAAAGGGAACCAAAGAAAAGTAAATAAAAACAAATGAGGGAAAAAACTGCAGGAGTGTTGTCATACTTGCCTTGACATTTGATGTCAGGGGAAATTTGCATACGATAGACTGACTGCCTCAGACAGACAGAGGGACGGACAAAAATGCATAATTGGCACAAAGATAATTTAATTTAACATTTCTTCTTGCGCAGCTAAGGGAGGAGTGATAGCTGGCAGCCTTAAGGGAAAAAACTTGGAAATGAAGAAAAAACTCAAGATAGAAATTCTTGATCATTTATCAGCATAAATTTGCAAAGATATTTGGTTGCCTTGTACAACATTTTGTTTGAATTTGTTTGACCCAACGTATCTAAGAGTATCGATCAAACATTTAGGCTAATTGAAAAAGGATTCAAAATTGATCATTCCGATATGCTTCAAAGAGCAACAAGATAAATCTTCAAACTAAAGACCAGACATTAACACTGCACAAAAAGTTCAAAGGAAAAATTTGATTTTCGAAAAAAAAACAAATATCTCAAAGAAATATAGAGAACTAAGTGCTTCGGTGGTTGATTTGGCAGCAAACTCTATGGCTGGGGTGCTAGGTTTTGATTCCCACCTGAGGGTTTGCTTTGTCGCTACTGTGGTATCATAATGACATAAAACTTGTCTAAGTCAGCCTGTAACATAATGTAACCGCACCCTATCCTAGCTTAGCGTAGACAGTACAAAAATTGTGAATTAAGACAATTGCGGAAATTTAAGACATGAACATTTTTATAAATTTTATTTTAAAAGAAAACTTTATGAAAATTTCTTTGTTTGTCCGTATAGACTCAAAAACGGCTGAATTGATTATCTGAAAATTTTCACAGGTGGTGCAGAAGGGTTCTGCGGTGTTTGGGGATTGCATATGGGCCATATCGGTTCAGATTAAACATAGCTCCCATACAAACCGATCTCACTAATTTAATTCTTGAGCCTCTGTAAACGGAAATGTTTGTCCGATTTGTCTGAAATGTTGCATATAGTGTTCTGTTATGACTTCCAACAACTGTGCCTAGTACACTCCAAATCGGTCTATAACCTGATATAGCTCCCATATAAACCGATCTCCCGATTTGTCTTCTTGAGCCACAATTTTTGTCCGATTGGACTCAAATTTTGAATGTGGTGTTCTGTTAAGACTTTTAATAGCTGTGCCAAGTACGGTCCAAATCGGTCTATAACCTGATATAGCTCCCATATAAACCGATCTCCCAATTTGACATCGTGAGCCCCTGGAAGCCGCAATTCTTATCCCAATGAACTGAAATATTACAGACTATATTGGACACGTATGTTGAAGGTCATGAGAGAATCCGTTGTAGACATTTCTGCCAAATCGAATAAGAATTGTGCCGTCTAGAGGCTCAAAAAGTCAAGATCCCAGATCGGTTTATATGGCAGCTATACCAGGTTATAAACCGATTTGAATCATACTTAGCACAGTTATTGGAAGTAATACCAAAACACCACGTGCAAAATTACAGCCAAATCGGATAAGAATTGTGCCCCCTAACAGCTAAAGAAGTGAAGATCCCAGATCGGTTTATATGGCAGCTATATCAGGTTATGGACCGATTTAGACCATACATAGCACAGTTGTTGGAAGCGATACCAAAACACCACGTGCAAAATTTTAGTCAAAGCAGGTGAGAATTGCGCCCTCTAGAGGTTCAAAAAGTCAAGACCTAAGATTGGTTTATATGGCAGCTATATCAAAACATGGACCGATATAGCCCATTTACAATCCCAACCGACCTACACTAATATAAAGTATTTGTGCAAAATTTCAAGCGGCTAGCTTTACTCCTTTGAAAGTTTAGCGTGCTTTCGACAGACAGACATGGCTAGATTGATATAAAAGGTCATGTCGATCAAGAATATGTATACTTTATGGGGTCTTAGACGTATATTTCGAGGAGTTACAAACAGAATGACGAAATTAGTATACCCCCACCCTATGGTGGAGGGTATAAAAATATGGAATGTTGCGACTACCAATAGTTTGCCAGCTATACATACGCCACATGCTGGCTCGCATGGGAATACCGTTCAATGACTTCTGCAGGCGTTGCCTTGATGAGGATGAGGAGGAAGTATCGAGCACAGGCTTCGTTCATGTTCGAGTCTGCAAGGACTTGGACTCTCCTTTCTGGGTTGGCGGTTTTTCTGCGAGAGGTGCGAAATTAAATCCACCGAAGATACCTATGTGCTTATGTGAGGCATAGAAGTTCAAGTTCCGCGCTCAAGTTCTCTATTCCACCCGTTTCTTTATTCCTTTAACCCATGGATATGATCCGAGGTCTCACATCTTCTGCCGTTTTCTTTTCTCTGGTGCATCACAATCGGCCAAACTTGCCTCCGAGTGAACTCACCTATGGTGGGCTACCTATTCAACCTAACCTAACCTAGAAATTCGTCAAAAGAATTTTTATACAAAATTTGATCATCTTTTTCAAATTTGATGAAAGTTTGTTTTTAATAGAAAATTTGTTCAATTTTTTTCTAAACTAAACTTGGTTAAAACTTAAGTTTTATAGAAAAATTGGCCAAATTTTATTTTAATAAAACATTTTGTCAATATTTTATTTCTGTTTGTATATTTTCAGAAATTAAAAAATTCGAAACAATAAAATAAATAAATTTCAAAATATTTTTTCTATGAATAGTTTTGTCATAATTCTATTTTTATGAATTTTTAAAAAATTTTTTTTTTATAATTTTTTTTTTCAAAATTTTATTTCTATAAATTTTTTTTCAAAATTTTGTTTCTAGAAATATTTTGTCAACTTTTTAATTATATAGAAGACAAAAAAAATTTTAGATGTTCATTATTTTAAATTTTCTGGCTCTCAAGTGAATCTGATCTTAGGTAACTCCTGAGAAAAAAGGAAACGACAACAAAGGCATTTTAGTTTATTTATTTTTTTTTTTAAATCATTCACATAATGCATTTGTCCCCTGCAATAGAGGCCTTAGTTTGGGGACAATTGCAACACAAAAGACTGCATTTGTTCCCTAATATCTTGGCGACGCATGCATGTACGTGTGTGTGTGTGTGTGACAGAGTGTATGTGCGCGGGATTTGAATTCTTCTGTTAACAGGCGCCAGAAGAAAGTCCTCGACAGGAGACATTCTTAATATTTTTGTGAGCAATGTCCCCAATTTTAGTTTGTATTTCTGTCTGTCTGTTTGTCTGTCTTTTTGGCTCTGTATGTCGCTTTGAATGGCGGTTTGTAATGTCTGAGAGATTCAAAACAATAGTTTGATTAGATTTGTGTGATATGCAGAAGAGTACTTCATTAAAAGATTGAAGAGGCAAATGTTTCCTGCTTGAAAGCGTCATTAAGAAAATGACAATCTTTAAAATCATTCGCTACTTACTCGCCAGCGTCAGAATTCAGTTCGGTACGAAGCTCAGTCTCAATGCTCATCAGTGGAGTGGGGCATGCCTGGTGTATGGGGCCCATTGCCGTCGTTTGTGAACAAACGGACAAGAGCACCAATAACAAGAACAACAACGAAAAAGGGTAGTTTGCAAAACAAGCCAGCAAAGATATCACAACGCAAACAACAACAGCAACAACAACACACGGACGGTTCTTTGTTTTAAAAGAAAAATTCGACTGGCGCCACTTAAAGATCAGACACGAACGCGCATTGCCAAAGCTCAGGCTCACAAAGCTGAAATTTCGACATTTAAAAAGAAGCCGAAGAAGAGCCACGAAACGAACATAAAGTAAACAAAAGCCATCAATGGGAGCCAAAGGACGACCCACAGTTACCCTAAAAGCATCAAAGAAATTATAGCGCCATTATTTTTGGGCACTCATAACAAGAGGGCCCTTGAAAGATAAAAAAAATATTGTATAAAGGGAGAAAGAAAGATTAGAGATTCAATGTAGTAAAAGAACATTGAGAACACTTTCACTTTTGCTTTCCCACCTTCCCTTGATAGGTGAAAAATAATTTCCATAACCTCATTTGGCCAAAGTTTCCTACGCCTGCCACCATTTGTTGCAGTGACCCCACAATACCAACTCATACCAAGTAGTAACTTGGCCCGGTGGTGCCCATCATTGTCTGCAACAAGAATTGGCAACAGCAACAAAAAATCACTACAAAATGTGAAGCAAAGCAGCAGAAAAAGAAATATCCCCCCAACAAAAAAAAAAAAAAAAAACAAAAAAGAAACAACAACTCAAAAAACCGAAAAGAAGAACGACACCGCAGAACCTGAACCTGAACAGCAGAAATCAATGAAAACAAATGAACTCCTAAATGCAAAAGGACATGAGCAATAACACGACGTAAGGATTTGAGTTCACTTTTTGATCGTTGCCGCCGCTACAGAGAAACGCGCACAGTCGCACATTTGTAGCCGCTACCTAAGGCGCCACTTGGACAATTTGATTGTCGTCGGTTAGTTGTAAATGTGGCAGCCACAAATAAATGATGCTGCAGCAATGCCATGGGTACGCGACTCCGGTGGTGGTGATGATGCTGCTTCTTGTGGCCGTGTTGGTGCTAGAAGAAGTTGGCTGGTGTGTTGGTGGTACTTCTTCTTAGTATTTTCCTCATTATCTTCTACGAATGCGGCCTTGTTTGGAAGGCTTTTGCAGTGTGTGGAAATTGGAGCTTAGAGTGTCTAAACTTACAGCATCCAGAGGATTATCTAGGATTTTTTTCTCAACTATTTGAAATCCAAGGTAAATTCGCAGCCATTCGCGATGATGAAGCAGATTGCCACAATTGTTTAATGAAAACCATTTTGCTGTACGTATCGTTTGGGCTACGGTTAAGTAAACATCGTCTTGAGATGATAAACAAGGCCTTTTGGTTAGTTAGACCAGTGATTAACTGGCGATTAACTGCATTCGCCAGAGCTTTTCCATGCTGGGTGTTTTAAGCAGCAAGTCTCAAGTGATGGATGAAAAAGCTAATGCGAATGTGCGAACAAGATTTCTCATCTTTCAGAATTGAGGCGCCTATTTGATTGTTTTTTAACTAAATCGCGAAAAGAGCCACATATCTATTTGGAATAATGATATGAAATAGCATGGTGGCTATTTCATTCAAACGTTTGTCTTGAGATAGGTAAAATTATCAAACTCACTTAATAATATAAACTGGGGACAAGGCCATTTTATGGCAACAACCTAGGAGTTCTATACATCGATAAGGAAAGCTCTATAATCGTCATTCACTTGGAAATATTCAGAAGAGATTTTTAAATATTTCTAAGCTGCTTTCTACTTTTGACTTAAGAGGGATTAGACGCCTCAATCTGCTTCCATAAAGAAGTACAAGTAGACAATAGTATAAGACCGATTTTGTCTCCATGCAGGAAGTATGATGGAATGATAAAGATGTCTTGACAACATCAAAAGGTGACGCGCTGTACTAAAGTTGCCATGAAACAAGAAATGGGGTTGATATATTAGCACGAAAGTTATGGGCATTTTAGTGTTGAAGAATTCAAAAGTAGCCAAATATTGGGTTGCCCAAAAAGTAATTGCGGATTTTCCATATAGTCGGCGTTGACAAATTTTTTCACAGCTTGTGACTCTGTAATTGCATTCTTTCTTCTGTCAGTTATCAGCTGGTACTTTTAGCTTGCTTTAGAAAAAAGTGTAAAAAAGTATATTTGATTAAAGTTCATTCTAAGTTTTATTAAAAATGCATTTACTTTCTTTTAAAAAATCCGCAATTACTTTTTGGGCAACCCAATATTACACCATGAAGAACACCCTGTATTGCAAGCATACATCCGAGAGCATTTTTCTGGAATTGTATGTCCTCTACCGCGAACCGATAAGGATAGAATATTTTTCGAATCAATCCCTCACGACGGTAGACATTGAGCTACCTCCAAGCCTATATATGAGAATAACAATAAAGCAGCTGGAACCGATGGGTTGCCAGGCGAACTATTTAAAAAGAAATAAGTCTCATCCCCATGATATACAATACAAATTGTCATCATGGGAAGGAGAATAACAATAAAGCAGCTGGAACCGATGGGTTGCCAGGCGAACTATTTAAAAAGGAATAAATCTCCTTCCCATGATATACAAATTGTTATCAGATGTATTGTGTGATTGTAAGAGAGACTAATATTTACAGTTTAATGCGATAGTTGGATGTTACTAAAGCGGTTTTGAACTGGTAAATCCATCACCGACCAGATACCCTTCTTTGGAAAAGACTTCAAGTAAAAAAACGATACTTTCGATACTCCATACGTTAAAAGGTATTTGCAGCCACAAGAGTTGCTGCTCCGAGTGTGCGCATACTAATAACACTACCCGCCCATATATTATGTAGGTATTATCGTGCTCCCCGTAACCAATTCTCCAAATCAAACTGAGAAGACCTCTTTTAAGGCTGATATTGCAATAATTATGCCGATACCAAGTAGTTTACTCGTCCTTTTTCAGCATATGATAGTCTAAAACAATGTCTGTTAAATTCATCAATTTTCGAAAGTCGGTCATGGACGACACTTGCACTAGTGCGACTAATAGCACGTATGTGAACTGGTAGCTAATTCACAGAGGTCGAATCCTCTCTGGTTCAATTCTTTTATTTCTCCATTTACTGGATTTTGGTCGTATACAGGTACACCAGTCAACGATGTGTCATACACTTGGATATTATGTATGCACTTCGACCTCACTTTCTATGAATTCAAGGACGTGGGCGGTTACTCTTAAGTCATGTGTTGAGGAAAAAAATTCCCCAGGATATTGATTCCGTAAGCGGCCTCTCCCTTTCGGACCTATAAACATACGTACGGCAATCTTAAAAATCAAAATGTTGACAAAAATTTCAGTAAAAATAGATATATAATAAAAAATTTTATTTGTACATATTTTTCTCAGAAAATCTACATTGCCGCAGAAAATTTATGATTTCTGCCAAATATTGAATCTTTTTTGGCCGTAAAAGAAAAATTGGAAAATCGGATTATATGGGAGATACCAAACTTACTACGGATGATGAAAGTCATAACAGAAAACTAAGTGCAAAATTTCGGCCAAATTGGGTAGGTAAGATTAGGTTGAAAAGAGGGTGCGGATATTAACCTGCCCCATGCCAGTATGGACATACATCTAAGCCAGTAATCGTCTTGTTGTGAGTTCTAAAAACTAAAATGTAACCTCGACAAAGAAAATTTTAAGTTCGGAATAATGTGTTACTTGCAAAATCCTTAACTGTTTTCCATGTCACTCCCCTAAGTTGGTTCATGTCTGGTTTTGTGTCCCCACCTAAGTGCCGGTATCTGTTAGACGCGAACGTTGGGCAATTACAAAGGATATGCTCCAACGTCTCATCATCTTGCCCACATACCCTACACGCTGCTATCACTTGACGCACAAATTTTACATAAGTGAGCTCGTAGTCCTATGTATCCCGTCATGATACCAATAACTATACTGACCTCCTTCTTACTTCCTTTCAGTAAAAGCTTCGTCTTCTCACGATCTGGATCCCTCCATACGATTTTCACCGCCCTACCGGCCGTTTCTTTGGTCGGTAGGACAGTGTTTATTGATGGCAGTCCTCTGGCCTTCACCGCCAAGCCAAATCGTCTGCCCTTTCATTCCTCCTTACTCCGTTATGGCCCGGCATCCAAACGGAAGGCGTCAATCTCCTTTTTATACTGCAAGACTGTGCGTGACCTTACCGTCCTGGTTGTTATTGCCCTTATGGCAATTTTATTGTCCGTAAAGATGTTCACACTCTACTTCTTCCCGTTAGCACCCCACCACTTCACGCATTCCGTGATGGCCCGGATCTCCGCCTGCAGGACCGTTTTATGGTCAGTCCCTGGGTTCTCAATGTAGACCCCCAGGCCCACTCTGTCCTCTAGCTTTGATCCATTCGTGTAACATTATCTTCCAGATGACAATACTAGGGTTCCGTCAATTCAAGACTGCCGCTGACAGTTCAAGGTTCATTTCAGGTATCCGATCGGAAACCTCATCCCTTCCTTCCAGGTTTGCTATCGTCGCTTCGATTATACCACGATGGTATGAGCTGCTCCCATCCTCAATCCATTCTCCCATCGCCTTAAGTCTTATAGCCGCAGTGGCTGCCTCACACTTAACCTGTATGTCAATGGGTCGGATATCTAGAATAGTCTCCAGTGCCCTAATGGGCGTGGTCCTCATCGCTCCACCTATGCCAAGACAACATGTTTTCTGAACCTGTTATATGGTCCTTATGTTGCACTTTTCTCCATAGCAGTTCACCAAACTACTGAGGCGTAAGTAAGTATTGGTCTAAACGCGCTCTTGTAGAGCCGGGGAACTAGGCTCGGATGCAAGCCCCATTTCAAGCCTACGGCCGGTCTACATAGTGCTCAACATCTGTGAGCCTTCTCAGTACACTGCTGAATGTGACACTTCCAATTCAGTTTCCTGTCCAAGATCACACCTAAGTATTTGATCTTGTCAGATATCGAAATCGTGGTTCGTCAAATTGGCCCACCTTCGTCTGCCTTGTGAACAGGCATATATGTCGGTCTTCTCTGGGTTAACATTGAGACCTCTGGGTTTAGCCCAGTTATATGCCATATGCAACACCCTTTCGGCCCTTCTGCATAGCTGGTTCGGATCCTTGCCCCTTGGATGTATTATAACATCGGGATGCAATCCATTCTCCCATCGCCGGGTTCGATACGGGTTCAAATCCCTCTCCAGTCAGCATCCGTAATATGTCATTTATGGTGGTCACCCATAGGAATGGCGATAAAATGCCCCCCTGTGGTGTGCCTTGGGCCACTTACTCCCTTATATTTATGCCATGGGACACACTATTTTTCCACCTTTTCCTTAGCACATGGTTTATCCAGTCTCTGAGGACCGGGTCCACCAGGTACAGGTCTAAGAATTGGATCAGTGGGTCGGTCCGCACATTGTTAAAAGACCCCTCGATGTCAATGCATACCGCCAGTGTGTACGTTTCGGCATCGAAGGATTCTTCTATTTTATGCACAACCTCGTGCAGAGCAGTCTCCACCGACCTTCCCTTGACATAGTCATGCTATTTGTATTTGAGCAGTTTGCTGAATGTCCTACGCGTTATTATGGTGTCCACAATACGTTCCATGATTTAGAGTAGAAAGGAGGTAAGGTTTATAGGTCGGTAGGCCTTTGGTGTCGCATAACATGCCTTGCCGGGCTTAGATATAAATACCATCCTTGCCTCCTGCCAGGTTTTCGGAGTATATTCAAGTCCTAGGCACGCTGTGAAAATATTGGTCAAGTGGGGCGCCAGATAGCCTGCCTTTTTCTATAGTAACGCCGGAAATATTCCATCAGTTCCAGGTGACTTAAATGGTTTGAAGCTCCTCAAGGATTCCTTCACCATAAATTCCGTAATTATAAACCTTCGATCAACATAATTTTTCCAAGATTCCGGTGTCTCCGTGAGTCCAGTCGAATCCTGTGGAAAATGGGCCCACCAACCTAACTTAAAAGCTGCTTTTGAAAAAATAAAAAATTGATTTCCACACCCAATCTTGTCAATATTGGATTTCATTGGAGACATGCGATTTTACTAAATTATTAACTTTTTTTCTTGAGAAAAAGAATTCTTACGGACTTCTTTTATTTTTTACTAAAAATTAATTGCTATCACTTCTTCAGAGTTTGTCAATTTAAGAATCCAAATCCAAATTTTGTCCATGAACATTCCACTAAGGAACAGGGGCAAACTTCTCACATATTAATGAGTGCAGTCCGATTCAAGTTTTAAGCTCAATGATAAGGGGCCTCCTTTTTATGGCCGAGTCCGAGCGGCGTGCCGCAGTGCGACACTTCTTTGGAGAGCAGTTTTACATGGCATAGTACCTCACAAATGTTGCCAGCATAAGGAGGGGAAAACCGCCTCTGAAATTTTTTTTTTGTTTTTTCTGATAGTCTCGCCAGTATTCGAAACCAGGCGTCCAGGCGGACATGCTAACCTGATCTCCAATCAATTTAGGAACCTGCTTGTGAATCGTTGATGTCGCAGTAAGATGTCGCCTCACTATACAAATTTCTTACCCTAAGACTCAATTAATTTCTTATAAAAATATCTGAAAATTCTTCCCCTCCCTTTACAAGTAAATTCATTATCTTTGAAATTACCGCCAGGATGTCTTATTTTTTCACATTTTCTTTTTGGAATAAGACAATAATGTCACGCCCAAAGAGCCCTAGTAGCACGAGTAGAGTAAGCTTCGACTTAGTAATTATCCCATAAACAAATTTTAAATGCCTTCGTTGACAACAACAACAACAATAACGAAAAATACACCACCAATTATAGGATCAAAACAAAAGCCTAAATTTAGATCCCATACTATTTAGCAAAAAAATTAAGAGAACAGAAAAAGGATTTGTTTCGTAGGTATGTTAAGTACCGGGATTTTTTTCTATTTTGAGTACAAGAACTACCAGAAAGGAACATCCTCTTGGAATTTGCGAGCCTATTGTGGGCCATTGTCTTATATAAAACAAATCCATGACATGATAATTAAAACGAGGATAATCCAAATCCGTGCCATTGTTGGTAACAATTTCAAAATGATCGCTTATGCTTGATGTGGTTGGTTCCTGTCGACGATTATGCTACAGATACTAGTGCTGATGATGCTGTTGTTGTCCCTTTTGTTGTTGTTGTTGTTGTTGTTGTTTCTATGATGCAGCAATTTGCCAAGAGTTTTTCAGAGACTAAAAAAGGTTTAGTCTACCGCAAACATAAAGACAAATCACAAATCTCGGACTGACGACAAAGGCAATTATAAATGTTTATTCTTTCGAGAAACTAAAGCATATTATGATGCCCCAGGATAACTGCTGCTGCTGCTGATGCTGATGCTGCTGCCACAACCACTGCCTGCCGCTTACAATTTAAGAACACTCTTCCTGCACAAATTGACATTTTCCTTCTAAGTGTTGTGTTCATAGTTTTCTGAGCACCGACATTTCTTCTTTTTCCGTTTTTCTTTCGCTTGCTGGGTATTTTTTTATTGTGTCGTTTTCTATGAATCTCTGCGCTTTTGTTTTTTTTTTTTGAGTTTGTAAACAACAGCATTAGTCTAGTTTACCCTGCTGCTGGGTGACTTACATAAACACCAACAGATATGCGTTAGTTAGTATGGGAACTAAGGGGAGTCGCCGCGACCCCTTTTCTGTGGGTTTTTGTTCTGCGACATTTTTTTTTACACATACACGCTTCTGGCCTGGCACTCGCCCTATACTCGGCTCTACAAAAAATGTCATCTTTCTTGACATCTTTTGAGTTTCCTATAGAACGAGAGCTACTGAATCTGATCTAGGGAAGCCTCATCAATATCGAGTTATTCTCATTCGTTTTAGTGCGGCAACCATTTTTTTCCTCATTATTTATGTGACAGGTAACTATGTTTTTTGCGGTTACCTTCAACACCGTTTAGAAGTATTTTGTAGCACTAATTTTATATAGCATTGTTATAGGAAATAGAAATAGGAGGGCAATATACTGGGTGGAGAAACAAAAGAAAGAAGAGGGAGACAGAATAGTTGTCATAGAAAATAAAATGAAAAAAAATAGCTGGCAGACAGGGTATCGAGCTTTGTTAGTGTGGTATTTATATCATAGAAGCGTTTTCGCAATGAATTGGATATAAGTACAAACTACCAACGTGCGACCCTTGAAGCCTTCACACAAAAAAGAGCCTGCGGTTGACCTTCCCTAACCAAGATGTCGAAACGCGTCACACTATGGTTAGGTTAGGTTAGATTGAAAAGAGGGTGCGGATATTAATCCGCCCCATGCCACTATGGACATACACCTAAACCAGTAACCGGCTGCGCTCTAAATCCTAAAAAGGTTACCTCGAATAAGAAAATCTAAGTTAGAAATTCCGTGCTACTTACAAAATCCTTAAGTATTTTCCATGCCACGCCCTAAGTTGGTTCACCTAAGTGCGTGTATCTGTTAGACGCTTAAGCCGGGCAATGACATAGAAAATGCTTAGATATGGGTTTCTGCCGAGTAAATACCCAACGGGTATTTACCCAAAAAATACCTTTTTCGGGTATTTATAATTCTGCCCATATCTTGGACATAAAAATATTTTCAAAAGAATTTTTGATGATTTCGTATTCTTTGTATATAAACATGATCTTCTGATCTCATAAAATAGGATTTTAGTTATATATAGCCGCTATATAGACCGATCTCCAAACTTAAAGTCTTGAGCCAATAAATTGGCAATAAATATTCCCAAGAGGCAATAAATTGGTAAGTTTTCATCCAATTTCGATAAAACTTGGCACAGTGAGTTCTGGTAGACCCCTATCCATTTCTGTGCAGTGTGGTTCAGATCGGACTATATTTGGATATAGCTGCCATATAGACCGATCTCCCGATATAGTGTAATGAGCCTATAAAAGAAGTATTTTTCATCCGATTTCAATGAAATTTGGCACAGCGAGTTCTGCTACCCCATTAGTCTGCTTTCTCATTTAAAGTTACTCCGCTATGGCCCGGCACCCAAACAATGCGGATCGTGCCATCCTCAGAGAATATGTTAATCTCCTTTTTACATTCCAACACTGTTCGTGACCTTACCGTCTGCTTGTTATTGTCCGTGGACGTCCGAAAAGACGTCATAAAATTTTAATTCGATCTGAAAATGTCCGTCCGTCCGTTTGTCTTTCGAAAGCACGCTAACTTTTGAAGGAATTAAGCTAGGCGCTTGAAATTTTGCACAAATAATACCTGTTGGGATTGTAAATGGGCCATATCGGTCCATGTTTTGATAAAGCTGCCATATAAATCGATCAAATTTGCCCACAAACATTCCACTAAGGAACAGGGAAAAACTTCTCACATGTCAATGAGCGCCGTCCGATTCAAGTTTTGAGCTCAGTGATAAGGGACCTCCTCTTTGAAGCCGAGTCCGAACGGCGTGCCGCTGTGCGACACCTCTTTGGGGAGAAATTTTAACGTGGCTTAGTACCTCACAAATGTCGCCAACATAAGGAGGGGAAAACAACCGCTGAAAATTTTATCTCTCTTTTTTTCTCTGACGTCTCGCCAGGATTCGAACCCGTGCGTTTAGCGTCATAGGCGGATATGTTAACCTCGCGCTACGGTGGCCTCCTTATAACCTTATGTAGCTCCCATATAAATCGATCTCCCGATTATATTTCTTGAGCCTATAGAGGGCGCAATTCTTTTCCACAACAGTTAAACCAATTATGGCCCCAGTCGGTTTATAACTTGTTATAGCTGCAATAGCGTAGCAATTCTTATCCATTATCATTTGTTTTCTTATAAAAAGGCAAAAAACTTGACAAAGACAATCCATGGTGGAGGCTCGGCCGAACTTTGCTTTTACTTGTTTCAAGTTATTTTTTTTATAAACATTTAGATAACAAAAATCGGTACAATTTACACCAAGTTATACTTGATGTGTTTTCTTTTCGTACTATACAGTGCAAATCACGATTAACTGCTTATTATTATCTGTAATCGAATAATATCGATAACTGTCCAGGTCAACTTTGCACTAAAATTCTATCCAGAACATAAGATTTGCGAGATCTGGCGTTTTAGAAATTTAGGATATGGGTGAGGTCCATACCACTATTACTACCGAAATAAAAGTAACAATGATAAAATTATATTCTCTTCGTTGCTGGTTAATACGTTAGTTATCAATTTTCATAGAAATATGCGGAATTTCCAAACTTGATTTTGAGTGTTTTGTAGATCTCTATTATTTGATGTGTGCTTATTTTAGTCCTATCCAGTGCAAGTCAGATACTCTGGATACAAACACCAAAGATGTATTGTTAAGTTATCGATATCACATGATAACAGTTAATATTCACCGATTTATCGTGATTTGCCCTGTATTGTACTTAAATAAAACACCGCAATTGTTGTTGTTCTACCTGGAGTTTTATGAAATTGTTATTCTGCATGGATTGCAATATGCAGTCCCCACTGCAGTGTGGATCGTCAAGTGTTTCTACTTTACGGAATTTTATAATTTTATCTATCCCCCACCTAACTTTTCTCACCGAGTGTAGAAACACTAATGTTTGTCAAATAAAGCTAAACACACTCACATACACACACTGAGAAATAATTCCTCTGAGCGATATGATATTCTTTTGCAAGAAATACGGGCCAGTAATAAAAACACATTGTCAGTGCCGCTGCACACAGGCAAAGATTCACATAGCAATTTTATGCTCGAAGAAATAAGAATAAGTGTTATCCTTTCACTTCATAGTTTCTAAAACTAGGCACACGGAACTGAGTGGGCTTCTGGGGTTGGAAGAAGATGCTACCTCGCTATTGCTGTTGGTGATTATGAATGAAGGCAATGCAATGCAATGTAAAGGTAGGTAGTTATTTGGGTAGCCACTCAACATCCTGGCTCTAGATATGTAATATAAAGGATATTAACGACTATATAGACTCACACATGTGTGTTGGCATGTGTTTATGTATTGTACAAATCTTATACGAAACAAAACTAACAACAACAATAGCTTCAAGATGAAGAATACAAACGAGCGAATGAATGTTATGAAAACGCTTTGTACCATCGGTATTAGTTAAGATTTAATTGAATGTAAACAAATCCATCTGCCTGGTAGTCCTTAGCTGGCAGGATGCCTTGACTGGTACAAGCACAAGTATGTGCTCATAAATGCACATACAGAGCACTACACACAAGGCGGCGTGCGTATATAGTCGTTCGTATGTACTTGTTGTTGGAAACATATGTAAGTTGTACATGTCCAGCCATACATCAGTTGCATTCAAGCCCATCAAGGATGGGCTTTGTTTTCGCATCGTGATCCTTCCTTTCATTGGCATCAAGTACCGAAAATAATGACAATTAAAATAAGGCATTTATTTGTATGTACGAGTGGATGTTCACGCATCAATATCAATACATACATACACAACCACGCAGTTTAATACACATTCATACATGTCCTGCTGAAAGCGCGTATGAGTGCAATTGTGCGTGAGTGTGTCTGACTGCGGCTCCTTATCATCAATTTCTTAATCAGCGAAATCGAAGAGCTAATAATTTAAGTGAAATTTCCATTTACACATTCATGCCCAGTTAGGGAAGTGCTATAAGCGCCAACAGTAAGTGAAGAAAGTCTGCGACAAAAGTGAACGATAAGGAATAATGGGAATGCATTAAAAATAAGTTGGGCATCTATTTAACTTCTGAAAAGGATACAAATTCTGATTTGGCTGATATTTGGCATGACGTGTTTCGTTATGATTTCCAACAATAGCACTGTTGTAGGGTTCAAATCGGTCCCTAACCTGATATAGCTGCCATATAAACCAATCTTGAATCTCGACTTCTTGAGCCTCTAGAGGGCGCAATTCCTATCTGATTTGGCTAATATTTGGCAAGACGTGTTTCGTTATGACTGCCAATAACTGTGCTAAGTATGGTTCAAATAAGTTCATAACCTGATATAGCTGTCATATAAACTGATCTGGGATCTTGGCTTCTTGAGCCTCTAGAGGGCGTAATTATTATCCGATCTGGCTGAAAATACAACGGCTTCCCCATGTTCTTCAACATACGTGTCAAATATGGTCTGAATCGGTCTATAGCCTGATACAGCTCCCATATACACCGATCTCCCCATTTTACTTCTTGAGCTCCTAAAGGGCGCAATTCTTACTCGAATTGGCTGAAATTTCAAACAAACACTTCTACTATGGACTCCAACATTCAATTCAATTATGGTCCGAATCGGACCTTAACTTGATATAGCTCCAATAGCAAAGCAATTCCTATCTTTTATCCTTTGTTTGCCTAAAAAGAGATACCGGGAAGAGAACTCGACAAATGCGATGTAAAGGGTATATAAGATTCGGCCCAGCCGAACTTAGCACACTTGTTTTTCTTTTGAAAATTCGTTGAGAACACAAAAACACAAAATATCGAAGAAATTTAAAATAGTTTTTTATGGATTTAAAACCCTAACTCGGTTTACATGGCAGCTATATATAAATATAGTCCTATATTGAAAGTCATAGAATTAAACATCGTTCAAAATTTTAACAAATTTCAGATAAGATTGCGCCCTCTAGAGACTCAAAAAGTATAAACGGGATATCGCTTTATAAGGGCCTGCTTCAATGCGTCGTTTTTTCTTTCACTCGTTAATACTATTGTATTAATTTAAGCCCTCTAAGCACATTCGATAAATAAATCATGTTTGGGGGTGTTACGGCCCTTCAGATATTTCGCCTCTGATATCTGGCATTTTTGAAAATTGGGGTAAAGGGGAGAGTCCACTCCTTTTTTGGGACCTCCTTCTTACTTCCTTTCAGTAATAGCCTCGTCTTCTTACAATCCCGATCTCCCCGTAAGATTTTCGCAGTCCTACCGACCGTTTCGCTGTTCCACAGTGTTACTCTGACTGCGTCGACCCGGGTTAACCAAGTTTATTGACGGCAGTTCTCGGGCTTTCACTGCCAAATCGTCTGCTCTTTCATTCCCCCTTACTCCGCTATGACCCGTCACCTAAACGATGCGGATCGTGTCATCATCAGAGAAGGCGTTAATCTCCTTCTGATACTCCAAGACTGTTTGTGACCTTATCGTCCTGGTTGATATTGCCCTGATGGCCAGTTTATTGTTCGCAAGAATGTTCACACTCGACGTCCTCGTGTGACCACCGAACCACCTGACGCATTCCGTAATCGCCCTGCAATCTCTGCCTGCAAGTTCGTATTATAGTCAGGCAGTCGAAAACAGATCTCAGTCCCTGGGTTCTCAAAGTACACCCCCAAGCCCACTCTGTTATTTAGCTTTGATTTATCGGTATAGCTCGATCTCCCAGATGGCAATTTAGGAGTTCCGTCAATTCAAGACTGTGCCTCTGGCAGCATTGTCTCGCACTCGACCTTAAGTGTTATCCCAGTGCTATCCGATCAGAAACCTCTTGATTTTTTAGCTATTATCTTTTTGGCAACAGTGATTGGAACAGCTCACGCAAGTTATGTGTTTTGTTTTACTGTTAAACTTTTTCAGTTTGGTCTATAATTTAACCATGAATAGTCTAACAAACGAACAACGCTTGCAAATTATTGAATTTTATTATCGAAATGCGTGTTCCGTTAAGAAAGTCCATCGCGCGCTTTTTATCGAAATTTTTTTTTAACTTTTTTGTCAATGGCTGAATTCTCAATTTTGAAGTGAAGATCAGCCAGAAGCATTGCAAGAGCTACCAATGCATCCTGAAAAAGTTGTAGTTTTGTGCGGTTTATGGGCTGGTGGCATCATTGGACCGTACTTCTTCAAAGATGATGCGAATAGTAACGTAACTCTGAATGGTGAGCGCTATCGTTACATGATATCCAACTTTTTTTTTGCCCAAAATGCTAGAGCTTGACTTGCATGACATGTGGTTTCAACAAGACGGTGCCACACAACACCCGTAACAATAGACTTATTGAGAGGCGAGTTCGGCGAACATTTTTATTTACGGTCGGGACCGGTCAATTGCCCGCCTAGATCGTACGATTTAACGCCTTTAGACCTTTATTTTTTGTGGGGCTATGTTAAAGCTCATGTCTATACAGACAATGGACGCATTGGAAGACAACATTAAAGAATTTATTCGTGAGATACCGTCCGAAATGTTGGAAAGAGTATGCCAAAATTGGACTTAGCCATTTGAGGCGCATTGTTAACATTTGCATGAAATAATCTTCAAACATTAAATTATATGGAACGTACTATCGATTCGAATTTTATGTGATTTTTTTGCAAAACTTTCCTATAGCTCTTAAAAACTCACCCTTTATCTAAACATGGACCACTATGGCTCATTTATAATCCTTACCGACCTATACCAATAAGAAGAATTTGTACTAAATCTCGAGCTGTTAACTGCGAAAAATTTAGCTTTGGACAAAATTGTATCCATTTAGGCATTTTAGTACAAATTCAAATATGACCATGAATATTCCATTAAGGAATCGGGACAAACTTCTTACATATCAATGAGTGCTGTCCGCTTAAAGTTTTAAGCTCAATGACAACGGACCTCCTTTTTGAGGTCAAGTTTTTACATGGCATAGAACCTTACAATTGTCGCCAGAATTCGAACCCAGGGGTTCAGCGTTATAGACGGCACGTGCTAACCTCTCCGCTACGGTGGCCTTCAGGCATCTTAATGAGTTGCAAAATTGCCCATGAACATTCCATTAAGGAACTGGGGCAAACTTCTCTCAAATCAATGAGTGCGGTCCGATTCAATTTTAAGCTCAATGAGTTATATGATTTAATTTAAACTTTTTGTGGTGAAAACATTTGCTGTACATCAAATCTTCAAACACAACATAGATTGTAGTACGTAAAGTCCATTAAAATCTCTGCTAGATTTTTAATAGATTTTAACCTCTTTCCTTAATTACCCTTTTATTAGTTTTTAATGGAAATGTATTTTCATGAAAACACCTCCGCCATTATTTTTGACTAAATATTTAATTGAAGCAATTTAGAAAATCATTTTGAGATATGCAAACAAATAGTTTAATTGCACCACAAACATATTGTAAATAATTTTTCGTTTTGTTATAAAGTCATCTTTCATCGAGTCAAGCTGGAAAGGTGGGCACAAACCACAAATGACGAATACTTCTTTGGGCCACAACTGAGTAAGTGAGCATTACACGATTGCGGATGATAGATAGCACCATAATGAAGCCGATACGAAGAGTATTGCTGTGGGTTCCTATGTTTGCCCAGGCGCTTGCTTGCTTTGGAGCTGGTGAAGGTTCGCTGTTGCTGGTTCGTTCGCCAGCCATGGAGGAGAAACAAGTTTGCGGCAAAGACTTTTTGCTGCAGTTCGTCTTCGTGTTGCGCTGTGTGTTGTTTCGCGACTTAAAAAACGCCTTTATTCATTTGTTCGGTCGCCTGGCGCCTTCTCTTGAAATTAAGCTCCCCCAAAATAAAAAAAAAGAAGAACATGTAATAACCAGTCAAAAGCCGTAAGCCAACAAGAACTATAAAACAAACAAAAAAAGAACTGAGCCCCACCACCACAGCCAGAAAACAAACCCTCTGCCCCTGCAAGGTGGGGCAGGACAAGAACCAACAAATGAGCCAATATCAACGTGGAGCATGAGGTGGCTGCTCTACGTGCACACTTCAATTGTTTGAGGCTGTTTTGGCCACACTCAAGGCTAAGAAGGGGGATGCAATTGCTTGCTTGCCATACAGCCGGCACTGGCACTTACTTGTCTTGAATTTGCACCTATTAAAAAACTTCACGGAATTTCACAGTCCCCCCTCCCCCCTTATTCCGAAAAAAAGGGAACAGAGCTAACAAACGAGCACCAAATTTGATCGGTCGACGCTAGTAGACGCTAATATGCGTACTTAGCTACACACAAAAGATGATACAACGGAGGAGAAGACGACACACATTTCCAAAGGCCGGCATGATGAACAAACATTGCTCCAAACAAGACCTCCCGCAGATAATTGCCCATCATCTCATCATGTTCCGCCCAGCTATTTAGCAACAAGCTTTATAGCCATTCGATTCGACAGCCGTACAGCAGGCCTCACATTGGCCCTGGTACTTGGTATCTTCTTGGTGGCGGCGGCATCATTGCTGGCTGCCTGGTGTCGTTGCTGCTGCCGCTGCTGTTGTTGTTGTTGTTCTTGTTCTTGTAGTTGCCGTTGCCGTTGATGGTGGTGTTGTCTGCTTTGCAGCTTTTTTCTCAGCTCCATGCCAACCCAAAAATATTTTCGCAAAGTTTGATGCTATTTGAAAGCAGGAAGTGTATCCCGGCCTTTTTACCAATTGGTAACAACGCAAAAGGTGGCCTATTCACTTTTTGAAAAATAAAAATAATTTTATTGGCGTGAATAAATGATGCAAGAAGATGATTAGTCATAGAGGCAGTGCAGAGAAATCCAAGGGGTGTTTTCAAAAAACAAAAAATATATGTAAAATATATTTTAGAAAACGAAAATCTAGAAACTTTTTAAAATTAAATTCGATTAAAGTTTCTTTTTCTTCTCTTTTATATAGGAGGGAAAGTTTTGCGCATTGTTTGTTTGCTGTTCCGTACAGATTCAAAAACGGCTGAACCGTTTTTTCCGGAATTTTTTACAGGTTGTTGAGTTTGGCCCCCGGATGAAAAAAAAAGAATACCTAATTTTTATTATTACTTAAAATTTCAAAAGTGCTATATCTCGGAGACGGACACACGGATTTAAGAGAAATTTGGTTTACTATACATATTTAATATCAATCAATTTGTTTAAAAAGTGTAATTCTTTTGATCTTTCTACCATTACTCATGGTAGGGTGTCTCTTCCGAATGAAAAATTAAACGTGAGATGTGCCAATTTTATGGAGCAAAACTGCGACTGCTGGCAATAATGATGACACCAGCACTCTCATCAGTGTGTTGGTGGCGACACTCGTCGTTGCTGTCGTAGTCTTATTTTTACACAAAACTTCTGATCATAATTGGGAATAAACAAGATTTCCCCACAATAATTAATGAAAATTTGAGTTAACGAAACCTTAACAAAGTTGCTTCCTTGTGCGCCAGACATTTATGCCACTTAACCATACCCATACCACACTGGGGCACACAGTGATGGTTGAAGAAATCAAGGAAATTGGCTATGGCGCAGGATTCCAGACTTAAATATCCCTTCTGTCATTTGCCATGTAATGATGATGAAGACGAAGATGAATATGTCGGCTAAAAGGCGTTTCACATATTTATTGGGAAGACTGCAGGGTATACCATCGCAGTAAGAAATTCCTGCCCAACTATCACGATGAAGGGTTATTAAGAGATGTTTGATAATCTAGGCAAGCCAAATGCTATTTAATAATGATCTGACCAATGAGAAATGATAAACTACACTCAGAGAAATTTTTTAGTGAAAACAAACAAAAAAATGTTTGCTGCAACAGCAGAAAGTGTGCCGAAAATGGGATAGTGAAAGCGTCAAATGGAAACAAGTAAAAGCTTGCGAAGTTCGGCCGGGTCGAATCGTGGGAATCCACCACCATGGAATCTGCTTAAAATGTAAATAAAATAAATTTAGTTGAAGGTTAGTTTATTCTGCATAACACTTCTGTCAAACCAGCAAAAATTGATGCTTATAGGAACCGAAAAAGGAACCGAACAAGAGACCGCTTTACATGGGAGCTATATCAGGTTCTTGACCGATACTAACGGTACTTGGCGCAGTTGTTTGAAGTCATTACAGAACACTATGTGTAAAATTTCGGCCAAATCGAACAAAAATTGTTGCTTGTAAGGGTTCAATAAGTCAAAAAAAAATAATAAATAAGCCTTTTATGGGCCCGAATCCTTAAATCGAGAGATCGATCTATATGGCAGCTATATCGAAATCTGGACCGATCTTGGCCAAATTGAAGAGGGATGTCGAGTGGCCTAACACATCTCACTATACCAAATTTCAGCAAAATCGGATAATAAATGTGGCTTCTATGTGCCTAAGACCCTAAATCGGCGGATCGGTCTATATGGCAGCTATATCCAAATCTGAACCAAATTGAAGAAGGAAATTTCAGAAAAATCAGATAACAAATGTGCCTTTTATGGGCCTAAGACCCTGGAGACCACCGTAGCGCAGAGGTTGGCATGTCCGCCTATGACTCTGAACACCTGGGATCGAATCCTGGCGACACCATCAGAAAAAAATGTCAGGGGTGGCAACATTTGTGAGGTACTATGCCATGTAAAACTTCTCTCCGAAAAGATATGTCGCACTGCGGCACGCCGTTCGGACTCGGCTGTGAAAAGGAGGCCCCTTATCATTGAGCTTAAACTTGAATCGGACTGCACTCATTGATATGTGAGAAGTTTATCCCTGTTCCTTAGTGGAATGTTCATGGGCAAAATTTGCAATTTGCAAGACCCTTAATCGGCGGATCGATCTATATGGGGGCTATATCAAGATATAGTCCCATATAGCCCATCTTCGAACTAAACCTGCTTATGGACAAAAAAGAATCTGTGCAAAGTTTCAGCTCTATATCTCTTTGTTAAAACACTGTAGCGTGATTTCAACAGACAGACAGACTGACGGACGGACATGGCTAGATCGTCTTAGATTTTTACGGTGATCAAAAATATATATACCTTATAGGGTCGGAAATGGATATTTCGATGTGTTGCAAACGGAATGACAAAATAAATATACCCCCACCCTTCGGTGATGGGTATAAAAATTTAGAATGGACTCAGCCAAACGTTTATAATTTTAAATTTAATATCAGCACACTAATTTTTCTGGGTGTATGAAAAGTGGAGGCCAGCTGTTTCCTTGTTGCTAAAACATATGACATTTCTTCAGGAACAAAGGGTGTTTAAACCAAAATATGTTTGCGTTGGGCTAAGTTAGGTAAGATTATGCAGGCCGCCTTATATTAGTCTCACTAAGAAAATTGTAATCCATACTGATGCCACACTGTAGCGGCAAACCAAAACCGTGAATGTTTCCTTCAAGGTGCAAGGAGAATGCCACCCAGGATTTATGCTGAGCCCTTTTCAGCTCACCTTTGTATTTTCTTTACTCAGCCTTATAGTCGCAGTCATATGGTGTCCTTATGGCTTTCGTCCTGACAAAGCCTATCAAAGAGTCTTGGGCAACCGTTCCTTGAACCAAGCCCGTTCTGTGCTCCACCATGGGGCTCGCTGTTTGCCTATTTCTTGGTTCTCGGACAAGGTTCTAGGACAATGTCATTCAGGCCATTCGTCATCCGCTCGACCATCATATCAATGTCCTCCGTAGTTTCCACATCCATTTCTGGTCTTGCAAGAAATAGCCATGCAGAGTGTGTGCCGAAACTTATCCCTATCCGCCTTCCTCCTATTTGACCGAGGAAAAACTAATGCAATATTTTCTTCACTCCTACAGTCAGGTACCAGGATACCTGTCCATCAGGAATTTTTACCTTAGGGATACGAAATGTTTTTTCTAAGAATGGGTTTTTATATCACAGAAAATTTGATCAATTTTCACTTGTCACAAAAAATTTCTTATAAAGTAAATTTTCCTAAAAAAAAGCCTTTTAAAGGAATACCAAAGAAATTTGGCAAATTTTAATTTTTATTGAAAATTTTGTAAATTTTATTTATAATAAAGGTTTATTGATATTTCAAAGCCAATCAACATTTTAACGGATTTGGCAAGACCTCCGTGCTTTTCTCCCCATGTATGTATTAGCACTCATGTTTACAAATTATTTACCATTTTTGTTTTATTTACTGGCTTTTGTGATTTGGCTAGTGATTACCTAGTGAAAGCTATTTAAAAAAGCCAAACGGAACCAAAACAAATGACAAAAAGAATAACACGAGCCAATATCGCGTCAGAGCTGAGGCGGCTGGCATGAAGCACAATAAAGGTGCTCTAAAAACACATGTAATACGCAAAGCCATGTTCCACATAGCAGCAGACAGACAACGAAGCTAACAGATAGACGGACAGACCTGGTAGTAGTAGTAGTGGTGGTGGTGGTGGTTGTGTTGGTACGTGGCAATTTCTATTTCTATTTCTATTCTTACGTGGCACGTTATCGCCAATCTGAAAAAAATACATACATTGTATGGTCATAGCTATCGATGTAAGTACCCCTGGGTTTTCTTTCTTAAGATCATAATCTGATTAAGACCATTTAAGCATTTCAAATATTTAAGCTCAGACACTCACCCACCCAAACCCTCTTTCCCTTGGCTGCAATGAAATGGGAAACGGACATTTGTTGTGGTCAGTTAAAAAGCCATTGCGAGACAAGAGCCTACCCTGTCTAAGGTGTCTTAAAGCTTAAACCCCATACCCGCTAGCAAATGCAATTTCAAAATCAATACTACAACAATGGGCGTTGAGAATGAATGTTTCCCAATCCTCCATGGTTGTTAATTTCCGCCAACACACAAACACACACACACACACCCATACGAAGCACAAGTGGCCTCAAATAAATTGGCAAAGATTTTAGGGTTTTCTTCATTTTGCTCAACCAAGAACACTTGTTCCTCTTACACCAGCCAAACAGCCACATGCAAGTAGCCTTTATGTTCCGTGACAAATTTTGCGGGTTCCGATTATTTGTCATTGATTCTATCTCTAGCCAAGACCAATGTCATTCCATTTGGGTGGCATTGCCACACGCGTTTCTAATCGCGTTAGTTCCACTGTCACAAAATTAAATATTTACATTTTGTATGCGGTCGCTAAGCGGACTCAGCTCGGCTCTCTGCTTTGCGGACGTGCAACGCAGCTTCCATCCCCTTGGCAGGAAGATGGAGATGGGGCTATAATTTTTTACGATTGCTATGCATACTTGAATTTGGCTGTGTGGGTGAAGCGTGTGTGCATGTGTGATATGGCTGATGGTAGAAATTTTATTTGAAAACTCGTTCAAATAAATATAAATTATAGTCCACACCAGGAAGAAGAAGAAGACGACGACCACAAAGATTATGGGCAGATTTGAGGAGGACATGCCAAATTAGACCATAAAACTAATTTAGAACACTGACCCTGGGTGAATCGGAAAGGCCGAAGATTCCACAGTTTGATTGAAACAACATGCAGGTGCAAAGCAAAGAAGAAAACTAAAATTGTTAGTTATATTAAAACACAATATTAAACACGAATTTTAAGGAATAATATACACTGAGAAAATTTGATACTATTGGGTTGCCCAAAAAGTAATTGCGGATTTTTTAAAAGAAAGTAAATGCATTTTTAATAAAACTTAGAATGAACTTTAATCAAATATACTTTTTTTCTACAGCAAGCTAAAAGTAACAGCTGATAACTGACAGAAGAAAGAATGCAATTACAGAGTCACAAGCTGTGAAAAAATTTGTCAACGCCGACTATATGAAAAATCCGCAATTACTTTTTGGGCAACCCAATATATACAAAATTTCCCATGAACATTCCATTAAGGAACATAGGATATTTCTCTCATTTCAATGAGTGCAGTGCAGCCCCGCTATTAAAAGTAATAGCTGAGGGAGAAGATTGTGTCCAAACATGGGAGGGAGAGAGCTACAAGAAAACTCACTCCTAAAATTAGTTACATTAGTAGATGACTACATGCGAAAAACAAAGCCAAGCAGACGTGATAAGCTTGGGCTTGATACACTGAGAGAAACAAGGCGATTCTTAAAGGAAATCAAGGATATTTTGATACTTTACGCTGACAAAGGAGGAAAAACTGTGCCAATGGAAAAGGTTGACTACGACACAAAGATGAGATCGATTTTAGGTGATATATGCACCTATCCGCGACTGAAAAGGGACCCAACTTCAGGGCATCAGACCAAAAATAATAAATTTTCTCACTGACGAGTAGTGCTGCCGCCAGGTTTTTTTGCGAAAAATCGCCAAAGTTGAGAAAAAAAATCGTCAAGTTTTTCTTGAAAAAACCGGCATAAAATCGTCGAACCAAAAATTCCTCTTTTTCTTTTAGATTTCGCTATTTTCAGTGTGTAAAAGACCTGGGAAAGCCCAAATCTTAAGGGCTGCCGTTTGATTTACCATTTCTTTCAATAAAACTATGGATGCCACCGTAGCGCAGTAATTAGCATATCCGCGTATGACGCTGAACGCCTGGGTTTGAATCTTGGCGAGACCATCAGAAAAAATTTTCAGCGTTGTTTTTCCCCTCCTAATGCTGGCAACATTTGTGAGGTACTATGCCATGTAAAACTTCTCTCCAAAGAGGTGTCGCACTGCAGCACGCCGTTCGGACTCGTCTATAAAAAGGAGGCCCCATATCGTTGAGTTTAAAACTTGGATCGGACTGCATTCATTGAACCTACACCTCCTCTTTAAGTACAAAGTGGGAGCTATATAATTCTGAACAAATCTTGGTGAACCTTGGCGGATGTTTTCAGGTGTTCACAGACATTGTGGTAGTGGCCGAGGAAAGCCTTGTGCACAATTTTGGCAAGATTGGTCAGTAAATGTGCTTGCAGTGGATCTAGAAAATCGGGCGAAATACATTATATGGCAGCTATATCTAAATCTAAACCGATTTCTATAAAATTCACCAGCAATTTTGAGAGTCATAAGAATTTCCTTCCTGCCAAATTTCGAGAAAATCGGTTAGCAAATCAGCACTTTATTGCAATATTACTAAAAATAGGACGAACATATATATGGGAGATATATGTAAATCTGATCCGATTTCGAGCAAACTTCTTAGATATTGTCGTCGAGGAAAACGTTGTACAAAATTTTGGCAAGATTTGCTAATAAATTCGCTTGCAGTGACCCCTAGAAGTGAAAATCGAGCGATATACATATAAGGCAACTATATCTAAATCTGAACTGATTTCAATGAAATATCGAGAGTCAAAAGAAACCCCCTCCTGAAATCGGTTAACCAATGAAAACATGATTGCAATATTTCTTAAAATCGGACGAACATATACATGGAAGCTATATCCACATCTGAACCGATTTTTTTTCCAATTTCAATACGCTTCGTCTCTAGGCCGAAAAATAGGTCTGTACCAAATTTTAAGATGTTCGGACGAAAATTGCGACCTGTAGTTTGTACACAAATTAACATGGGCAGACAGACATAGCTAAATCGAATCAAAAAGTGATTCTGAATCGATCGGTACACTTATCAATGGGTCTATCTCTCTTCCCTTGTGGTGTTACAAACCGATGCACTAAGTTATAATACCCTGTACAACAGTGGTGGTGCATGCCGCATGACCAAAGAGAAAGCTCCCATAGCCTCACAGTAGTGATCGCAGTGCATCAGATGGTGTCGTCCTCAGTGCAACTGCGATGCACAAACAAGCCATCCTTTGAATCTGGCCGAGTATTGAACAGTAGGTGGATTTTTAGGGAGCCACCGTGGTGCATAGGTTAGCATGCCCGCCTAACGTGCCCAAACGCCCGGGTTCAAATCCTGCCGGCGAGAACACGCCGTTCGGACTCGGCATAAAACAGGAGATACCCTTATCATTGAGCTTAAATTTGAATCGGGCAGCACTCAATTGATATTGTGAGAAGTTACTTTCCCTCTAATTTGTTCCGCAATGGGATGTTTGGGAAACACACTAAAAAAGGTGGATTTTTGAAGAGCCGTTCACCAGATTACAACCCCATATAGCATGGCATGGACGTTGGAAGTAATAACACAAGTTTTTGTTCACACAAGTCTTGTTTCAGCCAAATCTGATAAAAATTGAGGCCCTAGGAGCTCAAGAAGTCAAATCGGGGGATTGGTTAATATGGGGGCTATATCCAAATCTGAACCGATAGGACCCAGATCATCTCAGAATGTCAAGACGATCCAGAATATATATACTTTATGGGGTCACAGATCAATATTTCGAGGTGTTACTACGGAATGACCACAAATGTCTTCGTAAATTGTAAAATACAAAGCAGGTTTCGGTCAAAATTGAAAACAAACAAGAATTATGAATAAGAACTGTTATGTTAGTGGAGCTATATCAAGTTATAGTCTGATTCGGACCATAAATGAATTGAATGCTGAACATTGCAGAAGTCATTGTGTATTATTTCAGTCCATTCGGATAAAAATTGCGCTTTGTAGGGGCTCAAGAAGCAAAATCGGGAAATCGGTTTATATGGGAGCTGTATCAAGCTGTATCAATCAAATTAGTGCCAAATCGGATGAGAAATGCGCCCTCTAGAGGCTCAAGAAATCAAGACCTTAGATCAGTTCATATGGCAGCTATACTAGGTTAATTACCGAAGCACCTCATGCAAAATTTCAACCTCATGCAAAATTTCAACCAAATCGGATGAGAATTGCGCCCTCCAGTGGCTCAAAATCCAAGATCGGTTTATATAGCAGCTGCATAAGGTTATGAACCGATTTACACACAGTTGTTGCAAGTAATACCAAAACACCGCGTGCAAAATTTCAGTCAAATCGGACGAGAATTGCGCCCTCTAGAGGCTCAAGAAGTCACGACCCAGGATCGGTTTATATGGCAGCTATATCAAAACATGGACCGATTTGAACCATACTAAGCGCTGTTGTTGGAAGTGATACCAAAATACCACGTGCAAAATTTCAGTCAAATCGGACGAGAGTTCAAGAAATCAAGACCCAAGATCAGTTTATATGGCAGCTATATCAAAACATGGACCGATTTGGCCCATTTACAATCCCAACCGACCAACACTTATAAAAAGTATTAGTGCAAAATTTCAAGCGCCTAGCTTTATTCCTTCGAAAGTTAGCGTGCTTTCGACATACAGACGGACGGACATGGCTAGATCGACCTAAAATGCCATGACGATCAAGAATATATATATTTGATGGGGTCTCAGACGCATATTTCAAGGTGTTACAAACAAAATGACGAAATTAGTGTACCCCCATCCTATGGTGGAGGGTATAAAAATCGAATATTCCCGAAGCAAGACGGGATATTGCAGACCTCAAGCGAACTTTTTTGTAGGGATTTTCGAGCAAAAAAAAATTGGAATTGGAAATCGGAACCCAAACAAAGGTTTGGCCCAAAAAATTTTCGAAATACCGAGGTGACCAACTTTAGGGACCTACCAAAAGACGCCTAGGCCCTTGAAATTATGCACACGAGCACCTCAGCTCTAACCATTCCTCAGCTCAAAGAGACATATCTACCCGTTGGCACATGGCATATTTTTTACTAGTTTTTTTTTTCGGTTCTATCCCACTGTGCATCCTTCTGTGGTGGGTATAAAAACCGCAGATTCAACTACAAAAAATTCCCAGTGTATATGGGAGCTATATCAGGTTATAGACCAATTTGGACCATATTTCACTTTTTTCCATATAACACCCCAATATACCTCTGTGCAACATTTTAGAACTCTATGATAACGCTTACTACTTTTGTCCAACAAATATATGCAGAGGTAAACACTATGCGCCATTGGGACTCGGCTTTTAAAAGGAGATCCATTATTATTGAGCTTAAACTTCAATCGGACAGCACTCATTTATATGTGAGAATTTGCCCCCTATTTCCTTAATGGAGTGTCCGTGGACAAATCTCCAATTTGCAGTTGTTCATCTTCTGCAGGCTTCTGGTACTTTTTCCATTAACATCCCACTGTTACCACGCATCATAAACACTATTTGTGAAGCGAAATTAATTTGGGAGGAAATATTTAAAAAGTTGTCAAACATTTTGTTGCCGAAGACAATGTTTGCGCGCGTTCAGCTGTCAAGCAATAAAAGTTATTGCAACGATTTTGGGGCGGCGTTAGACACCGTCAATGTCAGTTTAAACGGCCTGGCAGGCAGTAGAAACGTCATATAAGTCGCGTGCGGTTAACGTAAGCAGCCGCTAAGCTTTTCAACACCAACCACAACAAGTCAGTCCGTCACACTGTTAGCCGGCGAATATGCATGCATTGGCCTTATGAATGGATATGGTGGGTAACGACAGCAAACAGACAGAGATACAGACATACAAATAGATAAAAGGCACAATAAAAATAATAAAATAAAAAAAAGAACATATTTATGTGTGCACCATGGCAATTGTTTGCTGCATGTCATCTCCTCATCGGGTTAGAAAACCTCCCCCTTGGGCATAAATCACTTTAATAAAATTTAAATATTCACACGCGACTCTGCTACTCTCTGCCATCCTGCAGCATCATCAACAACTCATCGAACGCTTGAGCATGGTGATGGTGATTTTACAAAAGCTATGGGGCGGGGTTTTGTGTACCACCCTCGACTTTAAAATTGTCGGTAACACTTTATGATACCCGTACCCGTAAATACACCCTACAAAAGTATTATGGGCATAGGATAAAATTTGAACACCTATTGTTTGAAAACTACAAAAATGACATTTTAAAAAAAAACTACCTATAGAAATGAAATTTTGACAAAAATTCTACATAAATGAAATTTTGACAAAATTTCCCATAGAAATTAAATTTTGACAAAATTTCCTATAGAAATGAAACTTGACAAAATTTCCTATAGAAATGAAATTTTGACAAAAATTTCCCATAGAAATGAAATTTTGGCAAACTTTCCTATAGAAATAAAATGTTGACCAAATGTTCTATAGAAATGAAATTTTGACAAAATTTCCTATAGAAATGAAATTTTGACAAAATTTCCAATAGAAATTAAATTGTGACAAAATTTCCCATAGAAATGAAATTTTGACAAAATTTCCTATAGAAATGAAATTTTGACAAAATTTCCTATAGAAATGAAATTTTGACAAAATTTCCTATAGAAATGATATTTTGACAAAATTTCCCATAGAAATGAAATTTTGACAAAATTTCCTATAGAAATGAAATTTTGACAAAATTTCCTATAGAAATGAAATTTTGACAAAATTTCCTATAGAAATGAAATTTTGACAAAATTTTCTATAGAAATGAAATTTTGACAAAATTTCCTATAGAAATGAAATTTTGACAAAATTTTCTATAGAAATGAAATTTGACAAAATTTCTTATAGAAACGAAATTTTGACAAAACTTTTCATAGAAATGAAATTTTGACAAAATTTCCTATAGAAATGAAATTTTGACAAAATTTCCTATAGAAATGAAATTTTGATAAAATTTTGACAAAATTTCCTATAGAAATGAAATTTTGACAAAATTTCCTATAGAAATGAAATTTTGACAAAATTTCCTATAGAAATGAAATTTTGATAAAATTTTGACAAAATTTCCCATAGAAATTAAGTTTTGACAAAATTTTCTATAGAAATGAAATTTGGACAAAATTTCCTATAGAAATGAAATTTTGACAAAATTTCCTATAGAAATGAAATTTTGATAAAATTTTGACAAAATTTCCTATAGAAATGAAATTTTGACAAAATTTCCTATAGAAATGAAATTTTGACAAAATTTCCCATGGAAATGAAATTTTGACAAAATGTTCTATAGAAATGAAATTTTGACAAAATTTCCTGTAGAAATGATGTTTTGACAAAATTTCCAATAGAAATTAAATTTTGACAAAATTTCCCATAGAAATGAAAATTTGACAAAATTTCCCATAGAAATGAAATTTTGACAACATTTCCTATAGAAATGAAATTTTGACAAAATTTCCCATTGTAATGAAATTTTGACAAAATTTCCCATAGAAATGAAATTTTGACCAAATTTCCTATAGAAATGAAATTTTGACCAAATTTCCTATAGAAATGAAATTTTGACAAAATTTCCTATAGAAATGAAATTTTGACAAAATTTCCTATAGAAATTAAATTTTGACAAAATTTCCTATAGAAATGAAATTTTGACAAAATTTCCCATAGAAATGAAATTTTGACAAAAATTCTACATAAATGAAATTTTGACAAAATTTCCTATAGAAATGAAATTTTGACAAAATTTCCCATGGAAATGAAATTTTGACAAAATTTCCTATAAAATTGAAATTTTTACAAAATTTCCTATAGAAATGAAATTTTGACAAAATTTCCTATAGAAATGAAATTTTGACAAAATTTCCTATAGAAATGAAATTTTGACAAAATTTCCCATAGAAATGAAATTTTGACAAAATTTCCTATAGAAATGAAATTTTAACAAAATTTCCTATAGAAATGAAATTTTGACAAAATTTCCTATAGAAATGAAATTTTGACAAAATTTCCTATAGAAATGAAATTTTGACAAAATTTCCCATAGAAATGAAATTTTGACAAAATTTCTTATTGAAATGAAATTTTGACAAAACTTTCCATAGAAATGAAATTTTGACAAAATTTCCTATAGAATTGAAATTTTGACAAAATTTCCTATAGAAATGAAATTTTGACAAAATTTCCCATAGAAATGAAATTTTGACAACATTTCCCAAAGAAATAAAATTTTGACAAAATTTCCTATAGAAATGAAATTTTGACAAAATTTCCTATAGAAATGAAATTTTGACAAAATTTCCTATAGAAATGAAATTTTGACAAAATTTCCTATAGAAATTAAATTTTGACAAAATTTCCTAGAGAAATTAAATTTTGACAAAATTTCCCATAGAAATGAAATTTTGACATAATTCCCCATAAAAATGAAATTTTGACATAATTTCCCATAGAAATGAAATTTTGACAAAATTTCCCATGGAAATGAAATTTTAACAAAATTTCCTATAGAAATGAAATTTTGACAAAATTTCCCATAGAAATGAAATTTTGACAAAATTTCCCATAGAAATGAAATTTTGACATAATTTCCCATAAAAATGAAATTTTGACATAATTTCCCATAGAAATGAAATTTTGACAAAATTTCCCATGGAAATGAAATTTTGACAAAATGTCCCATGGAAATGAAATTTTGACAAAATTTCCTATAAAATTGAAATTTTGACAAAAAGTCCCACAAAAGTAAAATTTTGAACAAATTTGCTATGAGGATAGCATTTTTCTGCTCGGTTTTATTAATGGTGTATGGAAACTTCTATGTAGCTCTACTTTCCATATTCGCAACGGTTCGTTAAAACTGCTTGATGATAATCCTGGAATAATCTGAAAAGTCCTTAAACGTTCACAACATATTGACAAGGACGAAATCAAGTCGACCATTGAACAACCAACCACCCCTAATTTATTATTGCAGCACATAAAAATTGGAAACACCGCAAAGCAATTGAAATAAATTTCAAATTAAAAATGCGCTACGTGAATATGTGGTACATAACGCTAATACGATGGAAAGTCACACAGTCAGTCAGAGACAAACAGACAGACAGATAGGCAAGGACCAGCTATTGAGCGAGCAGAGCAAAAAAGCTCTTAATGAATGTAGGCGTATTAGGACAGAAAATATTTTATTTACCCAACTCCTGGGCCACATGTTTATTTACATAAACTGCTATTTGCTCTCGAGTTTCTAAATTCAGTTGTGCGGGTTCCAGGGAAAGCGAGAGATGCTACTGGCTCATCATTGGCATTGATTTGTTATTTCAGACTGGATGCGGAGACCAAAAACCAACAAAGACGCCTCAATGCTTGCAAGAAAAAGGAAATGACTTGTGTACACTACTTTGTTGGGATAATGATTACAAATTTCGCTGGAGCTGAGGCTGATGACAATGCCTTTGTAGCATGAACATGGACATGAACATAAAACAGCCAGCGGCTAAGCCACCCCCGCGCCAGCGAAGCGCCAAGCACAACAACAACTTGGGCCCATCGCCCAAATTCCAATTCAACACGTTGTCAAACATCATCAACGGCAAGAAAATACATAATGCCATTCATTAGAAGTTCGGTCGAGTACTTCCCACGGCCGTAATCACGGCTTTTCAAGCGAAAACTTAATGTTAAACAGTTGGATGGCGATACTGATGCCGATGCCGGTGCCGATTCCAATGCTGATACAGATGCCACATGGATTGTATTGTATGAAATTGAATTTGCAGCAATCTACAAAGTCAATAATAGAGCACAGTTTTGGAATACAAAACATGCAGCCATCAGACTGCTGCCGTATTTTTGACTTCCATACATCCTGTATATCTAGCAGCACCAGCAATCAATCTCGACCAAACAAAGGCAAACTTTGTGGCCATCGCAAAATAAACAAAAATTACCACTGAAATTAAGAACAGATGTGAAATTAAGAATTTCGGCTTTAACAGCGAAGAGATAGGGGAGGCTAATGTTATTCGACATATGTCAGTACCTTGTAGCTGTCAATGGTTTTAGTAGTAATCTCGAGGTGGGTTATTTAAAAGCCTTAAAAAACAAAATTTCCCAAGCAAAAAATATGTTGACAAAGTTTCCACCGAAATAAAATGTTGACAATGTTTCCTATAGAAATGAAATTTTGAGAAAATTTCCTATAGAAATGAAATTTTGAGAAAATTTCCTATAGAAATGAAATTTTGACAAAATTTCCTATAGAAATGAAATTTTGACAAAATTTCCTATAGAAATGAAATTCTGAGAAAATTTCCTATAGAAATGAAATTTTGAGAAAATTTCCTTTAGAAATGAAATTTATAGAAAAAACTCTATAGGAATATAGAAATGAAATGTTGAAAAAATTTCCCTGGAAATGAATGGACATGAACCCTCCACCGTTACCCCAAAAACACAACGAAAAATGAAAAGTGGACCGATAAGGACAATATGGGTATTAAATGAAAAGTATGCGGGAGTAGATAACGAATCAGGCATACAAATTCAAGTCGAAGTATAGGAGGTCACCCCACCCTCACAAAAACGCCCCAAAATGGGAACTAGCTAATCACGGATATATGGGACTCGGTTTGTTTGTTCTGTATAGACTGAAAAACGGCAGTATAGACTGAAAATCGCATATTGTGTAGGTTGGTTTGGAAGAAAACATAGGCTATATAATTCTTCGGTATTGAAAGGGGGACGGACCCTCCCCCTTATGCCAAAAACACAATCAAAAACCAAAAGTGGACCGATCGGGACAATATAGGTATCAAATGAAAGGTATTGGAGAGTAGAATACGAATATTTGGGCCCAACCTCAAAACTCCCCCAAACACACATATTGGACGCTCATTTCAATATGGGGCTCAAATGAAAGGTATTCGGGAATAGATTTCGAATCTGGCATACGAAATCAGATCGAAGTATAGGGGGTAACGCCACCCCTCAAAAACGCCATTAACCCATATGACTATATGATATTTGGCTGAACCGATTTTCTTAAAATTTTCATAGATTTTATACGTTTGTCTCGAAGAAAACATAGGAAATATAATTTTTAGTTATCGGGGAGAGGCGGACCCTCCCCCTTACCCCAAAAACGCAACCCATATCCGAAAGTGGTCCGATGGACACAATAAGGGTATCAAATGAAAGGTATTGGAGACCTGAACATGAATATGGTATTAAAATTTGGATCCAAGTAACCAGCGGATACAAGATCACGAATATGACATTAAAATTTACTTTCAAGTCTAGGTGGCGTTTTTGACCCATTATGGCAATATGGGACTCAAAGGTATTTGAGAGTAGAAAACGAAATTTGATATCCAATTTTAGTGCCGAGTGTTTTTGGGTACGGCCTAAAGCACCCCCTAAACTGAACTTTATTTCCGTTGGGAATAAAGAACGAGTTTGATATCTATTTTTAGTACAAAGTGCCGGTGGCCGCCCCAGTCCCAAAAACACCCTCCAAACGGTTCATATTTACCGGCCAAGGCAATATGGGGCTGAAATTAAAGAGATTTGGAAGTGCAGCACGAATTTGATATCCATATTTGAGTCGAAATGTCAGAGGTGCCATCCCTCCCCTAATGTGAACATTACCCTAAGGAAGAGCATTGCCACCAGGAATCGGAAAGGGGCAAATTCTCACACATCAATGAGTGCTTTCCGATTCAAGTTTAAACTCAATGATAAGGGCCGTTTTTTTATAGCCGAGTCCAAACGGCGTCCCGCAGTGTGACACCTCTTTGGGGAAAATTTTTTAAATAACAATGCATGGCATTGTACTTCGCAAATGTCGCAAACATTAAGAGGGGATAAACACCGCTTTGTCCGATGTTCTCGCCAGGATTCGGACGTGTTTAGCGTCATAATAGGCTACAATGGTACGAATTCGATATCCGCATTCAGGGCGAAACCACCCTAATAAGATATTAGAGAGTTGAAGAAGGTGCAGCGGAGTGGGCCCGGTTCGGCTAGTCTTATATATAAAAATCAATTTGTGTTTGTTTGTTGGTTTGTTTGTTTGTCTGTTCCGTATAGACTCCAAAACGGCATAATGATCCCGTGGTGAAAATAGGGTACCCCATCTTTTGATATCTGAAGGGGGGAGGGAGGGGGGGGGTCTCGAGATCTCGGAGATAGATGGTGCGATTTAAGCGAAATTTTGTATGCTCTCTTTTAGTAACCAAAACCAAAAATTTGGTATCCAAATTTCGGATGGGGTGCCTAGTGAGGCCGCCCGACCCCTACAAACTACCAAATATATTTATAGACCATTACAATAATATAGGACTCAAATAAAAGGTATATGAGAGTGAAAAACGAATCTGATATTCAAATATGGTGTCAAGTTTTTGGGGGGCCGCCCCACCCCCAAAACACGCCTAAATCGGGCATATTTACCGACCATTGCAATATGGGTCTCAAATGAAAGATATTTGGGAGTAGAGCACGAAGTTGATATCCACTTTCGGGGACTAACATTCTGGTGTTCCTCCCCTTCCTCAAAACACCCCCCAAACAGGACTTATTTACTGACCTTGGCGAATCTGATATTAAAATGTGGAATCAGGTGTTTTGGGGTGCCCCTCCCCCATCTGATATCCAAATGTGGAATCAGGAGTTTTGGAGCGCCCTCCACCAAAGAGGACAAATTCACCGATCATAGCAACATAGGGCTCAATGAAAGTTCTTTGGGAGAAGAGCACGAATCTGATATCAACATTCAGTAAAAAGTGTCTATAGGGCCGCCCCTCCCCCAACCACACATAACATTTGATTTAATATTTTGGGTCCAAGTGTTTGGGGACGCCTCATTCCATATTCTCCCCTTAAACCAATGGGAATATGGGGTTCAAACAAATTATATATGAGAGTAGAACACGATGCTAATATTTTTTTAGGGGTAAGTGCCCTAAATCATACATATTCCCCGACCATGGCAATATGAGGATCAAAAGAAAGGTATTGGGAAGAAGAACATGAAATTGAAACCAACTTTCAGGACCAATTATCTTTGTGTCCACCACCAAAATACCCACAAAGAGGACTTATTTAGTAGACATGGCAATATGGCGCTCAAATAAAAGGAACATGGGAGTAGAATACGAATCTGATATCCAAATATGGGATCAAGTGTTTGGGGAACGCCTCATCCCATAAACCAATGGGATGTAGACCACGAGGCAGATAGTTTTTCAGGGCTAAGTGTCTGGGGGACCACCCCATCCTCAAAAGCACCCCTAAATCGTACACACATATTACCACCCCCTATCCCACAACCCACAACCCGGGGGGCCTTTCCACTCACAAAATCCCCATAAGAGTAACGGGCCCAAAAAAATTTTTTTTTTTTTAAGTGGAGTACATCTAACATCCAAATCCAAAATCATAAACCAATAAAGATAATATGGGATTCAAATAAAGCCATTTAATAGTTATACTGTTAGTCAAGCGATATACACATGCCATTTTCATAGCATGGTAATTCACTAAAAGCTCTTTAATTGTCGAAAATAAATACTCAAAGAATAGTTTTATTCACTGTAATGTAAAAGAAGGCACAGCGGAGCGGGCCTATTTCGGCTATTTCCTTATAAAAATTAAATTTTGGGAGAATGTCCTATAGAAGAGAAATTTTGACAAAATTTTCCATAGATATTGAACTTTGACAGTTTACTATGAAATTAAATATTTAACAAACGTCCATAAGAAAAAAAAAAATTAAAGTTCGGCAGTGCCGAACTTTGGATAACCACCACCATGGATAAATTAAACATCCTCTCTTATAAAAACTCCACTACCATATCCATAATAATATGCAAATGGAGGCTGGTATGGCTCATATTTCATTCAGGTCTCGAGAACTCTTATCCAAGTCACAGTTTCAGCGAAGACGGGCAACAAATCTGTTTTTTATGGGATTAAAACATTAAATTGGAAGATCGGTCTATGTGACAGCTATTTCTAAGTATAGTCCAATCTGTTCCATATTTAAGTGTGATAAAGGAATGCTTAAAATAACTGACTGTTTCAAGTTCCAGAGAAATCGGGTTTTAAAAGCAGCTTTTATGTGCTCAATACCCTTAATCGGCAGATCGCTCTATATGCCACCTATATCTGCATATAGAGCGATCTGAACCACATTTGAGTTGGATATTGGGAGGCCTTAGTTAAGGCCGTTTTATGGTTCCACAAACTTCAATCAGGAGATTGGTATATATGGCAGCTATATCCAAATATATCCCGATCTAGACCATATTCGGTACGAACATCGAGGGGCCTAACATAACTTATTGTGGCAAATTTCAGCGGAAGTGGATAATAAACGCACTTTTTTGGGCTCTAGATCTTAAGTAGGGATATCGGTCTATATTGGAGCTACATCAGAATATAGTCTGGTATAAGCCATCATTGAACTTAACCTATAGACAAAAAAAACTGTGGAAATTTACAGCTCAGGATCTTTTTTTTAAAGACTGTATTGTGATTTAAACAGACAGAAGGAGATGGCTAGACCATCTTCGATTTTAACAACAATCAAGAATATATATACTTTAGAGGCTAGGAAATGGATATTTCTATGTGTTACAAACGGATGCCAAAATAAATATACCCCCATACTTGGCGGTGGGAATAATAAAGCCGTAAGCTCTTTGACCAACAAAATTCTTAGTGTCAAGTCACAAAGAGATAAACGCGAATTTAGTAGTAACTATAGCATATTTTATGGAGCAATATAATGTGTATTCTGTGTGCTAGTTCCCGGTAGGTGGCGCATATTCCTTGTTTTGTAAAGCAAAGACATGAACCTTTTAATATATGAAATTGTGAATAGAACATTTGTTTTTGGGAAATAGATAAATGTTCTGGGTAGAATACGGGTTAATTTCAAAGCCTGACACCGGTATTTACTAAAACTTAAAACCGCTTCATAGTAGGTTTTTTTTGACAATTCTGTAAAGGAAATCTGTCAAATAAGACTACTATTTACTTTGTGAATACGGATATGCATCTATAATTGCATGCATAAAAGTTTTAGAACTTTTGCTTTGCAATACTAAAAAGCAGTTCACAATCAGAATAAAGATGCGCAAATCAATATTCAAAATACCAACAATCGAATAAATGCCTCGAGTCCACCGTGAATTATCAAACATCTGCAACAAAAATCGATTAAATAAAATTTAAATCGATTATAATCGATAGTGAAGGCACTAGCTGACTAGAAAAGAATTGACAGCTGCCACATTAAATGAAATCTGTGCATTAAATAGCAAACAAAAAAGATTAAACGAAGATATTGCGTATTTGTTAATTTAATAAGTACCGCTTTGTTGAAGGAATAGGATCTCAATAAATCACTTTTGGAAAATTATTGAAACACGAGAGGAATCCCAACAAAGGCCTGCCGCAAACACCTATTTTTCTTGTTTACAACAAAAACACGTGTTACGCTTATATTCCATACATTTTTTTTTCTTCAGAAGAGAGTACCAAAACAAAACTTCATCATGGGTATGGTACAGAAACGTAAGAAAATGCACTATGGCGATACTCATCTTCAGCGAAGATGGCGTGTGCGTAATCGCACCCGAGATCTGGACCAAATCGATCAAGACATACAAACTCAGTCGGCACAATTGATCAATCAACCTGTAGATTTGGAAAAGCCAGGTTTTGCCCAATTCTATTGCGTTCACTGTGCCAAGTACTTTATCGATGATGTTGCCATGCAAGCACACTTTCGTACTAAGGTCCACAAACGTCGTCTAAAGGCTTTGGAAGTTGAGCCTTACTCGATAGAAGAATCTGAACGTGCCGCTGGTCATGGTAATTATCAAAAACCTAAGAAACGTCATATGGAAACTCAGCCATCAAAAGATGAAGTCAAAGCTGGTAAACGCATTCGGGTAGAAGTAGTGGACGAAGAGGCAGCAACTACATCGAAAAAAGCAGCAAAAATGCAGAAAATGGAAACATAGTATGTAAAAAGAGGGCTTCAAATGGTACTGGCTTAGTGATAATGATATACATAATTTTAGGATAATTTCTCCCTTTTAAAATAAAATGAATTTTCTAAATGTAAAAAAAAAACATTTTTTATAAATTGTATGTAGAAATCATTATTTGAGTATTTCAAATATTGTAACTAAAAGAGACTCAATGAAAATGTAATAAAAGGAAGTGATGCCTTTGTCAATCCAAATGTCCTTTAAGGGGCTTTATGTATATATTTTGTATTATTTGCTTAAAAGGGATATTTAAAATGTGAAGGGGAATTGAGTGTATATAAAGTCCTTAATTTAAGTCATTCAGGAATTATTTGACTTTCAGATTGCCCATGATTACTTAACATAGGAGCTACCACCCATATTCTTTGTAATGCCTACTTCATATTTGTGTAGATTGTTAAGTAGGGCGCAAAACACAATTGATGTTACAGAATTCTAACGATAAAGATAAATGAATAAAGGGCTGTATCAATACAGGAATCCTTTAAGTTTAAACATGATGACAGAGGACCTTTTAATGACTTACAAGTTAAAATCTGAAGATCAAAAGACTTCTATATATGTATAGTTACCGTCTTTCGTTGGTCATTTATTAGTCCACATAGCGAAAAAGACAAGGCTAAAGAAAAACAACTCTAATATTGGAAGCCTAGTGTATGACCACATGCTGAAAAAGTTTTATTCCAAATCGATTGCAAAGCTTAACAGGGACGAGCACAATTGACAAACATTTTTTTATTATTTTATATTTATAAGGATCTATTGTTTTTTTTTTAACGTAGAGATTGGCAGTACGCCTTTGAGGCCGAACGCCTGGATTCAAAACTCGGCGAGAACACCAGAAAAACATGTTCAGCGATGGTTATCGCCTCCTAGAGCTGGCAACACTTTTGAGGTTGTTCTTGTTGTTGTAGCCACATTTTCATGTGGGGGAAGCGATCACGTCAAGCTTCTGTGTGAGTAATCTCGTTCCGGTCCGAAGGACCGATCGCCGCGGGAGCAAGCTGGCCATTGGCTATTTGAAGGCGCCAAAAACTCGCCTTGTATCGAGCATCATTGGTACTCACTATTTAAGCAAGACCGGTGCCACCCGCCCTCTCACTGAGACTCAGCTCGATACCGCTAATTGTCCGCGACTGCCGCTGCAGCTACTCCGTTTGGAGCATTCCATTATCGGCAACCTGTGGACGCGGCCGATAGCACGCAGTTAAGCTTCTCGTGACAGCAATGAACACCACACAGATCGGACATCAATGTCCAGCCTATGTGGTGCTTACAGTTTTCCTTTAGTAGCCGAGCTCTCAGCTAAGCAAACGGCGTTATTGGTATGATAAGGTGAATTATAACGCATATGATATGTACAACCAGTGGCCATAACGTTCTCGCGGTATTCAGCCATTTGAACCGGAACAGTCTTGCTTACCTATGAAACTCAACGAGGATCGCCATCTGCACATATAAATGTGGCTACAACAACAACATCACCTGTCCGGAGAGTCGTTATCAACTTACTACCAGAGCACGCAGGACGCACACCACCAATTTCTGCAATCTTTAAACATTCAACGAAATCCTATCTAGTTATGAATGAAAAGACATTTTGGTGCAACACACACAACCTCAAACGGACTTCACAAATTGAGGTTAAGAGCAATTTGTCAAATTATCAACAAATGTGCTACACGACAAAGTTGTGCTAATGCATTTACTGAAATAATCTGCCTTGAAAAGGAAGATCCGCACTCCACTCGACTCTACTTAGGATTGTACTCGCTTCCTCAAACCTAAGGCTACAGCAACAAAAGAAAAAAAACCTGCTCGTTTCGTGACGTCAGAAGCGCCACATGAATATTTGTGTTAAAAAACTCAATTGTTTTTACTACTACTTTTACAAATTGTAACGAAACATTGTACAGTTACCTACCTAGGTACATTGTACACTTTATTAATTGTGTATACAATGTTTCCATAAATATTTTAACTTGTGACACTAGAAAAGAAAATTTGCTTACCTTCAGTTCCGCCATTTTGATGAATATCGAGGAATCCTTAAAATGCACTGTTTTCATCGTTACTATACATTTAATAATAGGTATCAATTAATCCACACGCACGTTAGTCACAAGTTAAATGATCAATTATCTTTTCACAACTGAACCGCAAAAAAAAAAACAATATCAATTGAAAGCTTCAAATTGAAATGTCATCTTCGCTCGTAACAGGAGATGATATCGCGTGGGAGAGAGAGAGAGAGAGAAAATTAAAGGAATTGTTTTCTGGGCAAAACTGCATTTTATAGGACGCACCTTCCTTCGATTTCGCTAAAATTTGATGCGTAGATGTGGGATGACCACAGAAACTCGAATCAGTGGTCCGTTTTTGGGGCAAAGGCTCCTGGGCCACCGAGAGGCCAAAAAAAACTCTTGGGGGGAGTGGACCAACCTAGGCAATCTGGGTATCAAATGAAAGGTATTGTCGAGTGGATTACGAATTTGCATTAACATGCCTAAAAATTGGTCTCGGAAAGGACCTACGGGGTCTTGAGAATTTTGCACCTTGTTAACATAGGCAATATAGGCTGTGTTTTATTTTATTACTATATAGTGCAGTGCAATGAAAATAACTATCTATCCAGGACAACGAAGTCCAACATTGGGGATGCGACCCAGAGAACAGCAGCAAGCCACCTTAAAAATAACTACACATGGTAGACATGCAGCGAATGGCAAGCTCACACCTTATACAAGCCATCGATGTTGACGCTTA